>NW_004444039.1:3589034-3711630 GCF_000243295.1 Trichechus manatus latirostris | reverse complement strand
GCTGCTAACCAAAAGGTTGAGGTTCAAGTCCACCCAGAGGTGCCTTGGAAGAAAGGCCTGATGAACTGGAAAATCAGTCATTGAAAACCCTATGGAAGGAGTTTTTGCTTAGAGGGCACTGAGTTTATGTTGGTGGTGGTGGAATAATTTGGAAAAAGACAGTGAGAATGGTTGCACAATTTGAAGAATATAATCAATGTCACTGAATTGTACATGTAGAAACTATTGGAAAAAATAAAAAAAGAGAAAACCTTACGGAGCACAGTTCTCCTCTGACACACGTGGGCTCGCCGTAAGTCACCTCGACAACAACTGTTTTTTTCCACATTCTTAAACAGACTTGTAGAAGTTCCACTGAGCAATCAGGGGGACTGATCGTTTATCCTCCATGGCACCAACAACGGAAGAAACCGACGCACAGAGTCAAGTCTCACAGTGTCATGGATTGAATTGTGTCCCCCAAAAAACGTGTGTATCAGTCTGGCTGGGCCATGATTGCTGGTATTGTGTGACTATCCACTATTTGGTCATCTGATGTGATTTTCCCATGCGTTGTAAATCCTGCCTCTATGATGTTAATGAGGGGGGATGGGCGGCAGTTATGTTGATGAGGAAGGACACAATCTATGGGATTGGATTGTGTCTTGAGCCAGCTTCTTTCGGGATATAAAAGAGAGAGGTGAGCAGAGAGACGGGGGACCTCATACCACCAAGAAAGCAGTGCTGGGAGCAGAGCACGTCCTTTGGACCCGGAGTTCCTGCACAGAGAAGCTCCTAGTCTAGGACAAGATGGATGAGAAGGACCTTCCTCCAGAGTCAACAGAGAGAGAAAGCCTTCCCCTGGAGCTAATGCCCTGAATTTGGACGTTTAGCCTACTTTACTGTGAGGAAATAAATGTCTCTTTTTTAAAGCCATCCACTTGTATTGCTGTTATAGCAGCACAAGATAATCAAGACACAAGGTAAGTGACTAGCACAGTTAGGGTTCAGACTCCACATACTTGACCCTAAAGGTATATCCAGACCCTGATCCACCATTTTTCAGTTCCTCTCTGAGCTATGCCACTATTGAATCCCAGAAATCAATTTTTAAATAGCCTATTAATTATGTTCTTGGAATTCTCCCTTTTTATTATTCAAGCTGTCAACTACTCTCTCATCTACCCCAACACCTCAATATCTCCCCGTCTACCTTTCCCTGGTGTCCCCTTCTTTCCTCCCTTCCCCCTGCAGAGTCAACCAGTAACTAAGGTTTTTGTTTTCATTGTGGCACCAACCCTTATTTGCGTCTATGACCTCCGCTCAGAGAACAATTTGAGATGCAGACCAGTTTGGGTTACTGTTTGGAAAGGACAGGGGTTGGTGACTCTGATGGTGTGGCTCACCAACAAGCTTGTAACATAAGTCGGAGTAACTCACACGTCATCAGGGATGTCAACCTGCTTCCAAACCCAGTTGGGGATGTCCAAGGACCGGAATGTTTCTTTCCACGTGTGATGAAACTTGGCCTCGTTGGGAACTGGGTCAAGTGCATAGATGGGAGCCACGCAACCAATCAAACAAAACAAAGTCCTCCAAGGTCACTGGCACGACAAGGAAGAACTAAGACGTAGGAAGAAATCACGGCATCGTCCGTTTTGAATTTCCTGATGTCGACTGTGTACAGGTCACATGGAGGGGCTGGGCAGCTGGGTAGACCTGGCACAGCCACAGGAAGCAGCAAGATTTGAAAACATCAGATACAATATCTGTTATGGATTGAATTGTGTCCCCCCTCACCTCCCAAAAACATATGTTGAAGTCCTAACATATGGTACCTATAAACATGACCTTGTTTGGAAATAGGGTCTTTGAAGATGTTATCAGTCAACATGAGGTCACAGGAGAGTAGGGTGGGCTCTGATCCCACTGAATGATGTCTTATAAACGAGGAGAAGAGACACAGAGAGACAGACAGAAGGAAGACAGCCACGTGAGCAGGCAGTCTGATGTAGCTGCAAGCCAGAACATGAAAGATTTCCAGTGGCCACCAGAAGCTGCCGGAGAGGTGGGGAACTGATCCTCCCTCAGAGCCCTCGGAAGGAATCAACAAGGCCGACACCCTGATCTGGACGCCAAACCTCCAGACCTGGAGATGTTAAACATCTGGTCTTTAAAGCCACCCACTGGTGGAATTTTTTCCGCATCCCTAGAAAACTAAGACAATATCCAATCAACACCAAATGCTCACCCCAGGTAAAGCAGATGGTGAGAAGGACCAGCCCTTGTCCCAATGGAAGGAGATAGGGCAGGAGCTCCTGGGCAGAGGCAGAGATTCAACCAGCCCAGGGCTCTATGGGGCCCGTGTGACAGGAGGCTGGCCTCGCTGGGCATAGTTATAATTCCTTTCCTTAAACCTACCAGCAAGGCCAAGTGCACATTTACAGGCTAATGATCTATCAGGATGCCAAACTAAATTTTACTTTCTGTTTGAAAGATTTTTCCATTTCTGGTCCAGGGAAAAGACTTGGCAACACGGCCAAGAGTTCTTCTTACACAGGGTAACAATTCACCAAAAGCATCTGCAGGCCTTAGGATATCAGAGCCCCACAGAACGTGCAAATGAGTCCCCAGGCGGGCCACAGAGTCAGGCAGGGGGCGCATCTGCTTGTTTCCTTTCCAAAATAATCGCAGCTCCCAGATCCTGCCCAGGTTTGCCAGGAAACCCGGCCCGGTGCCTGGTGGTTGCCAGCAGTGGCCGCATGTGGCTCCCCAGGCAGCGATTTGGGGTGATCTCCCACATGCCGATCAATAGTTACATACATGGATCTGGAATGCATTTCAGACTTCTGTGGTTTGCATGTACTTAAATAAAAATTATGGCCCACTCTTGGAGAACATGATGAAAACTCGGTCTTTTTTTAAGGGCTCTAAGCTATTTAATTGGTTCAGTAACTTCTGTCCCTGCCCTTTACACCACTACCCACAGAGCAAAGAGGGGACACAGGGAACGGTGGTGACTACCTCATCCAGAGGGTGACGTCACACACGCCTCTCTAAGCAGGTCCTTCACGCTCTTCTCCAGCATAAATCCTCGGTTGTTTTCTTTAACAAACCTCTTATCCGACACACCATCAAGACTATTAGTCAGTTAATCAAATAGTCTGCTAAAACAGGCGCCCTAAAAAAGATTCGTGTGTATAATTAACATTTTACTTTAACCTAAAAACAAATCATACGTGAAGTCGCCAGTTTACCCTTGTGCCAACAACGCCTGAGTTCCCTCTGACCACAGTCAACTAGGAAAGAGAGAGAAATCTTAAACAACACCCCAAAGCTAAGTTTGTTGAATAATCAGAAGATTATTCTGGACTTAGCGTCTCCTGGGGGATTACTGAGTTCAACTCCATTGATGGCATTAAACAGGATGCAAAACTGGCATCATTTTACAGGTGAGAAAAATGAAGGTGAGTAAGAATGTCAGCAAACCTGAGGACAGGAGTATCTTCAGTGGCCGTAAAAAGGGACAAATCACAAAAACCTTCTGCCATCAAGTCAACACCAATTCATGGCAACCCCACGTGTGTCAGAGTTGAACTGTGCTTCATAGGGTTTTCAATGGCTGATTTTTCAGAAGTAGACTGCCAGGTCTTTCTTTCGAGGCAATTCTAGGTGGACTCGAACTGTCGGCATTTTGGTTAGCAGTTGAGCCCGTTAACTGTTTGCACCACCCAGGGACTCCTGCAGAAAGGGATACCAAAGATAAATAAGCTGGTTTTCTCTGTAGAACCCTAGAAAGACTCAGGAATTAGAAGCCCCATGAGCCACAGAAGTCAGGAGAGAAGCAGGAGATTGAAAAAGGGGGGATGGATTGAAAGGCATGGAAGAAGCATTAAGACCTCCCTCCCGGCCTGCTTCTCTGTCAGCTGGTCCAGCCAGGCAACTGGTCCCCATTCCCTCCTACTGAGAGGTATTATTGTTGCTATTGTTAGCTGCCGTCCGGGGGACACCAACTCATGGCCACCTTATGTACAATAGAACAAACCCTTGCCCACTTCTGTGTCATCCTCACAATCGCCGGCACTTGAGTCCATCATTGCAACTATTGTGCCAATCCATCTGACCGAGGGTCTCCCTCACTCTTGCTGCCCTTCTGCTTCACCAACACGATGTCCTTCTCCAGCGACTGATCCCACCTGATGACGTGTCCAAAGCAAGCAATACAGTTCTCATTGTCTAACTGTGGGCAGTAGATCACCAGGCCTTTTATTCTAGTCTGTCTTTGTCTGGAAGCTCCTGTCCACAATCGGTGACCTGCTGGTATTTGAAATACAAATGGCATAGCTTCCAGGATCATAGCAACATGCAAGCCGCCACAGTACGGCAAGCTGACAGATGGGTGGATGCAGGAGATACAAGGTTATTTGGGGGGGAGATGGACAAGAGATGCTCCAGGATTGAGAACACCAGGCAAGTGCGAAGGTGAGGAAGAGAGACAGCAAGGACCATGAGTAAAAGTCCCCACGCTGAACCCTAAGACCCCACCAGCACCAGCCTCCTTTGCAGCTCTAAGAAGACTGGCAGTGTGGCAATGCCCCTCAGGCAGGACACTGGGGCTTTCGGAGGACAGAAGGGTGTGTGCAGAGGCCCAGAGGAAGGAGATGGTGCTCCAGGCCAGGCCGATGGAGCAGTAAGCCAAGAGCCAGATCGCAAAGGGCCCTGGAGTCTAAGGCAACTAGAGCTCATCTTCTAGGCTAGAAGGAGTTTCAGAAAACTTCCTAAAAGTGAGGAGGCCCTGGGTGGTGCAGTTAACACGTTTGGCTGCTAAGTGAAAAGTTGCAGGTTCGAGTCCACCCAGAGGGGCCTCAGAAGAAAGACCTGGTGATCTCCTTCTGAAAAAGCAACCACGGAAAACCCTATGGAACACAGTTCAACTCTGACACACATGGGGTCACCATGAGTCAGTTGTGACTTGATAGCAACTGGTTCTTTAGGAGTCACTATGTGCTGCAAACAGTGAACACACTCGGCTGCTAACCGAAAGGTTGGAGGTCCAGGTCCACCTGGAGGTGCCTCGGAACAAAGACCTGGCTATCTACTTCTGAAAAATGAGCCATTGGAACCTTTACTCTGTAGCGTTTTCTACTCTGACATACATGGGGACGCCGTGAGTTGGAATCAACTCAATGGCAACTAGGTTTTGTTTCATTTTTTAAGTACAATGACATCGTTAGTTCAGTATTTTAACAAGCTCATTCTGGCGCAGAGTGGGCTCTACATTGCAAAGGAGGTAAAAGCGCAAATATTTGGCTGGATAGAGGAGATGGTGTCAGCACCTGAACGAAGGAATCAATCGGGAGGAGGAACAGCAGGTTTGAGGTGGGAAGAATACACGGGACATTTAAAACCAAAGAACAAACAGCCAGGCAGCATCTCACTGACGTCTTGTCTCAGAGGGCACGACTCCAGGCCCACAGTGCCCTCCCCTTTCCCCTTGCCCATGAATCGGCCCTGGGAAGACCTGAGATACTGAACGTGCAGGAATATTACAAGTTGAGCAAAGTTGTTGCTGCAATATTTTCAACCGCTTGCCCATCTCTCGCCAGGAAATGTCATTTAATTTTGGGTTAGATGGATTTGCCAGGAAATGCTCCCCTGTAGTGTGCAGTGAAGCTGTGGAATAGAGGTCAATTTTACAATTAGGAAATAGCTAGCTTTTCCAGAAGCACCAGAAACCATCAGGCCGTGTTCTTAAAGGGCAACTGCAGAAATTGTATCTGTGCCGCCTGCTGCAGTGAGCTGACCAGAGACGATGCTTTGTGTACGGGAAGGGCTGCTGGGCACACAGCTGAGCTCCCGGAAGGAGCTGGGGCAGCTCGGGAGAGGGGCGGAGGCGCCTCTGCGAACAGAGTCAGCAAGGACCGGCATTACAATGAGACTTGTGAGGTGGAGCACAGAGCACTTTTAGGGCAGAGAAACTGTTCTGCCTGAAACAGTAATGGGGGAGACAGGACATTATGCTAATGTCAAAACCCATAGGACTGTACAACACCAAGAAAGACCCCTGATGGAAAGCACGGACTTGAGTTAATAATACCAATAACCAGCTGCCATCGAGTCTCTTCCGACTCATGACGGCCCCATACGTGTCAGAGTGGACCTGTGCTCCATAGTGTTTTCAATAGCTGATTTTTTGGAAGTAGATCACCAGGTCTTTCTTCCAAGGTGCCTCTGAGAGGACTCGAACCTCCAACCTTCCTGTTAGCTGCAGAGTGCAGAGTGCATTGTTTGCACCACCCAAGGACTCACAGTTAATACTAACGTGTCCATATTGATTCATCAGCTGGAGCAAACGGACCAGACAAACGCAAGGAGGTACTAACAGCAGGGAGCGCGAGCAGCTGGGGCCAGGGGGCATCTAGGCGCTCTCTGTACTTCCCACAAATTTCCCTGTGAACCTGAAGCTTCTCTAAATAATGTGTTGTTGCTGTTCGTCGCTCTCAAATACATCCCAACTCATGGCGACCCCATGCGTGTCAGAGCCAGACTGCTCCGTAGCGTTTTCAAGGCTGTGACCTTTCAGAAGCAGATTGCCAGGCCTGTCTTCCAAGGCGTCTCTGGGTGGGTTCGAACCACCAACCTTTCGGCTAGTAGCTGAGCACTTAAACATTTACGTCACCCAGGGTCCCCCTGCTCTAAAATAAAGTCTATTAATTAACAAAAGCAAAAAAAAAAGATAAACCTGTGCCTGTGCCAGGTGCCTCACGGTGTCCTCCGAGTTGTGGGCCATCCACGGTATACACAGAATGGGCGCCGCCCTCAGAGCAACCAACTCAACTTTACTCCTTCTGCTTGGCACTCAAGATGATTTGAGCTGTGACAAAGCAAATGACAATATCTGAATGCCATTTCTGGCTTTGACAACGATGAACTAGAGGACTAGTTCAAGGACACACTTTTGGTTTGGAGGCCGGCAAGAAATGCCAGGTGGTATCTTTAGCCAATTTCATTTGATTTGGGCAATGGCCGAAGGGGGCCGGGACTAGGGTGAGGTGCTCTGTCTCGGGGCGGCCGGGGCGGGGGGAGGGGGAGGTCAAAAAACTCAGTGATCGAGAAAAATAACAAACACCTTAATGCAATATTTTTAAAAAATCAAAATTAGTGCAAAAAAAGAAATCCATGATGAACAAAATATTTAAATTTTAAATAAAGAAGTACCATGCGAGGCCATTTTGGAGCCTGAGGCAAAAGAAAATAATCAGTAACACCGATTATTTATTTACAATTTTTGATATTTTGCTCACGGTGGATTTTTTTGCGTTCATTTTAATTTTTTATTGTAATTCAAACAATGTTCCATTAAATATTTTTACCTTGATTACTGACTTTTTTTGACACCTCCTTAAATTTTGCAACAGAGGCAAACGCCTGGCTCACCTCACTCTAGCTCCCCACTTTCCCCCGCCCCGTGGGTGGGAATTTGGACAACCTTCTCTCACAGCTTCGGACGCCCCCATCCCTCACCCCAACACACACACGCGCACACGCACGCACGCACGCGCGCGCAGACACAGAGGCCAGGAGAAACGAAGTCCTCTTTGGAAATGTAAGCCTACATCCTGTTCATTTGCAGAGGTTATGGAGGGCGTTCCTAAAACAACTCCTCGCGTTTATCTTTTCAAGAAGGTTGCTGTTCAACTTTAAATACACACCTGAGGTCGGCCTCCCTAACAGAGCTGTGCACTCGTGTTTTGTGCTCACAGACAAAAAGGAGGAAAATCAATTTCAATCCTCGAAGGACAGACTTACTGCTGCAGAAGGTCACTAAATGCCAGCTACTTGCTCAGTGGGCTTGGAACAAGATCTTTGTCCGATTGCCTCACTGCACTCCCATGGGCAGGAGGAGCGGAGCCGGGAGACTCACTTGGAGCAGCGAAGGGAGAAATACTTTAACAGCGGAGGGGGACAGGCGGTCGCAGGCGTGTGCAATGTGCAGTCGCAAACTCATGTTTGCACCGAACGCCCTAGAGAACTTGGTCAAGACTGGTTCAGCCAAGCGAAAATATGACTGATGTAATTCTGTCAAGGTCACTTGTCAGCAGGGTTATCTACCCCCCAAGGGTTTGCTGCACACATCCGCCTTCCCGAAGGGACGTAACTCACGGCTATCTCAGGGAAGCCGCCCAGGCTGGCTGCCATTTTCTTCTTGTCCTTCCCCGTCAAGGGCATCCGAGAGAGTGGAGCCGGGCTGAGACGGGGCCTGTGCCCGTGGTCATGGCAGCCCCGGGCCCCTCCAGATGGCTGCAGACATGATGATGTGTCTTTTGATGGGAACAGCAAAGATCCCTGGGTGGCACGAATGGTTTGTGCTCAACTACTAACCAAGAGGTTGGCAGTTCAAACTTACCCGGAGGCATGCGGAAGAAAGGCCTGGCGATTTGGCTTCCATAAAGATTACAACCAAGAAAACTCTATGGGGCAGTTCTCTTCTGTAACACACGGGGTCATCATGAGTTGGAATTGACTTGATGGCAAAGGGAATGGGAGCAGCCTTAACAGAAACAAGGTAGGCAGCATGGAGGGCCAGTGGCCAGGAGGAGGCAGACAGGCGGCTTCTACAGGAGACGCATGAGTACTGCACGCCTGTTCCCAGGAGCAGCTGGTGGATTTGAACTGCTGACCTTTTGGTTAGCAGCCAAGTGCTTAACCACTGCACCACCAGGGCTCCAGGAGAGGTTATTGGGAGACTTTACATCTGATGGGTCAGGTCCTCTCTGGGATTAAGATCCTCACAGAGGAGAGAAGGAGCCTGCCCCCACGCTGCGATGCCCCACATGGGCAAGCTTGCTTCAACAGGGAAAGCTGAGACGCCTGGGCTCTAGTCTGGATTTTGGCTGATCACTGGGGGACAAGATGTTTCTGAACGCAGAATTGGGGAAGTATGAAGAGTGCTCCAATTCCAGGAACTGAGAAAAAATGATGGAAGCTAGGTTCTTAGTTACCAGTTGCCGTTGAGTCAGCTCAAATTCATGGTGACCCCATGTGTGTCAGAGCAGAACTGTGCTCCATAGCTTTCAGTGGCTGATTTTTCGGAAGCAGATTGCCAGGCCTTTCTTCCGAGGCACCTCTGGTGGACTCCAACCTCCAACCTTTCGGATAGCAGCCAAGCACGTTAGCTGGTTGCACGACCCAGGGACTCCAGGTTCTTATTTAGGGAGTTCTAACTGGCAAGAGAGGCCTTCCCACCTTTGATGGTCCCAGTGGCAGCAGCAGCAGCAGCAATGAACAACAAACCCACGGTGCCTCTTAGAGCCCGAAGCCCAGCAGGAATGACAGAAGCAATTTCTGAATCAGTCCACCAGGTGGCAGAGCAGAGCATGGCAGTGGCCCTCATGAGATTAAAAACATTGAAGCGAGATTGCCCATTTCGAATAGATGGCAACGGGCTTGGTTTGGTTTTTGGTTCCCATGTGACTGTTACATAGTATTTGACCACGGTAAGCATATATGGGGAGCCCAGCTGGCACAGTGATTAAGAGCTCGGCTGCTAAATGAAAGGTCGGCAGTTCGAATCCTTGGAAACCCTTTGGGGCAGTTCTACTCTGCCCTATAGGGTCGTTGCGAGTCAAAATTGACTCGACAGCAATGGGTTTGGTTTGGGTTTTTGTTGAGGTCAGTGGTGAGCTGCTCAGGCCCCACCTGGAATTGGGCATGTATTTGGGAGACCAGTCATGTTTTGTGGGTACCTCAATGTTAAAGGTCGTTACTCATAACTTTGGTTATGTAGACTCAAGAAAAATAAGAGGTTATACTTAAAACCTGTTAGAAGTTGTAAAAACAATGAGAGAGAAAGGATGGTGAGCCATTTGGCAAAGATTATTTCTGCTTAGGTTAACTGGAGTTAATAGATTTAATTGGGATTCAGAGGTTACTTTCAGAGAAGCTAGGATGGCTGGCTTCTCGCTGTGGTTAATTTAGGCTGGGATCTGGCCTAGTCTGAGAGGAGCCTCTTCCGCTTCCTTTCTTGGCACTCCTAGGCTTACAACTTGTGAACAGGGTCCCACCAACAGCTGGGGCTGCCTGCTGTTGCTGGGTCTTCCAGTCCCCAGGAGGCAGGCTCTGCTCAGGGAACAAAGGCAGAGACGGAGACAGCTCTACTGCCCCCTGCTAGCTAGTCACCCCCAGCAGCTCTGGGGGACCCAGTACAAGGGGGAAGGAGGATTCTGAGAGCAGGAGTAACATGAGGCCAAGTAGAGAAGGAAGCAACTTTTCCTCAAACCGTAATACAACGGTGGACTCAATTATACAGGATCTTTTGACCAGGTGTCTCCCCAGCCTCCCTTCTGCCCCCAGGCGATATAGCTTGCTTTCTCTGACTTCACCACCTTCCACTCTCCACATGGAAAAGACAGCTGCTTATTGAGCAGAGGCAGATGCTACAATTATTTAGCACTTACTGAAAGGTCCCTGGGTGGTGCAAATGGTTTGAGCTCAACTATTAATCTAAAGGGTGGCTGTCTGAACCCACCCAGAGGTGCCGTGGAAGAAAGGCTTGGCTATCTGCTTCCTTAAAGTCTACAGCCGAGAAAACCCTATGGAGCACTCAGTGCTACTCTGTAACACAAAGTAGAATCGACTTGACGGCAGTAGGGTATAGACTAGGCTTTTAAAACCAACATCATCTCGTTTAGTTCTCCCAGCATGCCTATGAGAATATTATCATACCCACTTTGCAGATGGAGAAAATGAGACACTGAGGGATCAAGTGACTTGCCTTGTATCGTAGAGCTAGTAAATGACAAAGCCTGGATTCAAATTCACATGTGTCTGACTCCAGAGACAATTTTCTTTTTAGAACAATGTGTGTTGTTGTTGTTGTTAGTTGCTATTGTGTCAGCTCCAATTCCTAGCAACCCCATCCATGTACAACAGAAGGAAACGCTGCCCCGTCCCGCACCGTCGCCACCCATCTGTCATACTGTGGAGGCTTGCGTGTGCTATGATGCTGAAAGCTAAATTGCCAGTATTTCAAATACCAGCAGGGTCACCCGTGGTGGACAGGTTTCATTGGAGTTTCCAGACAAAGACAGAGTAGGAAGAAAGGCCTGGTGATCCACTTCTGAAAATCAGCCAGTGAAAACCCTGTGGAGCAGTGTGTAGCCTGCCATTACTGTATTGTTTTAAGTGTTACCCCTCCCAGGACTGTTTGCATTTTTAAAGAGGCCTGAAAAGGACAAGACTGAAGAAGAAAGGCAACAGATGCCCTCTTGCCCACAATGTCTGCAACCTCACCCATGCCAGCTTAATGACATTTGCAGACTTTGGATCTTAATTTCTATAGGTTATTTTTTCCTCTTGCTACACTCGATCTGACGAGGCATTGGTCGTTCAGTGGTAGAATTCTCGCCTTCCGTGTAGGAGACCCGAGTTCGATTCCTGGCCAATGCACCTCATGCGCAGCCACCACCTGTCCCTCAGTGGAGTCCTGTGTGTTGCTGTGAGGCTGAACAGGCTTCAGCGGAGCTTCCAGATTAAAACAGACTACAAAGAAAGTCCTGGCGATCTACTTCCAAAAATCAGCCAATGAAAACTCGGTGGATCACAACGGTCCGATGGACAGCCTATCGGGGGATGGTGCAGAACTGGGCAGTGTTCCATTGTGCGTAGGATCACCGTGCGTCAGGGGCTGATTTGACAGCAGCTGACAACAACAACACTTGATCTGGCACAAATAGCTTGTGGGTGATCCTTTACGTACATGCTTTCTACTTCATTACATGAATTAAGAGATGGGATGCATTAAATGCATTTGCACAATTACAGTTCAACACTTGTAAACAGGATTTACCCATCAAAACAGCCAAGTGGCTCAGAACCATCACAACATGTGCAATGACGAACGGACCCCCATGACATCACTACGACTCCTGTTCCGATGTGCCCCACCCCATCCTCATCTCCAGCTGAAGCTCTGTGCCATCACGGCCCAATCCCTCCAGGAAACCTTCGGTTATTATGATGGCAGATGTGCTTTTAAATAAATGATCATTTAAAAACCATCCCGTATTTGGAAGCTCTGGTTATTTAGACTACTGTTTCCCACCTGCAGGGCAGACTTCAATAACTGATCACAGGATTTTCCGCTGAGCCCGACTAGAAGTCACCATCCTTCTCCATGCAGTTGCCCTGGCCATAATGTCACAAGCAATCAGAGCTGGCATCTAAGGGGAAACCTATTTGTTCATCACAAGTCCAACAAAAGGAATGAGTCTGGAATGATAGGAATACAGCATGTGGTGATATGCTGTTGGGTGAAATCAAGGCAGAACCCTTCAAGCCCAGTGTAGATGACCTTCTACTAGCTTTATGCATCAGATAGGTCCTGCTGGGGCCAGCTAGACCGTCTCCTCCTCCGCCCGCCAGGTACACAATGCAACAGCCTTGGATTCCAGGAGAAAAGGTCCCACTGCCTTTTCTGAGTCCAGCAAGCCACACGCATGGCATTGTGGCATGGCCTGCTTCCAGCTTCCTCCCATGAATTCATTTCTCTTCGCCCCCTGCAAACTGGAAATAGTGATACACAGCCACCTCCCAGGGAGGCTGGACAATTTAATTAATGTTTATAAAGCACTCCAAGGTCTTGGGATGAAAACTGCTGTGTAAGTGCAAAATTATTATGAGTTCTCAGCCTCCTGGCCCTTGACTTGGGAGACTTCTGATACGGGCTATTGTTGTTCCTGAAAGGGCTGTCCAGCTGGCTCTTTCAGGGACATAGGCAAGTACATGCACGTTTGCAGATTTTTTTTCCTCCCGCTTTGAAGAAAGCATTCCAACTCTGTGGGATGCCATGGAGCTTTGCAATGTCTGAATTTCTCTCTCCTTGCCTCGGCTAAGTACTGTAATCTGCAAGAGTGGATTGTCAACAGGCTACTTTGGAAAGGAGTGTGGGGAGGGTTGCGATGGTCAATTTAAAGAAATAGCCCCTCTTATAATGAAGCATCAAACAATATCTTCTTCTCACGCAGAACGTAAATCCACGCTAAGTGCCCAGACGGATCCCGTACGTGTTTATGCACTGAAAGGGGAAAAGAGAAGATCTGCTTTCCCAAGTTTTGCTCGCTTCCTTCACCCTAACTTCTCAGGAACCGTGGAAATAAATACACCCCACCTGGATGATGTTCTTCAGATAGTCCTTTGCTACTGTGCACCGCTTGGGATCCCATGAGAAAACTGAATCACAAAAGTGGAAAAGAAAAAAGATACGCCTGCTGGTGAAGTGCCCCGTCTCTGAGGGACAGATTGGGCACAGGTGTCATCTCTCAAACTCAGGGGTAACGATGTTGCATGGCACCATTCCCCTTTTCCTAAGACGTGGTCATACCCATCCCACATCACGCATGCACAGCCCACGGATGCTTCCTCGAAGGTATCTTTTGGTTTATCGTCACACTTTGTGAGTAGGATCTGCCGATCAGCCAGCTATTGGAAGGTTTTTCAGAAATTGCTAAGAAGCAATTATGTAATATGTAACCAGTTGGGCAAAGGTATATAAAGGCACAAAACCAATGAACGGATTGAATGTCAGTCATATGATTGTGAACACTCTAAAAACTAAGCCAAGAGAGCTCACATGCTGCACTCCATATTTCCTAAGCCAACTAATCACTGAGCACACTTAACATCAAGTTATATAAGCAAGAGTCCCTAGATGTGCAAATAGTTGGCATGCTCCGCTGCTAACCTAGAGGTTGGAGATCCAAGTCCACCCAAAGGTGCCTTGGAAGAAAGGCCTGGCAATCTACTTCTGAAAAATCAGCCATCGAAAACCCTACGAAGCACAGCTCTACTCTGACACACATAGGCCATCGTGAGTCAGGTTCGACTCAACAGCACACTGGTTTTTATGTGTTGGGCAAACCGGAAGCACTCTCCTCAGGAAGGAAAGTTGGGGCAAGAGTGGGAGTGAATGTGGACGTAACCAGCTTTAAACACGCAAACCCCGTGAGTGCAGGTTAGTAATAGTGATGGAGACTTTTCTGTGGTCCAAGATGGTTGTTCTGCCTGATTCTAAGAGGGGAAAGATGGAAGGATAGGTTCTTTCTTACCATTCTGTTATTTAAAGAAAGGAAAAGAAGCCTAAGTACAAAATACAGACAGCAACTAGGATCATAAGAAACTCAGGACAGAAAAATGAAGACAACGTGTAGGGGCCAAGCTGTCACCATCTGTCTTTGGTTTTGCATTGATGCTGGGCATCCTTGGGCTTCCATCAACTCCTCGCTGGTCTTCCCGCTTCCCATCTCTCCCGGCTCTTTCATTTCATCCTTCCTTTTGTTCTCCTGGCTATTGCCCTAAAAACAGATCTAATTATATGGCTTGATCCCTGTCATGGGCTGAACTGTGTCCCCCCAAAAATGTGTGTAACAATGTGGCTGGGCCATGATTCCCAGAATTGTGTGGGTGGCCTCCATTTCATCATTGTAATTTTATGTGAAAGAGGATTAGGGTGGGATTGTAACACCACCTTTACCCAGATCACATCCCTGATCCAATGTAAAGGGAGTTTCCCTGGGGTGTGGCCTGCACCACCTTTTCTCTCTCAAGAGATAAAAAGAAAGGGAAGCAAGCAGAGAGTTGGAGACCTCATACCATCAAGAAAGCAGTGCCAGGAACAGAGCACGTCCTTTGGACCGGGGTCCCTGCGCCGAGAAGCTGCTGGTCCGGGGGAACACTGATGAGAAGGCTGAGGGAGAGAGAAAGCCTTCCCCTGGAGCTGACACCCTGAATTTGGACTTTTAGCCTACTTTACTGTAAGGAAATAAACTTCTCTTTGTTAAAGCCATCCACTTGTGGTATTTCTGTTGTAGCAGCACTGGATGACTAATACAATCCCCGACTTAGAAATCTTCAGTGAAGCTGCACAAACTCATTACAATAACTTGTCACACGCCGTTGAGTTGATTCCGACTTATAGCGACCCCATGTGGCAGAGCAGAACTGTCCCATAGGGTTTCTTAGGCTGTAATCTTCACGGGAGTAGATCGTCAGGTCTTTTCTCCTGCAGGAAGCCTTGGTGGTGCAGAGGTTAAGAGCTCAGGCTGCTAACTAAAAGGTCAGCAGTTGAAATCCACCAGCCCCTCCTTGGAAACCCTATGGGGCAGTTCTACTCTGTCCTACAGGGTCGCTATGAGTTGGAATCGATTCGATGGCAATGGGCTTGGTTTGGGTGTTTGTCTCCCATAGAGCAGCTAGTAGGTTCGAACCAGCGAGCTTTGGGTTAGCAGTCAAGCGCTTAACCGTTGTGCCAACAGGGATCCTCTTAGACAAGTAATAATTTTCCATTGCTGCCTCCTCCCTACTCTACCTGGGCTATGGGTGTCCTGTGCCCACACACAATCCTCGTACAACTCGCTGTTCAAGCATGCTCTGTACTTTCTCGCCTTGGAGACACTGCCCTTGCCATTCCCGTCACCCTTCCCCATCACGACCTTGATAAAGGTAGTGTTTATGTTTCAAGTCTGAGTTCAAATGGAATCAGTTCTGCAAAGCTAGTAAGATACTGCCAAATGAATGTGGACACTTCTGCAGTCCTTTTTCTGTGCTCCCACTATTCTCTGTATACTTAGTATAAAACATCGAACTATATGCACAGCTGAGCGCATGCGGCCCTCCACTAGGTTGTAAGCTCCTTGAAAGCAAGTATTGTCTTGCTTTTATATTGTTATGGATTGAATTGTGTCCCCCCAAAATATGTGTTATAAATCCTACCCTCTATACATGTGGATATAATCCTATCTGGGAATAGGGATTTCTTTGTTATGTTAACAAGGCCACGTCAATGCAGGGTGTGTCTGACGGTAAAATCACTTTCTGAGATATAAAAGCACCGACCAGGCGCAGCAGAAAGAAGCACAAATGGAGAAAGACTGAGCTGCATGGAGATCACCCAGGAACCAGGGGAGAGAAGCTGAAAAAGACAACAACCTTCCCTCAGAGCCCAGAGAGAGCGCCTTCCCCTGGAGCTGGCGCCCTGAATTCAGACTTCTAGCCTCGTGAACTGCGAGAGAATAAATTTGTTTGTTAAAGCCACCCACCTGTGGTATTTCTGTTATAGCAGCACCAGGAAACTAGGGCAAGTATTATACAGAATGCCTACGACAGTATTTTGTTCAGAGTAAATGGAGTCCCTGGGTGGTGCATGGTTACCAAGCTCGGCTGCTAACCGAAAGGTTGGAGGTTTGAGTCTACCCAGAGGCCCTCTGAAGAAAGGCCTGGCAATCTACTTCCAAAAATCAGCCACTGAAAACCCTATGGAGCTCAGTTCTACTCTGACACACATAAGGTCACCATGAGTCGGAGTCAACTCAATGGCACTGGAAAATGTTCATCAGATATACTATGTTTAATGCCACCCATTCTACACACACACCCCAAGAAGGCAGGTGGTAGAATTTAAATTTCTTATGCAATTTAGAAGTGAAAAATCGAAAAATAAACTTGGCTAGTCTTGAAAAGACAATAAATAGCAACACTAGACTCTGACCAGGGAATCTATTGATTAGATTTTATCAATCAATGAGATCAAATCTTGCTCTGTAAACGATCACCTGCACAACTGCATGGGAAAATCACTGTTGAGTTAAGCAAGCAGCTCCTGTCCTATGATCGTTAAGCCTTTGGCTATTTTTACACAGGGAAGATGGGATATTAAACAATTACCCAGTGCACATGGCCAAATAAAGTTGCAGATGAGAAAAAGCTAGGGAACTAAGCTGATTTGGACAGACTCTTAACTCTTGTTCTATGGGGGTCACCCACAGGCACCCCACTTTACTGTCTGTGTCCACAGGCTGCTATTGTCTCTCTCCTCCTGCAAGCGCAGCAAACATCTGGCTCTGCTGGACTCTGCGTGCAGCTCAGTATTTTCTATAATGAAACCTGCCAGGTATTGTTATGAAAACAAAAAACCAGAGACTTTTTTTGGGAAGAATGTGGAATTGATATTCATGTCTTTGTCTGCATCTTCAGACAGCCCAAGGAGAAATTATTTTAACTGTAGATCTAGTTCCAGGGACAATGAAGGGTACTGAACACAAAGCTTTCCCTGGCAGTTGAGGCAAGGGATAAATATGGTCCGTGAGGATCTACCCTCCTTGGAAATACCCTAATAGGTCTCAGTCAAGGCAGCTGAAAGCCAGTTGACTCTCCTTGGTAACTTCTGCACCCCAATCTCTAGCCCCTCCCCCCCACCTCCTGTTTGTATACCAAAATACAGTACAGTACCAGTTGACATCAAGTCAATTCCAACTCATGGTGACCCCATGTGTGTCAGAGTAGAACTGTGCTCCACAGTTTTCAAAGGCCAGTTTTTCAGAAGTAGACCATCAGGCCTTTCTCTCGAGGTGCCTCTGGGTGGACTCGAACCTCCAACCTTTCATTTAGCAGCTGAGTGCATTACCCGTCTGCACCACGCAGGGACTCCATATACCAAAGACTAGGTGTGAAATGCTGAGTCCACCTGATCGCAAACATCCCTCACGTTTTTACCTTCAGTCAGTCCAGACGATGACAAGCGACCCTTCTCCCCAGTCTCCCTTGTACCGTGGCTCTAACGGCCTTGAAAACTTAGTTCAACCACATCTGTACCTCTGTATCTTCATCTTCTGAGAGCGAGTCAGTCATTCCTGTTAACAAAGCCACTTTATCTGTCAAAGATTCTTGGTCACTGTCACTTTCTCTGCTGCCTTTTTCTTCTCTCTTGTTCTGTTAATGGAAGGCTCACTATTTGCCAAGACTGGGCTAAGCCCTTACATGTATCTCATTGACTCCTTGTAACAGGCCTATTAATGAGCAGACACAATTGTTACTATTTTAATGATCTGCCAGCTGAGGCTTAGAGAGGTAAGCCCCCTGCCCCAGGCCTACAACGTCCGAGTAATGAAACCAGATACAAAATCTCTGAGCCCTCAGTTACTGCGCCAGATGTCCTCCCCAGTACTTCTGGTACATTCCCCAGGGCAGCTGATTCCACTGCAAAGCGATCCTGCAGCTCTCGGAGATGTTTATGTACGTTCATCTTGGCAAAGAGCCATTTCCAATGTGGATTCACCAATGATGCTTTTATATCTATTACAACCAATGGTACCAGTCTGCTCCTAATACCTTGGGGAGCATGGAACCCTTTGAGAGTCCTGAGTGAAAGTCCATGGGTCCCAGGTAGAGAGCCCCATCTAAAGCAGAAACTGTCCTTCTTCCTTCCCTCTGACCTGTGTGCTCAGGCTGATCAAGTACCAATTGGGCAGCAACTCAGCCCCAGGATGGATTCAGGAATATCACTGAGAAGGAAGGGTATTGTACCAAAGAGATCTACCTGCCATACATAACCTCCCTCTCCAAGGAAGGCTCCGGCCATCTTTCATCTCCATCATTTCATCCTGGATTCGGGTTCTCAAACTAGTTTATGGACATCTGAGCACTCATCCCAAAGTCTCATGGGTATTTTTAAAAAATAAAAGAAAAACATTCCCTACTCTCATGCTTATGTTTAATAACATGAAAGCTCTGACCGAGAACCAAAACCACTCAATCCACTTGGCCCCCCTTTTACTCGCTAACATCAGTGTGGGCACCGCACGCACTCCTAAAGGGATGACATCTCTCTGAAAGATGGAAAAAGGCCAAGCTTCGATAAGAGAAACCCAACGATTGCCAAAACATCAACTTAATGTGAGTTTCCTCCTCCCCCACGGCCCACTGGCTCCTGTGTGTCCATCTCTTAGAGGGCTTTTGGCTCCAAGAATAGACCACTGAAGCTGCCGCCTTACTTCCCCAAAGGAACTCATATGGAAGACCATGGGAATTCCTCCTTGTAGACTTCTTTGTTGGGAATGGTGGAAACCATGAAACATGAAAGGCATTCTCTCCTCCCCAGAACATTACTGTCATAACAAGAATAATGATCAAATGGAGTTTCAAATTTGTATAGTGCTTTATACTTTTTCAAAACATTTTCACACACATTATTTGAATCCACTCACACAACAACTCAGAAAGTAGAAACCATAAGGAACCGACCCAAGACGGTATAGCTAGGTAGTGGGGCAACCAGTCACACGGTTGGTCCGGTATCTGCCAGCAGGTCATGAGAAGAGCTTCTAATCCTCTTGTCAGTTCTGACTTCTTCTTAATCTCCATACTGCGGGCATTTGTCAATGAACAATGATATGCAGTTGTAGATACAGATTTGAAAAGGAGAAAAACACAATCCTTCTTTGGCAAGTACATGTAGATATAAAAATAAATGTGGCACTCTTCTTTATGGATGTCCTTCCCAGATGAAAAGGACCTTCTGAGGAACAGTTCACGGACCTGCTATTTCTATGTACACATAATACTTCTTAGTAACTGCAGGGACTTCACACCAGGAAATTATTTGCCAAATATTTCCCACTGTCTCACAGCTTGGCCTGTCCATTTCTCCCAGACAGAAAACAGCTGGGCTGATACAAAACACAGCATATTCACAGAGATGCTTCCCAGATGTGGAAGAAGACAGCTGTCCTTAGGAGCCTGTCACGGGGTACTCATATTTCCCAAGACCCTTTTCCAACAGTATCTCCCCATAGCTTTTGTATGACTGAAAAAGTTTCCAAGAGGTTGACTAGACAGCTGAACAAAACACTAAGACGGGAGCCATGAAGAGGCAGCCCTGGAGAACACTGTGCAGATGGCCCCATGGGACGTGGTCACGTCATGGTTTTCAAGCCTCAACTGCAGAAAGTGAGTGAGACCCACTTTCAGATGTTCCAGTCAGGTGAAGGACTTCATAGGAAGGGTACCATCTTCAATGTGGGGTTCATTCTTCTCTTGTCCGGTGTGGAAGACAGGCACACCACAGAACCCTCGGTTTGAAGAAAATTAGCCTCCAGAAATCCTGCTCATACCAGTTCTGTCTTCTGAACAATCACTGGCCCCAAATGCTTACTTTGGGAAGTGACTGTGAAAAAAGCTCGCTCCATGCCAGGTTTAGAAGCATCTGGAAAAATACTCTGTAGTCGTGCAAACTTCTGAAAAATGAAACAAAAAGAGATAAGTTGAGAACCGAATAATTGGAAAAATGCAGCAGTTGTCACCTCCAGTTGACCTCCGCCAAGAGTTGGCAGGACAGCTCGTTCCGGAGGCTCTCGTTATACTCAGCACCTCAGTCACGTGGACTTGCACCGTTTCACTGCTATCTCCAATCTTTAACCAAGACATTCGATAGATTATGGAGGAGTGGGACCACACCAAGCCCTACTGTTAGAGATCCATGTGGAGAGCCAGTGCCGCAGAAGTAGGCATTTGCAAACAAGAAACTAAGGTCACTCATTGTTTAAATTTACTGCCTGGTAGTTCTCATTATCTTCTTATGTGCAAAGAACCCTAATGGTCAAACTGTAAGCTCCCTGAGGGCAGGACTTGTCTTATATCTTTTCTGAATTATTATTGAGATGAAATTCACATAACATTAACCGTTTTTAGGTGCACAATCCAGTGACATTAATTACATTGACCATGTTGCACAACAATATCCATTTCCAAATTTTTTCATCACCCCGAACAGAAATTCGGTACCCTTTATGCAATAAGGAAAACCTGGTGGCGCAGTGGTTAAGAGCTACGGCTGCAAACCGAAAGGTCGGCAGTTCGAATCCACCAGGCGCTCCTTGGAAACCCTATAGGGCAGTTCTGCTCTGTCCTATATGGACGCTATTTGACTTGACGACAATGTTTTTTTTTTTTTAATCTACAAAACATATTCAGGTGAGCGCTCCAGGTGATCTTTCAATAATCATAGATGCTGCCGGAACGATACTTACACAGGTGAAGATGATGAGTGTTAAGTAGAAAATAACCAGCACCAACAGCAGTACAATCTCGGCTCTGTATTTCTTGAAATTCACTTCTCTGTGTTGCTTGGGGCATCCTTAAAAAAAAAAAGAAAAAGTAATATATGAAGCCATTTAGCACAGCTTTCCTACCATGATAAAAAGTAAAGACTGCTTTGTTGCTACTTTTTTTAAGTCCTACAAGTCTGCCATTCCTACCTTCACATCTACGCCCCCGAGGAGGATTACAGAGATGGGCACAGCGGGAGCTGGTACGACTCGGAGCCCAGCAGTGAGCGGGGGGGATGTGGCGACAGCACCTCACTTGGTCCTCACAACCGCCTTCAGAGGCAGGTATGAGCATCCCCATTTTACAGATGCAGGACCCGAGGTCAGATAGGCCAAGTGGCAGAACCAGGTGTCAGGTCCAGACTTATCCCGCTGCCCGTCCGCCTCCACGGTGGATGCCGGGAGTTTCCCGGCTTTCATTTAGCCTCCGCATGTGATGGACCTCCATTGGTTCGTTCGCAATTATCTTCATTTCATTGGTGTTGCACAGAATTCCATTTGTCCTCAGGGGGATTCAGGGGCTATGCAGTGGGGCAGGTGAGCCGCTCCAGTATTATCGGATAAGTGTACATCAAGCTCTTCCACCAAGGCAGGAAGCGCAGGTGGGAGACAGACCAGCTCCCCGGGGGGTTCCTAAGCTGGGGCTGCAGCACTGACGGGAGCAAGGGCAGGAGGAGAGAGGCGCTAAGCTCGGGATGAGACACGGAGGGAACAGGCTCTCCCCGCTCAGGCTCCAACATTCTCTGTGCCGCCTGGGGAGTGTGTTTAGCTCTGGCTGTAGTCTGGCTGGTAACCAAATCTGCCTGAAGGTCCAGGCAGGAGCAAGCGGAACGCAGATGATTAGCGGGGTCTGGAGAGAACTGACAACCTTGACACTGCACTCAACATTCTGTGCAAGATTCTAGAGACAGATTCTCACAAGGGCCTGAGATTCAAACACAGAAGGGTTGCGAGCCGCTGTCCTAATGGTACCTAACATTTATGAAGCACCCCAGGTACTGTACCAAGCATTTTAGGGCAGTATCTCATTTAACCTGCACAACAAACATATGTCATAGATAACACTGTGCCCATTTTAGAGTTGGGAAAACTGAGGCTTAGAGTCAAGAAGTGATTTGCCCGAGGTCACGTGCTAATGAGCGACAGAGCTAGTATCTGACCTAGATCTAAGTGAATTCAGAGACTGACCACTTCACCTGCGGGCACAACCGCCTTCCCACCAGGACAAGGACAGGAAACAATCACACACTGTTCACGTCCTTTCCACTCCTCACAGGACATGCTCCTTCTCTCTGCTTTCCCCGCAATGTGACTCTCATTTTTCATTCGTGTAAATAATACTCGCTGAGCATCTACTATGTGCCAGGAAACAGCAGAGAATGAAACAGAGGAGGTTCTAGCTCCCACAGGGGGACAGAAGGTAACAAATCCATATGTAATATGTCAGGTGCACTAAGGGTTATGAAGACAGACAAAGCAGGGTGAGGGGCTGGAGACTGAATGAAGTATAAAGTATGTCTATTTATACATATCAATAACATACAGCCCGTGTTATTACGGAGCCCTGGTAGCACAGTGGTTAAGAGCTCAGCTGCTAACCAAAAGGTCGGCAGTTCAAATCCACCAGCCGCTCCCTGGAAACCCTATGGGGCAGTTCTACTCTGTCCTATAGGGTCGCTATGAGTCGGAATCAACTCGACAGTGACGAGTTTGGTTTTTGGTTTTATGTTATGATGTTATATATTTATATAACATACCTGAATAACATATATATAGTAACAGTGAACCACTCCAAAGACCAGCCCCCTAAGCAGTGAGACACTGCCCGTGAGTTTGGTCTTGCGAATAGAAGAATATTAGCTTGGGTCAGATTCCTTTCAGATACCCGCCAGAAGGAGAAGGTGGCATTGTGCAAAAGCAGGGACTCTGTGAAGGCATGTTTGTCATTTCGAGCCTCAGAGGCTGACAAGTGTTGGGCAGAAGTCAAACACAAGGCATCCTTAAAGCTGCGTAAAGAAAGTTATGGCATCCTTGAGGTAGAATTCCCCGTTAACCAGAGGCGTGATTCCACGCTTCCGTGTCAGACGCTGAACGACAGGAACGATTTTAGGACCTACAGAAAGCACGCACGTATTCTGCAAGAAGAAAACAAGAGCAGCAGATGACTCACCTATCACTCTTAGGGTCACGGTGCCACTTTGGTTCCTCTGCCCCTCCGGACCCCACAGCGTGCACCTGTAAGTCCCCGTGTTGCAGCTGGTAGCATTTCGGATCTTCAGGGAATACCGCCTTTCAGTGGGGGCTTCCAGCGAGCTGTTTTGCTCCTTCTGATAATAGTACTGTTCACTTGGGCTCAGATCTTCCTGGGGCACCTCCATCACCTCTTCACCCCTCTCCGTAAGCTGTTAAGAAATAATCATATTGCATCATGCTCTGCTGTCAGAAACTGCCAAGCACTGTACCTCGACACTGAGGTTTTCTTAAAAACCATCCTAATTTTTTTTTTTTTTTTTTTTGAACAAGCCAATGTGCTTTTTTGTGTGTGACTCCTGGGGGATGGAGAGAGAATCTATGAAAATTCTTTAAGGATACACCTTCTTTGGAGTAAGATCAAGACTGCATCTTATGATGCCTTGTAACTCAACCTCTAACCTACATGAAGGAGATGGTGGTGCTGTTGAAGGTGATGAGATGTTGAGTATGAATCACCTTGAATTATATTTTGCTGCTGTTCGCTCCGTATTACATGTTCTCCTGGGTTCTTCAGCTACAACTCATCCATTCATTGACTGGATTCTTATTTTTGAATCCCGGCCTTTTATTTGGAAAAGTTCCTAAATCTGTTAAGATCACTGCCAGATAATTCAACTAAAAAAGTAGAGAGATGCAGATGAGTGATGCCTCCTGTAAATATTCAACTTGCTCTTCAAAGGAGTCCCTGGGTGGTGCAAATGATTAACGCGCTCACTGCTAACTGCAAAGCTAGAGGTCTGAGTCCAGCCAGACGTGCCTTGGAAGAAAGGCCTGGTGATCTACTTCAGAAAAATCAGCTGTTGAAAACCTTACGGAGCACACTTCTACTCTGACACACATGGGGTCACCATGAGTCAGAGTCGACCTGATGGCAACTGGTTATTTGTTCTTTAAAACGATGTTTTTGTGCGCTCATCCACGACACTGTCGCACAATACACCACACCCACTCTCTCTACGACGGCAGAAGGACAGCTGGGAAATCATGCCAGTGGAGAGTGGACGGGTCAGATCACTTGACAGTCATATCAAAATGCATGTGCAAGTAAAACCCTGCACATGGATGTTTACGGACGCTTTATTCGTAGCTGCCGAAAGCTGGAAGCAGACAAGATGCCCTTCAACAGGCGAATGGATAAACACGCTGTGGGACATCCACACACGGAACATTATTCAGAGTAAGAAGGAATGAGCTACCAAGTCTGGAAAAGACATGGGGGAACCTTAAATGCATGTTGCTGAGGGAGAGATGCCAGTAGGAAAAAGCACGCACTCTAGGACTCCAACCATACGACATTCCGGAAAAGGGAAAAGTGTGGAGACAGGAAAAAGAGCAGGGGGTTGCCAGGGAATCGGGAGGGAGGAGGATGAAGAGGTGGAGCCCAGGGCATTTTTAGGGCAGGGAAACTATTCTGTATGATACGTAATAGTGGACACAGGACGTTATCCATTTGTTAAAACCCACAGGACGGTACAACACGAAGTGCGAGCCCTAATGGAAACTCCAGACTTTAGTTAATAATAATGTATCAATATTGGTTTGCCAACTGTAACAAATGCATCACACTAGTGTGACATGTTAATAACAGGAGCAACCGTCTGCAGGGAGGAGGGAATATATGGGAACTCTGTACTTAATGGGCGATTTTTCTGTAAACCTAAAATCACTCTAAAGAAGAAAGTCTATTTTTAAAAGATGTTGTTCCTACCTGGGGAAAAATGTGGAAGAGCAGGTGCAGCTTAAATCACCATACCCAGCTCAGACCAGCCCAACGGGGGCAGACGCCAAATTTATCAAACCGACTAATATGGCTGGTTTTCTCTCCCTGAACTACCTGTGTGATTAAACTGACGGGCGGTTTTCATCACGCCCTCCTTCAGAGATTAGGCACACACCGCGTTCATCATCCCAGATGTACTGAAATTGGCCTAATTAATTCACCAGTTGATCCTGCAATGCAATTTTTTAAACCTACAAAAAATGATTTAAAAACCAAAACC
Source organism: Trichechus manatus latirostris (assembly GCF_000243295.1). Taxonomy (NCBI): domain Eukaryota; kingdom Metazoa; phylum Chordata; class Mammalia; order Sirenia; family Trichechidae; genus Trichechus; species Trichechus manatus. The sequence goes on along the minus strand of NW_004444039.1, from coordinate 3,686,462 downwards.
AAACCCATTGCTGTCGGGTCAATTCCACCTCATGACGACCCCACGTGTTACAAAGTAGAACTGAGCTCCGCAGGGTCTTCTTGGCTATAATCTTTACGGAAGCAGATCACCAGGCCTTTCTTCCGCATAACTGCTGGGTGGGTTAGAACCACCAACCTTCAGGTTAGCAGCCAACTGCAAACCACCTGCATTACCCAGGCTCAAAATGTGATTTCCACTAACGGTCAAGCAAATCACGCACCCTCAAGGAAGAGCACCAGCAGACCTACAACATCTGCATCCTTCCCTTGGTTGGTTGGCTGGGGACCAACAGGAAGCCCAGGACTCAGTGGCATTCCTGTCTCCAGCACTGTGAGAGCACCAAGTGCCACCTTAGGGAAAAAGACAGAGATCAGCCTGCCTCATGACCGCACCTTTCCTGCCACTATTTAATCTGTTCTGTGAGCTTCCTGCAACTCTCTCAGGCTTCTGGAATCAATGCAGGGAAATAAATGAGCAGGGAATTAGGGGGACACATTTTGAGGCAGCTCAGAAAAACCAAAGCAGGGCCTCCCTCTGCCCCAGTCCATATGCACACACCCTCAGTCGTTTCTCCTTCATTTAAGTGAGGGGTGCACCGTGAGATCCACAGAAAGATCAGGTCCAGGCTTCCCCAGCCTTCAACGCTTGCTGGAATGCCTGTAGACTGGGCAACAGAGACATCTGGTGGCAGATTTACGGCTCCCGCAAGAAAACCTGCTTCCTCCCCTTCCAGCACTGGGCTGAGAGGAACGGCTTCTTCCAGGCCTCGTCCAGGAACAGAAATTCCATTTCCTGATGGGCCTTCTTGTGTTGAAAGGTCCCTTCCCAAATAACCAAGGAGCTACTGGAGGGAGCTGAAAGGCTGGGCCCTTTAGGTCTTCAAAAATAGAGCAGGAAAAGGACGGGCAGTCGATGAACCTTCAAAAAACCACCAGGTGGTCGAGTGTGTGTCAGAGTAGAATTGTGCTCCACAGGGTCTTCAGTGGCTGATTTTTCAGAAGTAGATCGCCAGGCCTTACTTCTGAGGTGCCTCTGGATGGACTCGAACCTCCAACCTTTCAGTTAGCAGCTGAGTGTGTTAACTATTTTCACCACCCAGGGACTTAGAGGAAACTAAAGGTGTCCAACTGACTCTAGAATACATCTAATTTAGCCCATTTTTTCCTTTCCAAGCCTGATCAAGCCACAGACCGCTGTCCCAACACATGCTCTCACCTTTCCCCACTGCTACGTGCAGATGGGCTCGAACCTTCCAGACGGAGCTGTTAACGGGCCAGGCTCCCAGGATCACCCAGCGCCAACCTCTGTGAGGTGCCACCAGTTAAGGTTCTGCGGCCATCAGTGTGAACGAATTAACTCAGCCCAATGTTTGCAGTCCCCACACTGATGCTTCACCTGCTTCTCTGTTCTAAATTAACCTCAAAATGCGCTCGACTTGGCTGTTCCTGAGAGGTTTCACTGAAACTCTGTTTTGCTAGAAAATCCTTGCATCTTGCAGAGATGGACACTTGGCTGCAACATCCATTTAGAGGTTATCCCCTCTGGTTTTCTCGCTGGAGGCCTGCTCTTCCGTCCAGCGACCCCTCCCTGAACTCAGAAAGGCTGGCTGGAAGTCAAGATAAAAACTGTGAACCCCTCTGGAGCTGGTAGACATATAAACAATTGCACCTATTTACAGAAAGATGGCCTCATTATCCTATTATCCTGCCGGAGCAGGGATGCGGTGGTGAGCAGCCGGCCGCAGCTGCCTTCTGCCTATTTACAGAAGATAATTCATGTTAAAACTCTGCAGCAACAACAGAAAGTAGTCTGTTTCACGGTCAGATTTCCACGGGCCTCTGGCAAGCCCTCCAGCGGGCCTTCAGTAATTTTCAAACAGCAAAACAAAGGCAGGGTGAGCTCATGAGAAGGATGGAAAGATGGGGGGGGGTGCGGGGAAGGGAAAACAAAGAACCCCGAAGCAGCTGGCAGAATCCTGAGTCACCAAGCCGCCAGGGCATCAGCAGGATGGTAGGAAAATGTCACAACTTCCACGGGGCTCCCTTCCAAAGGCCTAAGCCCTGGAGAGCCCCCTTCTGAGAGGTTCAGAGAACTATTGCGTTAGCCTGGGAGCTACCGAGGATGCCACGGACTGAGGAGAAGGAAAAAATCAGTCTCTGAAGAAACAGAACCAGAATTCTCCTCAGAAGCAAGGACAGGGAGACTTCGGCTCACCTGAAGTAGAGGGTCAGCGACAAAGGGGGAGACCCTCAAAGAGATGGATGCAACAATGGGCTCAAACACAGCAAAGACTGTGAGGACGGCATAAGACCACGCAGTGCTTCCTTCTGTTACACGCAAGGTGACACTCGGTCAGAGCTGGCTCAGTGGCAACCAATAACAATAAACACTGTCAAACTAACGGACGGCTTTCTGTGCCTGGGAAGACCTACTGCAAAAGGAAACCAGCAGCCGTCAAGTCGACTCTGACTCATTTCGATCCCATGTGTGTCAGAGTAGAACCGTGCTCCACAGGGTTCTCAGTGGTGGCTTTTTCAGAAGTAGATAACCAGGCCTTTCTTCCAAGGCACCTCTGGGTGGACTCCAACCTCCAACCTCTCAGTTAGCAGGTGACCAAGTTAACCATTTGCACCACCCAGGGACTCCATAGCAAAAGGAGCTTGCTGTAAATTTCATACGACGCACTGGGAAGCGGATCATAACCCTGCCTCAGGCCGCACACCCCAGGCATGTACAATGCGTATTCTCTCGTCCTTCTACCATTTTAAAATAGACCTTGTCCTGTGACTCAGAATCTGGCATCTGTCTAGAGCTTCAAAACTAGGTGTAGCGTTTCTGCTGACAGCGCACACTCGAAAGGGGATGCAGGGCTAGCATCGCCCAAGGAACTTCAGATGCAGAAGCTCAGGCCATTATCTTCGCTGTGTGTGTGATCAAGCAGCTATCACATCTCCGCACCCAGGGAGTCACCTGGGGGAGAAGCAGCATGAAGAACTGGCAGCAGGACTCCAAGGTGAGAAAAATGCAGCAAGAGCAAACGGACAATTCTCAACTTTGTGTTTTGCCTTAGGCGTTCTTACAAACAGGGGAGCTGGCTCAAAAAGCAGCCACTGGCAAGAGTGGCTCTTTCAACATTCCAAGTCTGAGGAGCTTCATCACCTCTCTGCAAAGGCATTTTAGGAAACAGTAATTTACAGCAAAAGGCACCCTCGGATTCATTCACCGCCACACGCACCTGATGGGAACACTTCAACGCGCAGGTCACAATGCAAACGCTGTAGCGTGCTAAACCACAAGACGATCTGGGCAAGTTAATTCCTCAAAACGCTCAGCCCAGCAACGTTGTAAAAATCCACCCTCCCTACGGTAACTTCTACGCCGACAACGCCATCTTTTTGATAGAATTAGAAATGGGGCAAAACGCGAGACGTCTTACCTTCAGAATGTCTACTTCCTTTTGTCTCAAGGCCTCCGATAATTTAAAAACTATATTCTCCCTCTAAGATGGAGATTTGACCTGAAGGAAATCACAAGCCCTAAATGAAAATAAACTCTCTGTAACGTGCTCAGTAGTGAAGCAAGCAAACACAAGTACTCATTTTAAGAGTGTGTGAACTGAAAAGGCTCTGTCTCTTCTAATGAGAGGGACAAGTACTAGAAGCAACAAAATGAAGAATGAAATATGGCTGAAATCGAATCAATACCTCAGTCAAAAGGCTTTTTTGTGGAAAGTGCTTCTAAGAAGTGTACATAATTTTATCCAAATATATGCTAACCCGTGAGAGTACCGTATTTGATCATAAAAGGGCAACGGGTCCATCCCTACAGCAGAGAAAAGGTCACACACTTGAAATCCAAATTTATCATACATCTGATCGTTAAGACGGTGATACAAAGCTAATTAAAAGAAAAAGATTTTTTGAGAAGAACGTGTGTACACATGTTTGCACATAAATATTTTACCCCCAAATTTGAGAACAGATACTTAAAAATATGGCTGTGGTATTAAATTATTCTGATGCATTCTAATCACACCGAACCGCTTTTTTTAATTGCATCTCTTGTGCACTAACATTCATGTACCTCGTTTCTAACTCAATTAACATGCCAATATAATCCCCATCCATCATAAAAACAGCTCTTTATAACATGCAAAACAGTTTGGCTTGGAGGTTGATGTCGTAACGAGGGTAGAATGTATAAGCATTAACATTGTTTTTTTCTAAGTGTGGTTTTATTAGAAAAATGATTTTCCACTTTGAAATTTACTGGGTGTAACAGACAGAGTTGGATTTATGGCTGTTAACAGTTACGACTACAGGAGAGTTGGCATAATTAAGAGTACAGGATTGGGAGTTGGACAGAGCTGGAACCAAACCCCAGCCCTCCCACAGCCAGTTCTGTTCAGGGTCAACTGTCCAAACGACTCTCAGGCCTGTGTGCTCCTCTGGATCTGGGGGTGACTGTATCTCACACAGCTGATGGGAACATACTTATGATGAGTCTGCAGACCCTGAGCAGAGCGCAGATGATGTTGCTGTGAGCTGCTGTCAGTCACCCCCTACTCACGGCAACCCCATGGATAATGGAACAAAATGCTTCCCAGTCCTGCCCCATCCCCATGATTGGCTGGGAACTGCACTGTTGTGATCCATAGGGTTTTCATAGCTGACTTTCAGAAGTAAATCACCAGTTCTTTCTTCCTAGTCCGTCTTAGTCTGGAAGCTCTGCTGAAACCTGTTCAGCATCCCAGCAACACACAAACCTCCACTGACAGACGGGCGGCGACTGCACATGAGGGGGGCGGGCCAGGAATTGAACCCATGTCTCCCGCATAGAAGGTGAGAATTCTACCACTGAACCACCAGTGTCCCCATGCCAATCACACAGAAAGCCCTAAAAATGTTACTACTCTCTGTTTTTTACAATCCAAGGTCTCATTCAGCATATAAAATTGTTCCTTGCACATAGGAAGTAATCTAGTAAGTATCTGCTGCATGAATGAGCAAATTTTAGACATAATGAAAATGTTGCAAGAGCACTGGTTTTGGAATCAAAAGATCTGACATCAAGTCCCAGCTTCACCATCAGTTAGCGGGGTCACCTTCAGGAAGCTTCTTCCTCTCTGCATGTCAGTTTTCTCATCTGCAGCTACCCTACTTACCTCACAGGGTTATTATAAGACTCAGATGAGAAAATGCACACAAACTGCCTGATGCCTGATAATGTTCATAAGGAAACTGATGTATCTGTCAGCTTTCACTGTATCCTCCATTCAGTCATTCCTTACCCCGATCCTTCCAGCTTCCTCGCCAGTGAAGTTCTCCTATAAGTCACAATCTCTGCTCTCGGAAGAAACAATTTCTCCACACACGTGTCGCCAAAATATCCACAGCATTCTGAATGTTTTAAAGCACCGTGATAATGTCGTTGCTGTGTGCTGTCAAATTGATTCTGACTCATAGCGACCCTACAGGACAGAGCAGAACTCCCCATAGGGTTTCCTAGGCTGTAAATCTTTACCAGAGTGGATTGCCAGGTCTTTCTCCCATGGAGCCACACAATGGCTTCGAACCACCAACCTATCAGTTAGCAGCCAAGCGCTTAACCTTTGCACCACCAGGGCTCCTTACCATGATAATAATGTGGCAGAAACCCTTTGAAACTGTGACTGGAAGGCAATGTGGGGCCACTTCCTGTTCATACCAACCACCCGTCACCATGAGCTCGGGGCCGTGTCCGTCAAAGGGTGCCATGCTGGTTCAAGATGACATGCCCTTAGCGCAGGCCTGACATTCCTCAACCACAGTGAGTGGTTCTGATGGGCACTGACCCAATCAAAGCCACCTAAGTATAACCAGAGATTTGCTGAGACACTGGGAGAGAGACGCAATCTTTGTCTTTGCACTCCATGCTGGGAGGATATATAAATCTGCACTGACTGGCCACTACTTCACTACCATGTGGTGGCTGGTAATGGAACCAACACGAAGAAAGGAAGAGTGGAGACATGGAAAGATACCAAGTCCTGGGACATTCATGTACCTCTAAATCCAACCATAACTGAAGCATGAACTAGGTCTCAATTTTTTCAATTTCAATCATTAAAAGCCAATGCATTACTTTTTTTTTTTTAACATTGTATTTTTTGGTAAAAATATACACAACAAAACATATACCAATTCAACACTTCTTACACATACAGTTCAGTGACACTGATTATATTCTTCAGGTTGTACAATTATTCTCACTGTCCCCCTCCAAATTATTCCTCTGCCATTAACATAAACTCACTGCCCCCTAAGCTTCCTGTCTAACCTTTTGAGTTGCTATTGTCAATTTGATTCCACATAGCTAGTTCTTTAAAACAGCACAATGCTCAAGGCAGACATTCTTTGCTAATTAACTAAAACTATTATCTGGCTTTAAAAAGATTTCAGGGATATTTTCGGTTTAAAGTTTAAAAATTATCTCAGGGTAATATCTTCCAGGGTTCATCTAGCCTAACTGGCTCCAGATAAAAGTCTGGATTCCATAAGAATCTGAACTTCTGTTCTGTATTTTCCTCCTTTCGATCAGGATTCTGCCAGTAATGGGCACCATCCAGTTCTTCTGGTCTCATGGCAAAGCAGGCAGTTGTTCACAGAGGCAATTAGCCACAACATTTTTATCTTTTTTTTAAAGTGAATTTTGATTGGATTCACAAGCCTTTGCAACAGAAAGAATCCTAACTGATAGGGGCACTCTGCCAAAAAAGAAAAACCAAGCTGGTTGTTATTGAGTCCCTTCCAACTCATGGCAAACCCAAGTGTGTCAGAGTAGAACTATGCTCCATAGCATTTTCGATGGCTGATTTTTCTGAGGTGCCTCAGGGTGGACTCTAACAACCAACTTTTCAATTTGTAGCTGAGCTCTTAACTATGTCACCCAAGGACTCCCTACTACCTCACAGACAATCTGGCACACTGGGGGCTATCTCCATGTGGCTCCAGCACCTAGGCCAGTCCTGCTCTGTCCCTCGGGTTCACAAGCCCCCCAATTCCTCAGGGAATGAGACATCGGGGGCCTGACCTGATTCAGAACCTTTGTTCCTCAGAACAGACCCAAAGAATCTGGTCCAATGTGATTATGAATTGTTTACAGCTATTAGCATCCTTCTTTCCCCATAAGGTTTCCTCATCTGGACCCTTAATCCTAGACAACCAACCAGCTCTTCTGCAATCTAACCTCTCTTTGGAGAACTTGGACAAGAACATGCAGTAGACTAGTTCGTGTTCCGAGAAGACATCAAGTGATATAGACAAGCCTTGGGCTCCTAAATCTGTACCAGTACAAGGTGGTACAAAGGAGCCCTGGTAGCGCAAAGGTTGAGCACTCAGCTGTTAACTGAAATGTCAGCCGTTTGAACTCACCAGCAGCTCTGCAGGAGAAAAGACCTGGCAATCTGCTCCCATAAAGATTTACAGCCTAGGAAAACACTATGGGGCAGTTTTACTCTGGAAACCCTGGTGGCATAGTAGTTAAGTGCTACGGCTGCTAACCAAAAGGTCAGCAGTTCGAACCTACCAGGCATTCCTAGGAAACCTTAGAGAGCAGTTCTACTCTGTCCTATGGGGTCACTATGAGTCGGAGTCGACTGGTTTGGTTTTTTTACAGGGTCACTAAGAGTCAGAATCGACTTCACAGCACACACCACCACCACCACATGGTATACATAGGAATTTTACCCCCATGTAAAAAACAAAAGAAAAGAAGTATGCTTACGGGTGTAAAGGAATCTTAGGGTACACTTCGGTCCAGCTCTGGTGTGAGCTAAGGACTGTTGGTAGAAAATGTGGGGGTTATCGCAGGCAGGAGTAGCTGCGAAAGGATTACGGAAACAAATTTAGATTGGGGGAACTCTTTTTATTTTTTTAGGTTATGAATCTCTTTTTTAGTTCAGCCCTACATAAAACCTTCCCTTACGTCACTGAAACCGTCTCGAAACTTCCTCTTCTTTTTGTAGTGACACAGCCAAGTACAGACTCAGGACAATCCAGTCTTCATGTGATCTAGTTCCCCCTTTTATTCATGGAAAATAACTGGAGTTTTTTTTTCCCCTATTTAACTCTCAGCTGACTTCCTCCTTCCACCCTCTTTCAAGCTGCAGTTTAGCAAATTTGCTCCATCTCACCCTTGTCCAAACATCTCAGAGATCTACCATTCTCATCTGACTGAGACTTCTCCAGCCTCCTCTGAGGCGGCCATATTGTGCCTTACCCACTCCTCTGAGGAACCACATGGTCAAGACAGGTGACAAGAGGGAAGATGTTTACCTCTTAGTTAAGACAACCTGATGGTAGTTTCATTCTAGTGAAAGATGAGGCTTCCCTCTGAAGCTCATCTTCTAGGATGAATCATATTCCGTCCACCACAACCAGTGTGATTTTCTTTAGATATATTTTTCATTATGTCATTCTTTGCCTAAAAAGCTTCCACAGCTCCTTCTGTGGGAAGGATAAAATGCAAGCCATCACAGTTTAGCATTCAAGGTTCTTCACAATCTGCCCTCAGCCTACTTTCTAGCATTCTCTCTCAGCCATCTGTTGTATGCTTCTCCTCTCTGCATCACTAGTTACCTCTTTAGTGCCCAAATAATACTTTAAGGATTTCTGTTTCCATGCCATTGCTCAAGGTAGTCCTCTGGCAAAAGTTCCTTGTGGACCTTGGGATAGCCATTGCCAGGCCCAGGACTTGGCACACATTACTGGATAACGACAGTGTAACTACAAGAGACTCCTGAAAACCAGCTTCATGTCTTCCATAGTTTGACCTAAGGCTGAACCCATAAAAGTTCTTCAACCAGGTCAAGCAATATAGGTGCCAGTGGGGACAGCATGGTTTTTGTTTGATGTTAACACACACATTTTCACATTTCAATGTTTCAATGCTTCTATAGTTAATGTAGAAGTGTTACCCCTATCCCCTAAAAATATGTTCTTAAATCTTTCTTACAATAGATGGCATCTGAGAATCAAGGAAGCTGCAATAAGGCAGTCTGCTCTAAGTGCTCCTCCCCTTGTGGTTCATTACCACACGAGATGGCAGAGAGAGAAAATATAACTCAGTTGAATAGCGGTTTAGCAACATCCATGGAAGGCAGCTTCATAATGACTCATGGGCACGTGAATTCTGCGAGGTGATTAGCCTTGAGCTTGTGAAGTTGCTTCATGCAAGCCACCACCCTGCTCTGCAACCGCGGCCCTGGCACTGCTGTGGTGGTCAGCTGTAGTCAAGTCACCTCCAACTCACAGCGACCCCATGTAAGATACAATGAAACACTGCCCAGTCCCGCACCATTCCCAGGATCCTTGGCATGCTTGAGACCACTGCTGCAACCATTGTGTAGTGCCTTCCAATCTAGGGGGCTCATCGTCCGGCACTATACAGTCAACCTTCCGTAGCCGCAGGTTCCACAGCTGCGGATTCAATCAACCCAGGATGGAAAATAGTCGAAAGAAAGGAAAGAGTTCAAGGGCCTGGGGGCAACATGGAGGGCTGCACAAGGCAAACGAGGGTTCGGCTGGAGGAACAGTATGTGGTTGTGAAGGAAGAAGCTCCAGGGGGATGAGGCAGCTGCACCCTGACACAATGTGGACCAGTGAGGATAGTAGGAATGGGGTCGCCTGACCTAGGATCTGGCAGAGCATGTTTGTGGCAAAGGGCTGGGTTCCAAGGACAGAAGAGACTTGGCAGGTCCAGGACCTAGCACTCTCTGTACCACACTGGTACGGGCGTCTAGAGTCACCCAGGACCTCTGACCTGAAGGACCCCTAGCTCAAGGGCAGCCTGTGACAGGAGGGCTGGATGCGGCTGCCCTTCAAAGTGCCTGCTTTGATCCAGCCCTGACCCGGCCCAACCATCACTACCACACTACACTGTTCATTCCTGTGCTACGTAGGAAAAAAATACTACACCATTTTAAAAGTAAAATTTATATAAGGCACTTGAGGATACCAAAGGATGACTGTATATTCTCCAACAATATCAAACAATATTCAGTTGTGATCTATAGGATTTTCACTGGTTAATTTTCAGGAGGAGATCACCAGGCCCTTCTTCCTAGTCTGTCTAAGTCTGGAAGCTCTGCTGAAACCCTTCCACCACCGGTAACCCTGCAGGTATTTGAAAGGCCGGTAGCATGGTTTCCAGCACCACGGCAACACGAAAACCACCACAGTACGACCAACTGACACACGGGTGGGCCCTTAAAGTTAATGTCAGTTAAAGAACACTGGACAGGTAGCACATCATTTGCCATCCCCATAAATGTCAAGTCTGATCTAATATCTGAAAACACAGCCTTCCTTCCCCTTTCTCCCTCCCTTTGGAAATCATCTAAAAAGGTCACTTGTCTTGTGACACGTCTCTGTCCTCACCCCCGCAGTGTTACCCAGAGATGACACTATTACATCCTCTTTCATTTTGCATCAACTTAGGCTGTCCAGGCTTCTGGCTTCATACAAGATGGCCCTCCATCTCCCTGATAAATAACCACTCATTATTAACGGCTGACATCAACCATGCCCAGAGCACGCCATCCAACCTAGTCCTGCCTCCCTAAACCTAGCACAGCTTCACTAAAGAGAGTGCACCCTTTACCGTGAACACAGAGATGCTCAGCCTGAAACACGGACCGTGCCCTTGAATGGACGTTCAGACTCACAGCAGACACAGCATCACGCTGTGCCCTCACGCGAGAATTAAACCAAAGGTCATAGCCAGTGGAAAAATCATGACAAACAAATGTCTGTTTGCCCATCTTCTCAAAATATCTACCCAAAGAACTCCAACGTATTACAATGTAAAGAGCTGAATTTAACTACTCTCTCGATGGGTGTAACTTATTACCTTTTCTATTTATTCTCAACCACCCACCAGCTGTCATCTATCTACTCCGATTTATGGCAACCCCACGTGTGTCAGAGTTCTCCACAGGGTTCTCAATGGCTGATTCTTTTGCAAGTAGGTCGCCAGGCCTTTCTTCCAAGGTACCTCTGGGTCATCTTGAACCTCCAACCTTTCAGTTAATATTCAAGGTTGTTAACCGCTTGCACCACGAAGGGACTCTTCTCAAGCACCCCCTCTGCCTTAAGTAAGGAAGAGATGAGAGGGGGATCCTTTGTCCGATCCTGGTTAGAAGGACACCCATCCACAGGAAAGGGCAGTTGGTTAACAGGAACTGGGCTACCCTGCTTCATCAGAATCGCCTCGACAGCAATGGGTTTGTTTTTTTCAGGTTTTGGTCCATTCTTGGCTCCGCCCCGGACCCTCTGTGCATGTCTGTGATAAGCCCCCTCTGATCACCTCCCCCTGTGGCTTTGATACAGAGCGAATACAATGGACATCTTTCCCTCCAATGTTATGAACACTAATTGGATGCCATCTGCTGGGGTCTTGTGGTAAAAATGCACATGATAAAAAAACCCATGGCTTCCATGGGTCCTTTTTAATCACAAGCAGGTCAGTGCCCATCACCTGTCTGTGTCGGTAAAGTTGAGGGCCAACAAAACAAGACTACCCATGAGAACGATTAACACAATAGTCACAACAATGAACCCAAACATATCCGCGATCGTGCAGATGGTGCGGGACTGGGCAACGTTTCGTTCTGCTGTACATGGAGTCACCATGAATCAGAGCCGACTCGACGGCAGCGAACAAGAACAAATCAGTGCCAACTGCACAGTGGCAGGATGCTCTACGGTGCCTGGAAGACTGAGAGGCAAATGGAATTTTAAATTGCGAGTCATTTTAACCAGAATCCTGATATACCGAAAGCCTCCAAGAATGTGATTCAGTCGAGGAGAGGGTGACAAGCCCTCCAGGGGACGCTCTGATTGACTAATTCAACGGGCAGCCACTCTTGTGCACAGGAGACGCGTTTTACAAAGCCACACTCGCGATGATAAAGGAAGACAAGATACGCGAGCGAGCTGGCAATGGTCAGCGGTTTCAAATTCCCCACTCTATCGCTCTCTCTCCGCTTCATTTGAACGTTTTACAAGAACGTTGTGGAAAAAATGATAAGACGCTTAATCTTCTGTAAAATGAAGTATTCCAGTGCTTCGCCACTGGCCCTATTTCCAGAGCACTGTTTTTGCTGTACAAGCACAGTCAGTGCAAAAATATAATTACCGGACTGAAAAGTAACAAATATCTACGGAATATGCTGAGACCTGTTAAAAAGTACTAGAAGGAACAAGAAATATCACTCTACCTGATTACTTTATTGGCATAGCATAACTCTCCTATCCACCACCACCCAATGACAGTTTACCTTTTAAAAAATAACGGCCGTATGATTTTTCAGTGACCCTATGGTGCAAATGGTTAACATGCTTGACTACTAACCAAAAGGTTGGCGGTCTGAATCCCCCCAGAGGTGCCTTGGAACAAAGATCTGGTGATCTACTTTCAAAACATCAGCCACTGAAAACCCTGTGGAGCACAGTTCTGCTCTGACACACATGGGGTCGCCATAAATCGGAATCCACTCAACGGCAACTGGTTTTGTTTTACACCATGGACCGAGAGCTAAAACAGAATGCCTAGAGACCATTTTCTTTTTTTAACAGACGTTTGAGAGATTTTCAGGGTGAATTATGCAAGAACTGTGTCCAATAAACAAGCACATACATTATAAAGTTACATCATCCGCTGACATCCCAGGAAAAGCCAAGGGTTAATGGCTACGGTTTACGGCATCCCTCCAAATGACCCTGTGCAAGAAGATTTAACTTGACGACTGTTTGAACTTCACGGTCTGGAATTTCATCCACTTGTTTCCTGAGTACTTTTTAATTATTCCCCTGGGGATATTAATATTGGCTTCTTTTTTTAATCACTCTCAGGAAGGGAGAGTGGTTTCATTTTTTTCTCCCTTCTTTAAAATAACCAACTCCCTGTCTGGCTAGCTCAGGGACACTTTTATTTTCTTTAGCTTCAGTAATTACGGTAGAAGACAGAGATATCAAGATAGTCCTTCAAGAACTCTGGCTCTGGAATGAGGTTGCCTGGTTCAAATCCCAACTCTACCATTTAACCAACTGTCTAACAGTAAGTCATTTCAGCTCCCTAAGGCTCAGTGACCTTAGCTGTAAAGCAGGAACAGCAGTAGTATTGATCTCTTAAGTCGTTGGAGGATTAAAACAGCTAATGCATGGCAACATTGACCTGGGAGTTTGCAGATGGTGAACATTCAAATAATACTGATTTCACAATATGTTTTTTAAATACTAATTTTTTTTCTATGAGAACAATTCCAGAATGGTTATTTTCTCGGAGCCAACCCTGAAAAAGGTGGAAATGAAGGAAGAATAGCGCCAACCTATTCTCATACACCATCCAGGGCCTCGACAGCAGCACCATCTCCACTGTAACTCACATAGCATCCGCGGGAATTCACTGAGCACCTTTGCAATTAACAGGGCAGACACTGGGGGGCCTGCAGAATACATAAGGGCTGTGGTGCAGCCACTGTCCTCAGTCTAGCTAGGAGAGGAGACACACACAGAGACACACAGATTACTCTGATGTCTTGTACTGTAAAACGACCAGTGCACACGCAGGTTGCTGGAGCATCTTTTATGGGGAGCAGGACAAAAGCCTGCATTTTGTGGAAAGCTACAAAACCACAGAGATGTGCTCCAAACTAAGACAGCAAATCAGTAAGAGCTATCGAGTGAGACTGGGCTATCATTCTCATTTGGCTTAACTGGAGGCGCCGTTGTAGCAATACCCTCGCTAATGCGGGTGTCTGGCTTTGGAATGCCATCAGAATCACAACCTTATAATCAGAGAGTGTCCCAGTTGAGAGGAACCTTAGAAAAGCCTTTCGGGCAACTCAATTCTTCACTGTTCACACTAGGGACCATGACATCCGGCTCCCACTCATGCGCTCAGACAGGCGTGATGCCTCATCCCTGAACAAGATCTTAGGTGTGGCAGAGGGAGGGCACCCAATGGGTAGGAGAGGAAGTTAAGGGTGTCCCCAAAAAGAAAGGCAATGCCTGATGGACAGCTACCACCTATGAAACAAGCCTAAATCACGGTATTAGTCCTTCCTCTCAAATGCCCCCTCCATCCATCTACGGCTGTCACAGTCATATAACCCAGAAGGCCAGAAGTTCAGGGACATTTCTCCTGTCCAAAGTCCTTAACTGCCCTTGTTGCTTTCTTTGTGGTCTGCCGACCACAAGCATACGTGGCTGCCAGAATTAATCCAGTAAGTTCTGGAAGGGCAGAGGGCCTCTTTGGGGCTAGCATTCATTTCAGGCCACCCTTCAGGGTCAAGGAGAGGACTGAGGTACTCTGGGACAAAATGAGAAAGAGCCCCGATAGCGCAGTGGTTAAGTGCTCGGCTGCGCACCAAAGGTTGGCGGGCGGTTCAAACCCACCAGAGGCTCCCCGGGAGAAATATGCGGCAGTCAGCTTCCTTAAACATTACAGCCTAGGAAACCCTATGGGGCAGTTCTACTCTGCCCTATACGGTCGCCATGAGTCGGAATCAGCTCGGTAGCAACGGGTTTGGGTTCTGTTGTTGTTGTCTGGGACAAAATGTAAGTCTGCCTTGTACCTGGATGCGATGCGGTTGGGTTTGGGGGCAGTGGGGGGAGCATGTCGGAAGACCAGGGTACTTCTTCAGCTGCAGGAAATGCCTCCCTACTCCCAGCCACAGCGGGTCACCAGCCTAAGGGTACCAGTTCCCGCTGCCCCCAATAGTGCCGACCAAATCCCAGCGCGTGCGCATCGGCGCCCTCACCTTGGCCCAGGAAACCTTGTAGGAGACCCGCGGGTCCCAGCGGGCGGTGCAGGGCAAGTCCACATCCTCGGAACAAACCACCTTCAGGTCTCGCGCGGCGGGCGCCAAGCTGCAGGCTGCAAGAGAGCAGAGCGCGCTCCGTGAGCAAGCGAGAACATGGGGTGCCGCGCAAAGGCGGGGGGTGACAGGCGCGCTCGGGCCCTACCGCAGCTCAGGAGCAGGAATTGGAGGCCGCGTGTCATGGCTGGAGTGCTGCGCCGCTGCCTCGGGCCGCCGGCTCTGGCGCGTTGGCGCCGCGCCGCCCTCTTGTACCCGCGCGCACAGGGACTTCCCCACGCGCAGCCCTGGGGGGCCCCTCGGCCGGGGAATCCCCAGTACTGCGGAAGCAGGAGGCGCGGCCTCTCCGCCGCGCGGCCGCCGGGGAGCCCCCGTCCCGCCAGTGCGCCCCCGCTCCCGCCTCACGCGCGTCTCCGCCCCCGCGCGCCGCGCCCCAGCTGGTCCGCCCCCAAGTTAGCGTCGCTACTGCTGGGCAGCGGCGGCGACACTGGCTGCGTAACGCGCTGCGCTGTGGGCTCTGCAAGCCGCGCTCGCATATAGGACACTCCCATCTGACCCCAAAGCCGGGAGAGAGGCCCATTTTACAGAGGCTAAATCAAACTCAGAGGTCCGGAAGCGCCCAGCCCGCCAATGTTGACGTCATTGGGCAATCCAGGTCCAAATCTCTCCAGATTTCTATGGTGACCAAAGACTTGTTAGATGTTTTTTTTTTTAATAATTCATGTGAAATTCACATAACATTAAAGTAACTATTTTAAAGTGAACAATTGAATGTCTTACAGTACATTCACAGTATCGAGCAACCACCACCTCTATCTGGACTCCTTCGATTTTTAAAAGGAACTCCCATGAGTCTGTAATACTTAGTCCTTAGCTTCCTGCAGCGGTTATCAGTATCTTCTAGCTTGTTTAAATTATTTCAGCAGAGGAAAACGCTTCCTATTTATATATATAAATATAGAGAGAGTCCCTTGGAGGCACAAGGAACCCTGGTGGCGCAGTGCCTAAGAGCTTGGCTGCTAACCAAAAGGTCAGCAGTTCAAATCCACCAGCTGCTCCTTGGAACCCTTATGGGGCAATTCTTCCGTGTCCTATAGGGTCGCTATGAGTCACAGTGGTCTCCAAGGCAACGGGTTTGGTTTGGGTTGTTTGGGGGGTGGCACAGTTACTCTGGGCTGCTAACTGAAACATTGGCTGTTCAGTCCACTTAGAGGCGCCTCAGCAAGAAAGGCCTAGAGACCTGCTTCAGTAAAATCTGCCACTGAAAATGCCCTGGATCACAACATTCGGCTCATGGGGATGGTGCAGGACTAGGCAGCATTTTGTTCAGTTGTGCATGGGGTCCGCATGAGTCAGGGGAATGGAGGGCAGCTATATATGTATATATATATACACACACAGAATTTTTGGAAAAGGTTTTTAAAAATTCTGGAAGAAAACAGCAACCACCTATAATCCTTCCAGAAGTAACTTCTGTGAACATTTTGGTGTATTTACTTCAGTCCATGTTGGGTGCCATCACGTTGATTCTGACTCAGCGATCCTATAGCCCCGTAGGGTTTCCTAGGTTGTAATCTTTATGGGACTAGGTCGCCAGGTCTTTTCCTGGCTAGAGGGTTTGAACCGACAACCTTTTGGTTATCTGCCCAGCGCTTCATCACTGCGCCACCAGGGCTCCTTGTTCAAACCCGATGACCGAACAATTCCACTGCATTAATGAGGTGTTGCATCTTCTCCAAAATGTATGTACCGTGTACCCATTTTCACTCCCCTCAGCTGCGCTTGGCATTGTCAGATTTTCTTTTTTATTTTTTGCTGGTCTAATGAGTGTGCAATATTAGGTCCTTTTTGTTTAGTTTACATTGGTTACGAGGAGGATGGAGCATCTTTTCATGTTTAAAGGACACGAGTTTCCTCTTCTGAAAATTGCCCATTCATATCCTTTGGACTTTTTCTTTGTAGTTGTTTATAAGTTCTGGGACAAATTCTTTCTTGGTTATGTGCATGCCAAATATTGTCTCCAAGTCGTAAGTTTGTATTTTCCGCTTTGTTTATGATTAATGTACAAAAGTTTTTTAAACAATGTAGTCAAATTTATCAGTCTTTTCATTTATGGTTGTGCTTTCTGGTGTTGGGTTTAAAAATATTCTCCCTCATTTTCCTCCAAAATTTTTAAAGTCATACTTTTCACATTTAATATGATTTACTATAGGGCTCTAACTTCACTTTTTCCATTTGGATAACCAATTGTTCCAATGCTACTGGCTAAAAGCTTGCCTTTCTCTTCTGATTTGAAATAGCATTTCTGTTACATACAAATTTCCATATAAGTGTGCATCTAGTTCTAGAATCTCTATTCCATCTCCCCCGTGCTAATATCACGTTTTCTTATTACTATAGTTGTATTACGTGGTGGAGTGTGTGAGCCCACATATGTTGAACTTCCTCATCAAAATTGTCTTAACATTCTTCGTTCTTTGTTCTATCTTATATTAGAATCAACTCGTGAATCTCAAAACACCTTGTCTGAGTTTTAATAGGAAGTATACTCGATTCATATACAGTCATGTTCTGCATAACGTCCGTTCAGGCAACGTCCAACGGCATACGGTTATAATAGAGTTCAGAAATCCCGACTGGAGAATGGGACGTAGTGGAGGTCACCTGACCTATCCAATGCAGCAGCGTCCCAGTGGCTATTTAGTCAATACAGGTACACTACAGTATCCCATAGAGCTTTGCTAAGTACAGACAGTTCCGAGATTACGAATTTACGACTTAAATACGACTCGTAGTTCCAGACCAACGCCAGTAAAGCCTGTTATATTAAAAACTTGAGGTACATACAGTGGTTCATAATAACGAATGGGCAGTACTTTGTGGCATGCATCAAAACATTATTATTATTGCATCGTGATGGTCAAGGTGTTTGGGTGCATCTGGAAGTGTTTCTTTAATTTTTTTTTTATATATAGAAGGGTATACTATATAAGACAAACTTTTTTCTTTTTTTTCTTTTGTGTATTGTTATAGTTTAAGTGAAAGTTTACTTTTCAAGTCAGTCTCTCATACAAACATTTATACACACGTTGTTATGTGACCCTAATTGCTCTCCCTATACTGTGACAGCACACTCCTCCTTTCCACCCCAGATTTCCAGTGTCCATTCAACCAGCTCCGGACCCTCTCTGCCTTCTCATCTCGCCTCTGGAAACTGCCCATTTAGTCTTATGTGTCTACTTGAACTAAGAAGCACACTCTTCACGAGTATCATTCCATGTAAGACAAACATTTTTACAGTATCTAATGTCAAACATTTGACGTTAGATACTGTAAAAATGACGTGGGGGCGGGGCAGTCTCACCTCCTCTAACTTCACAAGGAGGAAGGAGAATCAAGATCAACAGCACAAAGCTGATTCCTATGAGGTGGAGGTCAGACATGCCTCCTCTCTCTGCCATCTTTACCAACTCTGACACCAGCCATCCCTGCCACAGCACTCTCTACTTCTCTGCTGAGTTCAATAATTCATTGCAATGGCCACACACAACTCACGGACCATAGTCATGATTATTGAGCTTATTAGGGAGGTAACAGGTTACAATTCAGGTTCAGGAACGTTCAGGATACAGTTCTTCGATCAGGACAGCCTCTTCCCAGCCGTGCCCGCAGGTATGCCTCTGTCTGGCCTGTCGGCCTCTGCCCTGCTTGGACAAGTGTTACAGAACTCTTTTAGCTCCGCCAGTAAGTGTCCGGAGGCACCCCACTCCACTAGTAAGCCTTGGGCCTAAGGCACTCAGCTCTAGCTCCATGAGTGGGCACATCTAGCTCCACCAAGTGCGCAGGGGCACCCTACTCCTCCAGCAAGCCTCCAGCCTGAAGGTGCTCAGCTTTCTAACTGTGAGCCAGGAATCCCACTGCAACGTCTCCTGCCAGTCTCTCCAGCCACTGTTTCTCTGCTACCGCTTCTCATTGTCTCCAGTGTTAAAGCTCTCCCTCTCGGTCTCCTGGTTCCAGCAGCTTCTCAGCACAGGGATCCTGGGTCTAAGGGACATGCTCCACTGCTGGCTTTTCTATCTTGGTGGTGGTGAGGTTCTCTCCTCCTGCCTTTGGGATGGTTCATTTCAAGCCTAGTGGGATGGAAAAGCTGACCAATGCCTTCTTTAGAGTTCCATAGACCTTATTCACATAGTCCCACTCGGTCACTGTGTGAGTCACTAAGACTATGACTAGGAGGGCCATATTAAGGTATTAACTGCACTGTAGATACGCACTGTACCTAACTGTTCCAATTTATGTACACATTCGACTTGAAGACAAGCTTAGGATCAGAGCTTGTTCATAATCCAGGGACTGCTCATATAAGGTATGGTGTTCCCACAACGTCCAAATCACGTAACTCCCTATTTCATAGACCATATCATGGACATTAAGCAATGCATGACCGTATTGCAGAAAATGAACAACTTTAGAAAATTGACTCTACAAATCCATTAATTCTATGAATCTTTCCATTTGTTTAGGTCTTCAAGAAATTTAAAATTTTTATCCATAAAGGTTTTCCACATATTTGAGTAGATTTATTCCTAGATAGAGAGATGGCTGCCATTGAGTGAATTCCAACTCATGTGAACCTTACAAACAACAGAACAAAACATTGCGCAGTCCTGCGTCATCCTCACAGTCACCAGCATGTTCAACTCCATCATTGTCCCAATCCATGTCACCAAGGGTCTCCCTCTCCCTGACTGACCCTCTACTTCACCACGCGTGATATACTCCTCCACCAATTGAACCCCTTTGATAATGGATCCAAAGCAAGCCAATCAGACAAAGTTCTGTTGTGATTCATAACGTTTTCATTGGCTAATTTTTAGAAGTAGATCACCCAGCCTTTCCTCCTAGTCTGTCTTAGTCTGGAAGCTCTGCTGAAACCTGTCCACTGTGGGTGACCCTGCTGGTATTTGAAATACTGGTGGCATGGCTTCCAGCATCACAGCAACACACAAGCCACCACAGTAGGAGAAACTGACAGACGGTGATGGAGATTTATTCCTAGGAACTTTCATATTTTGGGCTGCTATTTTCACCTGTAGGGCCCTGGTGGTGCAATGGTTAAGCGTTTGGCTGCTAACCAAAAGGTCACCAGTTTGAATCCGCCAGCCACTCTTTGGAAGCCCTATGGGGCAGTTCTACCCTGTCCTACAGGGCCACTATGAGTCCATCGGAATGGACTCGATGGCAAAGGGTTTGGTTGTTTGGTTTTTTATTTTCACGTATGTATTTTCTAAGCTATACTTTTCTAATTGTTTATTGCCAGTGAATAGAAACTTACTTTTGTACAGTCATCGGCCTTGCTGAACTTTCTTATTAATGTTAACAGTTTGTTCTTAGACTGTCCTTTAAGACATTTCTTCAGTCATGAATTATTGAAAAGGTTTTTTTTAAAAAGAATTTCCAAAGGTATGGTCTGTTTGTCTTTAATTATTGCTACTGGTGTCTGACAGTTGCAGTGTGGTCAAGAATGTGGCCTGTATGATTGTTGCTGCTTAGTAAGCATTGCTTTGTGGCCTGATGCATAATCTTTTAGTAGATGTGTCATATGTTCTTGGAAAGAATGTGCATTTTCTACATGTCTTTTTGATCAAGCTCATTGTGTTGTTCAGTCAGATCTTTTATATTCTTACTAAATTTTTGTCATCGTGAACTATCAATTACTGAAAGAGTTGCGTTAAAATCTCCAAGGTGACTATGGATTTGTCTATTTGTCTTTGAAGTTCTGTCAATTTTCCTTCAGATAATTTGATGCTATGTTCGGAGTGACTGCAAATTATATCTTCCCAGTGAATTGTTCCCTAATATTCCTTTTGCTTCAAAGTCAACCTTGTCTACTCTTCACATATGCTATTAATATACCCACATACTGTCTTTTGCTGGTATTTTCCATATTTTACACTCTGCATTTTTCTGTCCTTAAGTTTTAAGAATGTCGCTTGTAAGCGGCAGATAGTTAAATTCTTTTAATCCAATCTGACTGACAATCTGTCTTTTAAATTGAGAGTTTCTTTTTTTTTCTGAATTTTGCTATATTTGGATTTATTTCAGGCATCTGATTTCATGGTTTATATTTATCCTGATTTTTCTCCCCTCTGTTTTTTCCTCTCCTGCATCTATTTTACTGAGCAAATTTTCTTGATTCAATGTTCTTCTCTCTCCTGATTTGAAACTATACATACTAGTTCTCTTCTTTAGTGATTATCTGGGCATAATTCTTAGTAAGTATACTTGATTTAATAAAGTCTAAGATTAATCAGTGTTTCCACACCCTTCTCCCCAAAATGACTAAAATGCCTGATTTCTGCCTATCCCTGCTCATCTTACATACTGGGGTGACTGGTACCTCAGCCCCCTGTTGTCTTTATACGCCCTGTTTAGTCTTTTTAATATATTATGTATTTATTTGAGTGTGTCCAAATGTTTTCTAGTATCAAGCATCTCACTGCTTCTTTGGGCGATCAATTCCTTCTAAATTATATTCTTGAATAATTCTTTCACCAAAGATCTGTTCACATAAACTCTCTCAGTGTTTATTTGTCTGAAAATGTCTATTTTGCCCAAATTCTTGAATGATTGCTTAGTTGTAATTTAAATAGAACGTCATTTTCTCTCAGCATTTTGAATGTGTGATTTCATTGTCTTCTGGCTTCGACTGTTGCAAAATTACGGGTAATCTGATGTTCATTCTTTTATAGGCAACTGGTCTTTTCTCTCTGAGTACTTCTAAGATAGTTGGTATTGTTATAGTTATACTATTTGTGTCCAGTAGAGGATTTCATATTATTTATCCTACTGAGAGTCATAGCTGTCATTCATTCTGGAAAATTCTCATTTGTTGCCTCTTGGAATATTGCCTCACCTCCCTGCTCTCTATTGTCTCTTTCTGGAACACCTAATAGACGTACGTTGGACCTTCTTATCTGACATTACGTGCAAGCAAGCCCCTCTTCCATGTCTTCTATCTCTTTATCACTCTGTGCAGGCTTCTGGGTAAGTTCTTCAGATCTTTCTAGTCACTATTCACTAGTTATTTATTCAGTGATATATAATCTTCTGTTTAACATATTAAGTTTTAAATTGTAATATGTATTCCTTTTTGTTTCTAAAGTTATATTTTCTTTCTTATTTAACTAGTCTGGTCTTATTTGATGATCTTTTATTTTATTGTGTTTTTTATTAATTCTTTCATGACTTTGGTAATTTTAAACACACCTCTTTTATAATCTAACTGATCATTGGATTATCTAAAGTTTTTGGGGGTTTTAATATGGCTTTCTGTTTTGTTTGCTAACTCTTGTGTTTTAGGAATTATTTTCTAATTTTTAGTTGTAAATTAATCATTAGTGGGGACTTCATATGGGAGAATCCCAGAGAGCCTGTATTGAGGGTGTGACCTCCCAAAGAGGTTTTATATTTGTTTCAACCAGTTGCCCAGAGGTATTCATAGCCTGTGAAGTATTTTATATTAATTTCGTGGTTGGATGTGTCCTAGACCACTCTACCCATTACAAAACCAAACCCATTATCATCGAGTTGATTCTGACTCATAGCAACCCTATAAGACAGAGTAGAACTGCCCCATAGGGTTTCCAAGGCTGTAATCTTTACGGAAGCAGACTGCCACATCTTTCTCCCACAGTGGTTGATGGGTTTGAACCACCAAGCTTTTGGTGAGCAGCTGAGCACTTAACCACTGCACCACCAGGACTCCTAGCCTACTCCAGTAGTATATTTTTCAATATATCCATGTGAGGGCACATCTGTGATTATGAATCTTAAGAAGAGAATCTTTTTTTTTTTTTTAAGAAAGCTTCCTTGTCATGTCCCTCTGTGGGTAACCAATGGTTGTTAGTTCACCCTTACACAGTTAAAACTTCCTACTGTCCTAGGTCCAAGGCCTTCTCCCATGTGCCTATGGCCATGGACACCTAAGATCCTTGATTCCCAAAGCAGGTCAGCTGCCCTCCGCTGCCTCACAGCTTACCCCCAGCAGCCCCTGGGTCAGCTCCTGCTGGTTCACGGCTCTTCTTTGTATTTGACATTTCACATGTCTCTCACTTGCATATGCTGCCATGCATTTGTGAGGTTTTGTTCCGTAGTTCCGGAAATTGACAAAAAGTGTTTTTGTATTACATAGCAAACCACAGTGCAGGAGATAGAAGTATACAATCTACTGTTGGATAGCCTGAAAATAGAACTTCACAGCAAACCCCTGGGAACCCCACTGAAGGACTCAGGTATATTTTCACATTTACTGTATTCTTCCTCATCTTCTAAATAGTCCCTCATACTGAGGTATGACAGATTTCTGAGGAAGGCCGCTCCTTATGAACCTGTGTAGGTTAATTACAGGCCACATCACAGTGAAATACTAGAGGTACTGGGCTGGGGAGTGTCTCACGGTGTGTATCTGAAGTGGCAGTAGACAAGGGAAAGCAGTGGCTTTACACACAGTACGTGAGGGGGAGTTTACAGGTGGGTTCATCTTCTCTGACATTGGAAAGGGAAAAGAAAATGAATATGAAGGAAGTTGTGCTTCTCGTCTGTCTGAAACCACTAGTTGTAACCTTCACATCTTTAGGCTCTGTCGCTATAGTAAAAGAAAAACCCTGAATCAATAGAAATCACTGTGGTTACGCATACTCACTGCCAATGACAGGCATTCATTAACCCTGGGCAAAAAAAACAAAACAAAACAGAACAAAGACAGCCAGTATCCGGTGACCCTCAAATCCTCCCTTAGTATTACAAACGTCAGGACTAGGGCTTTGTTACCTTAGTTTTCTCTGAAAACATTCCAGTATTACATATCGTAACGTTTTTGAACTGAGCTATTTGAGAATCTGGTCAGGGTGGAAGCCAGGGGAGAGAGTTCCCCTTACTCACCCCTTCCGAGGTGGGGACAGAAGACGGGCATGGAGAACAGGAAGTGTTAGTTCATTATTAAACATTGACTAAACAGCATGGAAGTTGTTCATATAAAAAGATTGTTCTCAGAAGTTGACACAGTAGACGCTATTTCTTACAAGAGACTTTGCTTACCCGTTGGTATTCCCCATAGTTTCTCTAGGCAGATCTGAGGCCGGAAGTGGGGGTTTGGTATGCAGGGTGGAAGGCAGTTCTATAAGGAGGGAAGGCATTCGTGAGGAGAGGATTCAGGGACATAGGAGGTCAGAGAAGCAGAAAAAGGAAATGAGAGTAAGCATGCCCTGAAAAAGTCCCACAGAAAGGCCCGGTGAAAACATTTTTGGTATTCTCCTCAGACATCTACCAAATGCTGAACACATCACAAATATGCAAAAGATTCTTACAGTTGACTAGGAAGGGCTCACTTTGTGACTGTTGCTGGTTGATGAGGACAAAATCCACGACTACACCCCTGCCCGCCCATCTCTCTACTCCACTTCTCACCTCACTGGCTGACTGACCCGAAGGACAAGAAAGTCCTACAAAAAGGGGGAAGGAGGTTCCCCTTTGCTCTGAGAGTGACCTTCTGAGCCTCCTTTTCAGAGAAGGACATCTGAGTAAAAAGAATGGCCTTAAACTAGCCTTAGAAGAAATACAACAGGAATGTTTTAGAAGCAAGGATGGCGAGACTTCAGCTTGCTTACCTTGGACACGTCTCCAGGAAAGACTAATCACTAGAAAAGGACGTCTTAGTTGGTTAAGTAGAGGGTCAGTGAAAATGCAGGAAGCCCTCAATGAGATGGATTGAACCAGTGGCTGCAACGATGGACTCAAACATACCAAGGATCATGAAGATGGTGTAGGACCACCATTCTATTACACGTGAGGTCACCAT
The DNA here is from genome assembly GCF_000243295.1 of Trichechus manatus latirostris. NCBI lineage: Eukaryota > Metazoa > Chordata > Mammalia > Sirenia > Trichechidae > Trichechus > Trichechus manatus. The sequence continues at coordinate 3,661,722 of NW_004444039.1, read as the reverse complement.
GAGTCAGAGCCAACTTGACAGCAGCTGACAACAAGAACAACAGAGTCCACCAACAAATCTACTGCCGTGGCTTTCATTTACTAAGCCCTTTTAAAGTGTCATTTCTGTGGTGAGCACCTGTGGTTCTTAGTTCCAAAGCGGCCTTATGTGGAGAGCTCCCATTGACGGGCCTCTGGGTCTTGGACCTTCCCTCCCACAGCTCTTCCCAGAACACCACACAACCTTGGCATACACTCGCTCGCCACTCACACTTCTCCCAGCACTAAGGCCTAAATACCCACGGGGTTTTGAGAACCACAGAGACACTGAAAGGGAAGCCCAAACGTGGGTATGTAAACTATGTTCTTACATAAAATTTCCCCATTAGGTTTTTCCCTTGGGGCTATTTCTTAGTCACCCTGTACTTTCCAGCCATGGGCTTATCTATTGACCTGATGAACAAAACAAATAGAAATAACTCTTATTTCCCAACTTTTCCTGGCTTTCTTTTTTTCCTCTGAGAAACTAAAGGCGTTTTGAGATGAAATGATTCCCATGTTGAATGTGAAGAAGAAACAGCACCCTAAGCAAGTTGCACAAACATGAAACACAGAGGAATTACACTCAGGCTTGATTTGAGAAGGAGTTAGAGAAAAGCCTTCCTCTTACTCGAGTGCCCCACAGGCCTGCTAAGATTTTGTGATTAATTTGTAAGCAGCATTATCATGGCCATAGTTAACTGATACAGATACCAAACCATTAAGAACTATTAACATTTGCCTGTGAGTTTGCTGATCCAATCAGAGCTCTATCCTCCAAAGATGTGGAGAAGAAAGCCTGCCTTAGAATCCATTCCTTGTGTTGTGGTAACGTCTGTGCAGAAGTCCCTGTTCCCATGCTTCCTCTGTGTCTTTGGGCTTGCCCCTCCCTCTTTTTAGAACTTTCTTGCCCCAAATCATGTCTAACTTTCTTACTCATTTCACTTAAGTCTACTCAGATGTCACCTTTCCAGAAAAGTCTGTTTTAAAAACCAAAAAAACCAAACCCCTTGCTGTCGAGTTGATTCCGACTCAGCAACCCTATAGGACAGAGTAGAGCTGCCCCATAGGGTTTCCACGGCTGTAATCTTTATAGAAGCAGACTGCCACATCTTTCTCCCACTGAGTGGCTGGTGGGTTATAACTGCTGATCTTTCAGTGAGCAGTCAAGCACTTTAACCATGCACCACCAGGGCTCCTTATCTCCCCTGTAACAGAGCTAACCCTTGCCACCTCCCCTCACCTTGCTTTATTTTTCTTCACAGTACTTCTCACAAGCTGACATTTTCTCACGTCTGTCTACTTATTATATTTTGTCTTCTCCACTAGAATTTAAGACTGCATCTATTCACTTTTTTTAGGTGGAGGTCACAGAACAGCATTGGGCACAGAGAAGGTGCTCAAAGAATGTTTGCTGAATGGATGAATAAATAAATGAAGATATACTCGGGAGGGGCATTGTGACAATTTGCATGATTCACTCCAATGTTTACTTCTCTCTGTTGCATGCTGTGAGTCCATACAAGACTATCCTTACGTCTGACACCAATTGCAAGTTTGGGAGGTTCCTAAAACCACCCTCAGGTTTAATAATTCTCTAGAAGCACTCACGGAACTCACTGAAAGCTGTTATACTCACGGTTATGGTTTATTACAGGGAAAGGATACAGATTAAAGTCAGCCAAGGGAGGAGACACACAGGGCAGAGCCCAGGAGAGGTCCAAACACAGAGCTCCAGGTGTCCTCTCCTGTAGGGTTGCTATGAGTTGGAATTGACTTGACAGCAACAGGTTTTTTTATGAAGTCATAGACAGCATTAACTCCTCCCAGCCATGATGTGTGACAATATGCATGGAGTACTGGAAACCAGCGAAGCTCACCAAGCCTTGGTGTCCAGAGTTTTTACTGGGACTTCATCACGTACTGCTTTCTTGGCTGATCTTTACTGTCCAGCCACTCTCAGAGGCAGAACTAAAACCACAACATCCACCAGAAGTCCCCATCATAAATCACATTGTTAGACTGTTTGGTGGCCAACGCCTTCTTGCAAACAAAGGCACTCCTACTGGGCAAGACAATCCCAAGAGATGCCTAGAGATCACCTCCCAGAAGCCAAGGGCAAAGGCCAGACCTGTCTTTGAGTAAGGTTAATTCTTCATTGCACACATGCCTTGTGACTTTGCCGTGCCCTTGTGCCCTGGTATGACATACTCCCCACCCTTCCCCTTTGACCTTGGGTTTGGTCATGTGACTTGTTGGCCATTAGAATGCGGCAAAAATGATGGCTTGCCAATTCCACTTTATCTCTTGCACTTCTGCCATCACCATGAGAAGAACATGTCCAGCCTTGTCCACTAGTCCCAGGAGGAAGATGAGAGACATGTGGAGCAGAGTAACCTTCCATCCCATCTCAGCTGACCTTCATCCCATGGACAGACCTCCTGAATTAAATAAATCCCTTCCATTGTACGCCTGCTAAGATTTTGTGATTAATTTTTAAGCAGCATTATCACGGCCATAGTTAACTGATACAGATATCAAACCATTGAAAACCAAACCAGTTGCCATTGAGTCGATTCCAACTCACAGCGACCCTATAGGACAGAGTAGAACTGCCCCATAGGGTTTCCAAGAAGACGCTGGTGGATTTGAACTGCCCACCGTTTGGTTAGCAGCCTTAGCTCTTAATCACTGTGCCACCAGGGCTCCATCAAACCATTAGGAACTATTAATATTTTTCTGTGAGTTCACTAACCCTATCAGAAGTCCTTTGATTGTCACTGAAATAGAGGCGCTTGAAGAAATTGGCACAACTTGACAAGGTTAGGATGGAAGCAGGTGGGGAAGGAGGAAGCTTGGAAGGGCCAAAGCAGAGGCTGCAAACACAGGAAGTGAATAAAGAAAGCCAATTGCATGACAATAAATTTGACCTGTGTGAAGAGAGAGGCAATAGGGAGTAGTGAGGACTGTGACAAACTGAACAGTAATACCCATCTCAAAGGAGCAGCTGTTACTCAGTTCCAGACTGATGTTGCTATGTGAAAAAAAATGCTCACTTACAGTGGCCAAATCTTTCAGGTTTTTTTTTTCTCAAAGAAGGTAAGAATTCAGATATCGATATGAAATCTTCCAATTTAAAATGCCGTCAACTGATTCATTTTTGCACCAAATGCTGTGCAAGACAAACCAAATACATCTATAGCCGTCAGTTTGCAACCTCTCATATATGTCATGGTGTGCAACATCTGGTGGCATCAGGCTTGGGTGGGGCTTTAAGGAGAAGCTCTTCAGTGGCCTGGATCACCTCAGGAGGGCGGATGTGGGAGACAGGGTGATGGATTTCAGCTGAGAGAGGAAACATCAGGCTAAAAGGAGAAAAGACCTAACAAGTGGATGCCAAAGACTAACTCTTCCTTTGCCTCTTGGCCCAGGGCCATTCCCATTCCAGCTTAATTGGAGCCACTTAAGTGTTATAAAATGACTCATTAACATTTTCTTTCTTTGTGGGGACAGCACCCATAATAATCAGACATGGCATAAAGCATCTGTCTTCATCATTTAAATGCATAGCTCTCTGTATGATGCCCGAGAATGTTTCCTAGACTCCAGTTACCACACCAGCAGCAGCACAGCTGGAATGGTCTCAGCCCAGGGCTTAGGAGCAAGGCTCCCCCCGGCCCAGCACAGGCTCACTTTCCAGTCAGCACCACCCCAAACATGGAGCCACGCTCTTGCTTCCCCATTTGCAGAATTTTGCTCTTCAGAACAGAAAAAAGACTAGTGGGGTTTTTGTTGTTCGTTTTTTATTAAGAGCTATGAGCATCAGGGTGTACTCTTTTTGCAAAAAATAGAATTTAGCAGAAGACATAGTGGAACTATCAATAAGTCTTATAAACAAAGTGTTCTGTATCCTACTTCAGTGAGTAGCGTCTGGGGTCTTAAAAGCTATCGAGCAGCTATCTAAGATACATCTATTGGTCCAATCCTGTTCAGAGCAAAGGAGAATGAAGAAAACCAAAGACACAAGGAAAATATTAGTCCAGAGGACTAATGGACCACACGAACCACAGCCTCCACCAGCCTGAGGCCAGAAGAACTAGATGGTGCCCGGCTACCCACTACCGACCGCTCTGACAGGGATCACAATAGAGGGTCCCTGACAGAGCAGGAGAAAAATGTAGAACAAAATTCAAATTCACAAAAAAAGATCAGACTTACTGGTCTGACAGAGGCTGAAGGAACCCTGGAGACTATGCTCCCCAGACACCCTGCTAACTCACTGAAGCCACTCCTGAAGTCCACCTTTCAGACCAAGATTAGACAGGCGTATAAAACAAATAATACATGTGATAAAGGTTCTTCTTAGTTCAATCAAATATACAAGACAAAAAGGGCAACACCTATCCAAAAGCAAAGACGGGAAGGCAGAAAAGGACAGGAAACCCCGACAAATGGACACGGGGAACTCGGGGTGTGAAAGGAAAGGGGGAGAATGCTGACACTTTGCGGGGATTGCAACCAATGTCACAAAACAATTTGTATATAACTTTTGGAATGAGAAACTAACGTGTGCTATAAACTTTCACCTACAGCACAATAAATTTTTTTTTTTTAAATTGAGTCTTTTGACTACTGATATGGATTGAATTGTGTCCCCCAAAACTATGTGTTGGAATCTTAACCCTTCTGTCTGTGGATGTAATCTCAGCGGAGAAGAGAGTTTTCTTTGCTATGTTAATAAGAATACCACTGTGGGGTGTGTCTTAAACCTAATGATTTCTGAGATAGAAAAAGAGCAGATTAGGCACGGAGACAAGCAAGCACAATCGGGGGTAGAGGGGAGGGAGACAGATGCCATGGCAGATGGGGATCTCCAAGGAAGTGAGAACTGAAGCTGGGAGAGACAAGGGTCTTCCCCAGAGCCTGCAGACAGAGAGCTGTCCCCTATGGCTGGTGCCCTCCGTTGGGACTGCTAGCTTCCTGAACAGTGAGAAAATAAATTTGTCTTCTTTAAAGCCACCCACTTGTGGTATTTCTGTCACAGCACCACTAGACAGCCACCTTGCAGCCACCTTGATTCCCTAGCATCAGGTCCTGGTATTGCCTTCTGTCTACTTTCTATGTGTATGAGTCATTATTCCAGAGACAAGGCATTTGTAGGATGATGGTATTTGTTTAGCACCAGGTACTGCTTGCCCTCCTTCATTTACTTGCTGTGCATAGCCCTGGGGACGCTGTAGGCACGAAGTTTCTCTGAGAGGCCAGGCAAGGTCTCCCCTACTGGAGCAGACCTGTCGATTCGCTGCCAGCAGGAAACGCCAAGATGGCAGAGCACTGATCTCTAATCACGATGACAGCAAGTGTACTTCAGGCACAAAAGCATCTACGGTTTCTTAAGGCCTTTTTTTTTTAAGAATATTTGTCAACAATGCTATAGTAGGGACATGCTACTGGGACCAGAAAGAGAAAAGAAACTAATCTACTGACACACACATCATACCATTTAATCCACTGAGAAATCTGAATGTCCACTTTTACCCAGGAGGAAGTTGGTGTCCAGATACGCCTGACCCAAGAGACCGCTAGATATGGTAATCATAAGTCTACATTTTCCAGATTTGAATACTCTCTTCCATTGTTATACCTTCTTCACTGGCTGGTGCTTCAGAATCTGGGGCTCATCATGTTGTTTGGGGCCAGTGAGGAACCCCAGGTTCCTGTGCTTATTTAACATCCTTTGTTGTTGTTGCTGCTGCTGTTCTTGAGTCAGCCCCCAACTCATGGCCACCCACGCAAAATGCAACAAACTGCTGCCTGGTCCTGTGTCATTCCCCATGATTGGCTGAGGATCAGACCATTGTGATCCATAGGGTTTTCATTGGCTGATTTTTCAGAAGTAGATCGCCAGGCCTTTCTTCCTAGTCTGTTTTAGTCTGGAAGCTCCTCTGAAACCTCTTCAGAATCATAGCAACACACAAGCCACCACTGATAGACGGGTGGTGGCTTGAGGTGGGGGTGCTTGAGGTGCACTGGCAGGGAATTGAACCCAGGTCTCCTGCATAGAAGGTGAGAAGTCTACCACTGAACCACCACTGCCTTATAAAGCCGCAGGCGAGGGTTGGTAAACAGACACACAGTCCTCCACTCGTGGCTCCCCAGAAAGCTGTGGGAGGAGCAGAATTGTAGGTGGCACGGTGGCTGCTAACCAAAAGGTCGGAAGTTCAAACCCACCAGCTGCTCTGTGGGAGAAAGATATGGCCGTCTGCTTCTGTAAAGATTTACAGCCTTGGAAACCTTATAGGGCAGCTCTATTCTGTCCTATAGGGTCACTATGAGTTGACATCAACTACATGGCAAAGGGTTTGGTTTTGGGTTTTACTATCAAATGACATCTTCACTGAATTGTTTTTGTTTGTTTGTTTTAATAAACTTTGATGTTTGGGGTTCAAAACACATTCTATCTGTGATGAGGTTCATCCTTCTAGTCCTCAGCTTCTGTCTGCATCTGAAAAAGACAAGCTGTGACACTATGTTTGGGGACGTGAGGATACGCCTTTATAAGAGTGGGTATGTTTCTTTGTGGACATATGGATGACAGCGTAGGGTGTGTGTGTGTGTGCATGCTTCTACAAGATCTGAGTCATCTCTTACAGATAGGGGTTTAAGGCTGCAAATCTTCAAGCACTATTTTGTCTCTCTGAGCAAAGAAATATGTGGGAAATGGTGAGGGTGGAGGTGTCTCAGTTCTCCCCTCCCCCACCACTTCCTTCTCCTACCCCAACCAGCCCCTGCCTATCAAACTTGGCACCTAGTCTCATTGGCACATCACAGCCTGAGGGTTAGAAATGAAGGGAATTTGACCTTGCCTCGCCTCCACACGAGGATCTCCTGGGACATAGCATAGGAACAGAGATGGCTTTTTCTTACCTGCTGTCCTCTCCAATCTCGTGAGCATGGGACCAGTACCAGTTACCATGAAGCTGACTCTGACTCATGGTGACCCCACGTGTGTCAGAGTGAAACTGTGCTCCATAGAGTTTTCAATGACCAACTTTTCAGAAGTAGATTGCCAGGCCTTTCTTTGGAGGCACCTCTGGGAGGACTCGAACCTCCAACCTTTCAGTTAGCAGTCAAGCGCATTAACTGTTTTCACCACCCAGGGAATCTGAGAACAAGACAATTGACCCCAAACAGAATTTGTGCTTTTCTTCTACCTCAAAAGGATGGATGCTGTCTTAGTTATCTAGTGCTGCTATAACAGAAATACCACAAGTGGAGGGCTTCAACAAACAGAAATTTATTCTCTCACAGTCTAGGAGGCTAGAAGTCCAAATTCAGGGCATCAGCTACAGGGGAAGGCTTTCTGTCTCTGTCAGCTGTGGAGGAAGGTCCTTGTCATCAATCTTCCCCTGGACTAGGAGCTTCTCCATGCAGGGACCCCGGATCCAAAGGACACGCTGTTCTCCTGGTGCTGCTTTCTTTGTGGAATGAGGTCCCCATGTCTCTCTGCTCACTTCTCTCTTTTATATCTCAAAAGAGATTGACTTAAGACACTATCTAATCTTGTAGATTGAGTCCTGCCTCATTAACATAACTGCCACTAATCCCGTCTCATTAACATCAGAGAGATAGGATTTATAACACATAGGAAAATCACATCAGATGACAAAATGGTGGACAATCACACAGTACTGGGAATCATGGCCTAACCAAATTGATACACATATATTTGGGGGACACAATTCAATCCATGACAGATGCCAATTTCCAAATTATTATACAGCTGTAATTAAAAAAAAAAAAAAAAGTGGATCTGTATTTTATACCTAACTTCTATCTGGTTATAGACCATAATCTTTCATTCTTTACAAATGATGCATTTCTGACATTCCCCCTCCCGCACTGGTCACCTCACACATAGACCCCATCCTAAATCCATTGGTTATTTCTGTTCCCTCAAAGTTGATTGCTTTGAAACCATCTAGTTCTCCCTCCCTCCGAAGGGCCCGGAAATGTCTGCCCCAGCTGCACGGCTGGAGCCACAGTGACCAGTGTCACCAATTCAGTCGTTGCTCATCACAGAGGGCTTGCTTCCTGAAGGTGGCCCAGGCCCGGTTCACCTGGCTCCCGGCACTTACAGTCTTCAGGTGACTGTCTTCAGATGTGTTGGGATCCTCAGGAAGCCTGGATGAGAAAGGAAGCTTCGGCTGCTGGTCTCAGGGTTCATTGAAGGAGGCGGGTAGTTTTTAACACTGTGGAGCTCTTGGAGAATGATCTTGGAGCCAAAGTAGGCGCGGCGCCTCCTCGGTCAGCAGGGCTCCTTGCGGTTTCAGGGGGCTGTTTGTCTCCTCAAGGGTTTAGGCCCACCCCGTTGAGTTCCAGTCACTTGGTTACAATGTGGAGGAATCCCAGACTCTTTCCCAAGATGGAACTCAGTCTCCTCTTCACAGAGTCCCACTTGGCTCTATAACCTCCCTCAAGGTTTTCTGACGGCCGCTGGGTTTTAAGACACTGTGGGCTCTACAAACTTAAAGACAAATCTCTTGGACAAGCCTCTTAGACTCAAACTTCATGCTTAAATCCAACTCTGGAAGGTTGCCAAGGGAACAGACAGAAGAAGGGCATGAGGCAATTGCTAAGGTTGATGGGGCTAGAATTCCCTACTACTGCAATTATGCAGGTCCTTAAAGAAGGATTCAAGGAGCCCTGGTGACACAGTGGTTAAGTGCTCGGCTGCTAACCAAAAGGTCAGTGGTTCGAACCTACCAGCCACTCTGCTGGAGAAAAGACCTAGTGATCTGCTCCTGTAAAGATTACAGCCTTGGAAACCCAATGGGGCCGTTCTACGGTGTCCTATAGGGTTGCTCTCAGTTGGAATCGACTCGACGGCGATGGGTAAGGATACACTCACTCCCTGTCTGTGTTAATTTCCTTGGGTTGCTGTAACAAAGTACCACAAACTGGATGACTTATAAGGACAGAAATTTATCTTCTCCTAGTTCTGGAGGCGAGGAGTCAGAAATCAGTGTTGGCTGAGTTGATTGCTTCCGTACCTCAATCCTAGCTCCTGGTGTTTGTCAGTGATCCTTGTTCCAATCTCAGCCTTTGTATTCACATGGCCGCCTTCCCGCTGTGTATGGTTCCTTGCGTTTCATCTCTCCGTATGAGGACGCCAGTCATATTGAGTTAAGGTCCAGTCTACTCCAGTATGATCTCATACTAACAAATTACATCAGCAGTGACCATATTTGCAAATAAGGTCACATTCACAGGTACCAGGGGATTTGTTAATGTTGTTAGGTACTGTCGAATCAATTCTGACTCATAGCTAGGACTTCAATATATCTTTTGGGAGGACACAAAGCAACCCTAACAGCCTCTCATGCAGTCATCTACCAAACTTCCAGTCACTTCCCTTCATTCATGAAGACCTTAGGACCTGGATCACTGTCTCTCTGCCACTGCCGCTCTCATCACAATCACAGAGGCAATCTATCCCATATTGTGTCGCAGCAGCGACGGTAATCGGGACGGCGAAGACAGTAACCAACTACACAACTCTTACAGAGAAGTGGGGTCAGGAGGGTCACTCTGAGGAGTCGACCCCCACTTCAGTCCCAGGAGTTTATTTTATAGTCAATACAGCAAGCGATAAAGCAATTAACAAAACAATGGGCTTTGGGAGTGGGCAAGGGAGAAGGAATTCAGGTAAACAAGTTTATCAGTAAAGGGACAATAGGTTTGGGAAAACACATCCGGATAAGTCTCGACATGTTGAAGCCAGGTCTCAACATGCTGTGCAGCATAGAGGCCTGTGGGGGCTGCAGTTGTCAATAGTGCAGCCATGTTTAAATGGCATATATCCCCACAATATTGGGGTCCTTCAGGTTTTTTATATTCTTGCTGATATCTTTTCCTCTATCCCACCTCAACCACCCACTCCCAAGATAATACCCCAGATCTTCTCATCGTCCCCCTTTCCAAAGATTCCACAATTTCTTTGACTCCTTCACACTCTCTAATCCATTGATCCTCCCACTTTTTCATGATCCACTCCCCTCAGCCATTGCCTCATTTCTCCACTTACCCAGTGTTGATGCCAGGCCCATCATTTTGATCACTCTTATTCATACTCCCTCCACTACTTAACCCTTCTTCCCAGTTGCCCTACTTGTTTGGCTAAATCCCAACTCTGTTTAAATTCAACTGCTTGCCTACTTACACCCAAACTCAAGCCATTATACAAGGCTAGAGAAAAGCATATAGCTATGCTAACTGGTCTTGCTTTGTATGTATGACCACAAACCTTCAGTGGGTGCTCAGCATTATCTGGGTGATTCCCTAGTCAATTCCCTCTCCCACTCCGCAAGATAGTCATTTCTCATCGTCTCCTCTTGCCCTACTCTCAGATGATGGTCTTCATTCTTATTTCACTGGAATATAAAGTCAAGAGAAAAGTCTTCTTGCCAACAAACCTACCAACTTCCTCCATCTGCATTGTCTAGCTCCTTTCCAAGGCTTCTACACATGAGCCTCTCCAAGAGCATCACAATTGTCCCCTCCCTCTCCTGCTCCAACTCTCTACTCAGTCATTCCTTCAGTCCACAAATATTCTGTAATAACTCTTATCTTTAAAAAAAAAAAAATCCTCTATAAAAGAGGCGTGGTCTTACAAGATACTAATAAACATTACAAGGCCTCTGTAATCAAACAGTATGGTATTAACACATGAAAAGACAGACAAACCAATGGAATAAAATAGAAAGTCAAGAAATAAATACTCATAGAAATCTGGGTTAGGATAAAGGTGACGGCCCAAATTCACTGAGGCCAAGAACATTATTGGAATGCATGGTATCGGAACAAACGGGCAGTCATTTGGAAACAAATAAAATTAGATCTATTTCTCACACTACACTCAGGAATAATTGCAAAATGGGTTAGTGATCTAGATGTAAAATGAAACTGTACAAGCACTCAAAGAAAATACGAGTGAACTTCTCTATAACCTGGTAGGGAAAGGTTTTTTAATATGACTAAAAATCCTGATGCTCCAGGAGAAAGTTTGTTTAAATTTAACTACAAAAAGAAGTAAAACAACAACAAAAAAGTTATAAGAAAAGGCAAATGAAAATTGAGAGAAAAATATTTCAGTATAGATCATCAAGAACCAATATCTCTAATACACACAAAAATATTTTTAACTTGAGGGCAAAAGACAAAAATCCTATAGGAAATGCAGAAAAGACGTGAACAGGCACTTCATGAAAAAAGTTATAAAATTGGTTCTTAAACATATGAAAATGTGATCAATTTTACTCATAATAGAAAAATGCAAATTGAGCTTACATTAATAGCATTTTTTTTACCCATCAGGTCAACAAAACAAATTTCAAAACTTGATAATACACTCTGTTGACAAGGCTAAAGAAATAGGCACTCTGGTACATGGCTGCTGGGAATGTGAGATGGTACAACCCCGGTGGAGGGTAACTTGGCCATATCTCACAAAACTACCTAGGCATTTACACTTTCACCAGCAATTCCACTTCAAGGAATTTACCATGAACACATACCGCCAACAATACAAAAATACAGGTGCACAAGGTTATTCACTGCAGAATTGTTTGTAATTGCAAAATATTGGAAACTACCAAACTGTCCAAGCACAGGAAATTGGTTGAATAAAATATGGTGCATATACACAATGAGGTACCAAACAGATATAAAAAAGCACAAGGAAGATCTCTATGAATTGATACGGAGTAATTTCAGGGAGAGATTGTTATCTGAAAAAGCAAAGCACAAAAGAGAATATATAGTGTGCAATTGTTGGTGTAAGGAAGAAGGGACAATAATAAATGCTTATATCTTCTTCTCTTTACAAAAAGAAACATAGGAAGAGCCGATCAAAACACAGTGTAGTACAATGGAATATTACTCAGCCATGAAGAGACATGAACTTCTGATGCATGCTACGACACAGATGAGCCTTGAAAACATGCTGAGTGAAATCAGTCAGTCACAAAAGGACAAATGTTTTAGGGTCCCACTTATGTGAATCTAAAATAAGCAAGTGTATACAGAACTAAGGTTCTGAGTGGTTACCGGGGCAGGGTGGAGGGAGCGGGAAAAGAGGATTCAATGCTTGGGGAGCACTGAGCTTTTGTTAAGGGTGATGGAAAATTTGGAAATGGATAACGAGCACAATTAACATCACTGAATTGTGTACATGTGAAGATTGCTGAAATGGCAAATGTTTTTGCACATATATATTTAACACAACAAAACAAAACAAATTTTTAAAATGTAGTTGATTTCCTCCAAGGGGTGTGGGAGAATGAGGTAGAAGAAATATGAGAGGGAATGATATTCCTCTGTGTATAGTTCTGACTTTTGGTAGCATGCTAATATGCTACATATTAAAATAATACAATTAAATCAATAATGAAGTTTTAGCACCCAGCCAGCAACCACAGGCCCTTCTTTGGGTAAGCCATTCCTTGATTTTCTTGAGAAACACTCTTCCTGCACTCAGTCCATGTGTGTTTCAGGTGGAGTGGGCATGTGACACAGTTCTGGCCAATCAGAGCATTGTATTTGGGCACATGACACAATCTTGAGTCAGTGATAGGCCAAGAGCCTTTAGTTGCTACTGTTTAGAGATGTCACCTCTCTCTTTGTCACTGGGCTTGAATCTGGGAGATTGTATTCCTGGAGTAACGAACAGCCCTCCTGCCACCATGTGGGGCCTTGAAATGAAGCCATAAGGAGGACAGCAGAGCTGAGACATCTAAGAGACTAGTCCCTGGGAATACTGGTTAACCCTGGGATCGAGATTCTGCTGCTTTTTTTTAATTTTAATTATATGAGTGTAGTGGATTGAATTTTGTCCCCCCAAAATATGTGTCAACTGGGCTAGACCATGATTCCCAGTATTGTGTGGTTGTCCTCCATTTTGTGATCCGATATAATTATCCTATGTGTTGTAAATCTTACCTCTATGATATTACTGAGGCAGGATTGGAGGCAGTTATGTTAACAAGGCAGGACACAATCTACAGGATTAGAATGTATCTTGAATCAATCTCTTTTCAGATATAAAAGAGAAGTGAGCAGAGAGGAGAGGGATCTCCTACCACCAAGAAGGAAAAGCCAGGGGTGGAGTGAGTCCTTTGGACACGGGGTCCCTGCACTGAGAAACTCCTAGACCCAGGGGAAGACTGATGACAAGGACCTTCCCCCAAAACCAGCAGAGAGAGAAAATATTCCCCTGGAGCTGGCGACCTGAATTCGGACTTCTAGCCTCCTAAACTGTGAGAGAATAAACTTCTGTTGGCTAAAGCCATCCACTTGTGGTATTTCTGCTATAGCAGCACTAGATAATTAAGACAGTGAGCCAATAATTTCAAATTTTTGCCTAACCCTGCTTGAGTTGGGTTTTCTGAAAGATTCCCAATTAGTTTAAGCCCCTCGTTTTATAGATGTAGAAACAGTCCCAGTGAGGTGAAAAGAAAGACCCCAAATCATGCTATGATATAATAGCAAAAGTAGTACCGACACTCAGACCCTCAGGGCCCTAGTTCATATTAGAGTCAGTGTGGTGGATGACCTTCACGCCAGAGAAACCAGGGAGGGAGAGGTTACATCCAAGGTGGAGAAAGAGGTGAGAGAAGCATGTGGACTTCCTCTTCCCAGGCCTCAGGTATCCCAGACCTCCTGTGAACCAGCCCTGACTGCTCACAGCTAGTGGGTTTGGGTAGGAACCACTACACACCTTCGGTGGAGACAGAAGATATTCTGAGCCCATCACGTGTGGCCCCCAAGGCTCCAGCTATGGTGGGATACACGTCACTGGAGACAGCTAAGACTTCTGAGCCCAGACAGACCTCTGGGTTTAGGAGAGCAGAATGAAGATTTTGGTATTCTAGGCACAAGCATATAGGGATGTGAGTTGAGAAACCCCTAGTCAAAAAATCCAGTTTCGGTAGAGTTGACTGCTACTCTTGACAGCCCCATTTGTAGACCTGTGCTCCATAGGGTTTTCAGTGGCTGATATTTCAGAAGGAGATGGCCAGGCCTTTCTTCTGAGGCACATCTGGATGGACTTGAACCTCCAGCCTTTTCGGTTAGCAGCCGAGCACGTTAACCATTTGTACCACCCAGGGACTCCTCTGAGAAAGCCCAGGCACCAGGAAACCAGTTAAAGCAGTAGGAAGACCCATGGACGTGGTGTCAGAAGATGTGGGTTGGGGTCCTGACTCTTTTATGCAGTACTGTAGACATGTGGCCCTCTGCCTGTAAGATGAAGTTAATAACAGTGTGAGGAGCAGTAAGAACTATGCATGAGCAGCCTGTGCAAACCAGAGAGCTCCAACCAGCAGCCCACAGACCTGAATGCAGCCCACAAGCTATTTGAATCAGCCGGCATAGAATTTTTTTCTTTATTTTCTGCCTTAACAGATGGAGAGCAGGGGTCTGAATTGCCTCAAACTATACGTTGTCCAAAATCCTTTCCTGTTTGACTTTTGTGCACTTGTGTGTATTTGTGTGTGCGCGCGCACACGCGCATGTGTGATGCAAATATACACAACAAAACATTCGCCAATTCAACAGTTTCTGCCTGCACAATTCAGTGACATTGATTATACTCTTCACGTTGCAGCAACCCTTACCCCTATCTTTTTCCTAATTATTCCCCCACCATTAACATAAACTCAGTGTCCCAAGCAAAAATTCCCCTTTTCTCCCTCCCTCCCACCCCTGGGAACCACTGATAAGCTTTGATTTCGATGTATTTACTTGCTTCAAATACGTGAGGTGGTAAGTATTCATTGTTTGGTAGCTGACTTAGTTTGCTCAGCATGCTGTCAAGGTTCATCCATGTGGTGGCAGGTATCAGGACTTCATTGCTATCTGCGGCTGAGTAATAGCCCATTGGGTGGATGTATCACATTTTATTTATCCATCCATCTGCTGAAGGACATTTAGGTTGCTCACTTCTGGCTATTGTGAGAAGGGCTGCAGGGAACATCGGCGTACAGGTTTCTGCGTTCAGAGTTTTTTAAGTAAGCCAGGCAGGGCTTAAAATTGGGATATTTCACATAAAATCCAGATATCTGCCTTCTCTTGAAAAAGAGCAAAGATTTGGGAGCAATTGGCTGGAGCTGTGGAGCCTCTCCCCCTTTGTGCATGCATGTCCCCTCCATCCCCCATAGCCCACCCCCACCTATTGCAACTGAAACAGGGGTAGCCATTTAACATCTAGCACTGCTGTTTGTCTCAGAGTAGAGAAACACTGCTCCGCACGCATGCCTCGGCCAAAGTGGGGACCCAAAGACTAGCCGAGAGGCCCGTGCAATCCGCCCACCAGCCCCGCGCCCCGGCTGCCCACCCACTTCACTCATCCACATGGTGTCCTGGGCTCCCACAGGTATTTGGGTTTACAGGCACAGCTGCAAATGCGAATTGCTGTCCCAAGTTCAGGGGGCATTGGCGGCTCAGTGGTAGAACTCTTGCCTTTCAGGTGGGAGACCACGGTTCAATTCCCGGCAATTCACCTCATGTGCAGCCACCACCAGTCTGTCAGGGGAGGCTTGTGTGTTGCTATGAGGCTAAACAGGTTTCAGCAGAGCTTTCAGACTAAGAAGGACTAGGAAGAAAGGCCTGGAGATCTACTTTCGAAAATCAGCCTGTGAAAACCCTGTGGATCACAATGGTCTGATGTAGAACCAATCAAGGGGAGGGCGCAGGACCCGGCAGGGTTTCGTTCTGTTGTGCGTGGAGTCGCCATGAGTTGGGGGCCAACCTGACAGCAGCTAACAGCAATAACATCTGAAGTTCATAGATTAAGGAAAGAGTTGAGAATTGGGACTTAAATTCTCTTATCTGAGACACGAAACCTAGGAAATCTACACAGATAATGGTAAACCAGGTGATTGACAGACAGACTAATAGTGAGCTTGGAGCTCTGGGGGCGTCAGTCCAGGTTCAGGGATCGAGGGCAGAGGGAAGCAATTTCAGAGGCAAAAAACCCAGCCACTGGGAGCCTGGCAGGGGAACTAAGGATGCTGCCGGCCCTAGGCCAGGTCAGGGCCAAGGCTGAGCTTCCTGTGGCATGTGCCGGGTAAAGCAGCACAGGTAGACGGCTGGCCTACAGGAAGCCTGGCTGCCTTTACAAAGGCCCCAGTGACGTTCTGGTGGGCTCCCATGTGGAACCCACAAGAGGCCAAGTTAGATCTAAAACACTTATGAGGAAGTTCCTTTGAATGTAGTTGTACGCTTTGACAGAGGAAATAAAAGTTCTCAGTACACAGGGTGAGAAGTATTTCAAAGCTTCGAGTCCCAGGGTGGTGCAAGTAGTTAACACGCTCAGCTACTGAGTGAAAGGCTGGAGGTTCGAGTCCACCCATAAATGCCTCAGAGGAAAGGCCTGGCAATCTACTTCCAAAAGATCACAGCCATTGAAAACCCCACGGAGCACAGTTCTACTTTGACATGCATGGGGTCACCATGAGCTGGAGTCAACCTTATGGAAACTGGGGTGGTATCTATGAAAGCTTAACTAAATTTCAACCAGCAACTCCCAGTGGATGATCCAGCACTGTTCATGACGCAGCTCTTCCTAAATAGAGCCCTTGTTTCCAAACAAGGCTAATATTTTAGAAGATACAACTCCTCAACCACAAGTATAACTATTGTGCTGTTGTTGTTGTGTGCTGTCGACTTGATTGTGACTCATATCAACCCTACAGGACAGATGACAACTTCCCCATAGGGTTTCCTAGGCTGTAAATCTTTATGGGAGCAGATTGCGAGGTCTTTTCTTCCACAGAGAGGCTAGTGGGTTCAAACCGCCAACTTTATCGCTTAGCTGCCGAGCATGTAACCATTGTCCCACCAGGCTCCTTTATACCTTATGTAAATTTTTTAGCCCATGATTTGATCATTGGTGAAGTACCTGACACTGTTGTGGTTGATGGACATGCATTGAAGATATAGGCTGATTGTGGATCTATTCATTCATTTATTCAACAAACATTTATTTAGTGAGTACACAGAATTCACAATCCATTAGGTTTAACACTGTGGATCCTAAACAATGGATAAGACACTGCCATCGTCCTCCAGATACTTCCAGGCCAGTCTGGGCCAAATGTGTGTGCTGGACATCTGCATTGGGACCCAGGGCCATAGAATGTGGCCTATAGAGAAATATTTCTTTGCAAAGATCTTTTAGCCAGACTTCCCAAGTTGGGGGCATCTGAGAAATTTTTTCACCAGGGCCTCAACCTGTTCTTGGCAGCACTGTCTGAGGCTGTTGTTGTAAGGTGTAGGTTTCGACTCATAGCGACCCCAAGCACAACAAAACGAAATGTTGCCCAGTCCTGCGCCATCTTCATAGTCATTGCTATGTTTGAGCCCATTGTTGTAGCCACTGCGTCAATCCATCTTGTTGAGCGTCTTCCCCTTTTTTGCTGACCCTCTACTTTACCAAGCATGATGTGCTTCTCTCTCTAGGGGCTGGTCCCTCCTGATGACATGTCCAAAGAATGTGAGACAAGGTCTCACCATCCTCACTTCTAAGGAGCATTCTAGCTGTACTTCTTCCAAGACAGATGTGTTCATTTTTCTGGTTGTCCATGGTATATTCCCATACCTCAAATGCATCAATTCTTCTTTGGTCTTCTTTATTCATTGGTGATAAAAGCAGTGCCAGAGATTGCATGATAGAATTCTGCAAGACCAATGACTTATTGATTGGAAATACTGTTTCTCAACACCATAAACGGTGACTATACATGTTGACTTCGCTGGATGGAATACACATCTTTCTATATCTGTGGAAAGAGACAATGGAGAAGCTCGAAGTCATCAGTCAGAACAAGGCCAGGGGCCAACTGTGGAAGAGACCATCAATTTCTCATATGCAAATTCAAGTTGAAGCTGAAGAAAATTAGAGCAAGTCCACGAGAGCCAAGATATAACCTTGAGTATATCCCACCTGAATTTAGAGACCATCTCATGAATAAGTTTAACACATTGAACGCTAATAACTGAAGACTAGACAAGTTGTGGGATGACATCAAGGATATCATACATGAAGAAAGCAAAAGGCCATTAAAAAGACCAAAATGAATGTTAGAAGAGGCTCTGAAACTAACTCTTGAATGTAGAGTAGCTAAAACGAACAGAAGAAATGATGAAGTAAAAGAGCTGAACAGAAGATTTCAAAGGGCAGCTCGAGAAGACAAAGTCATGAAATAAAAATGAAATGTGCAAAGTCCTGGAGTTAGAAAACCAAAAAGCAAGAAAGAACATGCTCAGTATTTCTCAAGCAGAAAGAATTGAAGAAAAAATTCAAGCCTCGAGTTGCAATATTGAAGGATTCTATCAGCAAAAGTGAGCAATGCAGGAAGCTTCAAAAGAAGATGGAAGGAATACACAGTCACTGTACCAAAAAGAATTGGCCTGAGGCTAGCAGTAGCTACAGAACACCAAAGTGAATTTAAAAAGGAAAAAAAAAAAAGCAATAATCATCCAATTGCTTCCAAATAACTAAATACATTCGGTTGTATTAAAAAAAAAAAAAAACTACATTTATTAAGTACTTACTATATACTGGACTTTGTTTTGGGATGATTACATATATTTTCTCATTTAATCTGCACAAAAACCCTATGAGTTAGCTGATATCATCCCCGTTGCACATTGAGGACACTGAGGCATAGTGAGGTCCAATAATGCTTTGGTTCCACCTAGATTACTTCAAATCCACCAGGCGCTCCTTGGAAACCGTATGGGGAAGTTCTACTCTGTTTTATAGGGTCGTTATGAGTCAGAATTGACTCGACAACATCAGGTTTTTAGATTACTTCTGGAGGGAAGTGGTGGTTCAGTGGTAGAGTTCTTACATTCTACGCCAGAGACTTGGGTTCAATTGCCCACAAATGCACCTCAAGTGCAGACACCACTCATGTGTCAGTAGAGGCTTGCGTATTATGATGCTGAACAGGTTTCAGTGGAGCTTCCAGACTAAGACAGACTAGTAAGAAAGGCCTGGCAATGTACTTTTGAAAATCAGCCAATGAAAACCCCGCAGATCACCACAGTCATGGGGATGGCGCAGGACCAGGCAACATGTCTTTCTATTGTGCCTGGGGTCACCATGAGTCAGGGGCCTACCTGATGGCAGCTAACAACAACAAACGCAGATTTCTTCTGAGGGCCCTGTGTGCTGTGTGGAGTCATGTGAAGTAGAAGCCGACCTTTATCTGGAACCCAGTCCACACAGACCAGGTGTCTGTTGTTGTACCACACAACACTCTTCAGCACACGGATGCTTCCAGGTGTTGGCCACCTAGCTTCCAAGGGTGAAATCTTGGTATCAAGTAGACATCCAGGGACCACAATACAAAAGCAGAAAGTCAGCCTTTCACTCCTCCACCAGCCTCCTTCCAGAGAAACCAAAAGAAGAACTTCCAAGAACCGTCATGGGTCTTGTCACTTGTGACATTCTGACACTTGGCCAGTGCTGGGGTTTTTTGGGGAAGGGAAGTAACATTGACATCACAGAAACATAGAACTGAAAAAGGCTTGAAATGTTCATCCTGTCCAAGCCCCTTGGTAAGGTAAGTCACAGCTGTCTCTCCTTAAAGATCTCCTTGAAGATTTCTCCCTGAAGATTTCTCTCCCTGAAGATCTCTCTCCCTGAAGATTTCTCTCCCTGAAGATCTCTCTCCCTGAAGATCTCTCTCCCTGAAGATCTCTCTCCCCGAAGATTCAGAAATGGATGCTCTACCTCCCTTGGCAATTTCCACCAGCATTTTATCACCCAGGTAGAAAAGATTTTCTTCCAAGTCAAGTTCTTATTTACTTTGGGTGTACTCATTATTTTTTTCCATCCATGAAGATCTACTAGTCAGCATTGGGCCTATCACAACTTCCAAAATCTTAAAGATGGCATTGGAAGTGACTATATGTCTTTTCATTTCAGGCCATAAAGACAGTTATACACATCTGTATTCCTCATTCAATTCCTATACTTTGAAGCGTTCTTACTGTATTATGTGTAACTTTTTACTTTCTTTTTAATATGTGGCTATGGTAGATTAAATTATTGTTTCAAATTCTTTACTTTCTCCCTGTTATAGAATTAGACATCCATGACCTTTGCCATGTGATTTTGCAGTGTCTCTCACTAGAATTAGTACTGTGTTTTTCCTCATCGCATTGATGTTTGGCTTGTCCATATGACTTCCTTTGGACAACAGAATGTTTGTGGAAGTAATGCAAAAGAGACTTTACATGTGCTTATATGATTTTATTTGGTCTCTTGTGTTTCCGTTATCATCATGAGAAGACAGGCCCCAGGTAGTGCCTGTTCCAGAATGAGATATATGTAGCAGGCCCAAAGTGGACTTACAATTTGGAGCCATGCTCAACTGAGCCCAGCCAAGACCAGCTTGGCCCAGCCAAGACCAGCTGAGCCCAGCCAATATCAGCTGAACCCAACCAAGACTGACTGAACCCAACCGAGATCAACTGAGTCCAGCCAAGATAAGCTGAGCCCAGCCAAGATCAGCTGAACACAGCCAAGATCAGCTGAATCCCAGCCAACCCACAGGCCTGTAAGCAAGAGAAAATGTTTGTGCTGTAAGCCACTGTGATTTTGAGGGTTATTTTTTACACAACAGTATTTCACTAATAGCTGACTAATAAAATCACTAAAAGTAAGATCTAATCCAGACTATAGCCAGATTAGTATTCATCTCTTGCATGGTATACCCTTCAAGACCACTTCTTTTATAAAAATTTCCCTCAGCCCTTCTGCAACATAATCACCCCAAACCCTTATTTTTGTGCCCTATATTTTGGTACCTGTTTATAATCAATATAACACTTTCTAGAACTCAGCCCGATGTATTTATTTAATAATTGCATATTTGAAGCTTTATCAATGTCTAAAAGTCATTACAAGCCCTGGCAGTGCAGTGGTTGAAGCGCTCGGCTGCTAATCAAAAGTTCAGTGATTCAAACCCACCAGCCACTCCACGGGAGGAGGTTGTGGTAGTCTGCTTTCATAAAGATTACAGCCTTGGAAACCCTATAGGGCAGTTCTACTCTGTCCTATAGGGTTGCTATGCATCAGAATCAACTTGATGGCAGCCGGTTTGGTTTTGCTGTAAAGTCATATGATCATCGCCTGAACAATAAAACACTCTTACTTACAAATATTCTGTACCACTTACCCCCACCCTTGTCAGACTAAGGCTTCCAGTTTTTAGTTGGAAACACATAATTATTGAACTCATAGGAGCTAGCAGAGGGCTATGCACACAGTGGGCATAGGAGGCATTCAAGTATTTATGGAGTGTCTATTGGAATGGCGAGTGTAATTGCGTTTTTGTCAATCAAAAAATTTCTTGAGTCCCAGATAGAGTGGAAGAAAAATGTAGAACAGAATTCAAATTCATGAAAAAAGACCAGATGTACTGGTCTGACAGAGACTGGAGGAACCTCCAAAACTATGCCCCCCGGATACTCTGCTAACGCAGAACTGAAACCATTCCCAAAGCTTACTTTTCAGACAAAGATTAGACAGGCCTATAAAACAAACAATAACACACTTGAAGTATGTGCTTCTTGGTTCAATCAAATATATGAGACCCAATGGGCAACTCCTACCCAAAAGCAGGACAAGACGGCAGGAAGGGACAGGAACTAGACAAATGGACACAGGGAACCCAGGGTGGAAAGGGGGAGTGTGCTGTCACGTTGTGGGGATTGCAACCAATGTCACAAAACAATATGTGTATAAATTTTTGAATGAAAAATTAACTGGCGCTGTAAAGTTTTACCTAAAGCACAATTAAAAAAAAATACTTCTAATTTTCTTAAAAATTCTGATTTATTAACACTCAATTTCATATGCTATATCTTCTTTTTGATAAATCTTCAATTAGCAATTCCACAAGATATTAAACATAAAAATTTTCCTTCCCCATCCAAACTATGTTAATAAAAATAAAAGTGAGCCAGCGAAGCTATCTATTTAAAAGGGTATGAAGCAAATCTTATGAAAAGCAAATGTTCCCTCCCAATTTGCCACCTTTCTAAGTTTCAATTTGATTAATGAGACACGGTTTTGTATGTAAGCACCCATAATCTTTGATTTTCATATTCTATATTTGGAAGCAAGAAAAATTCTTCAGAATGACATTTTTTTTCCTCAATTTAGTTTCAAATGGAATGTAGTTCCTCTTTTTATTTACATAAGCAGAAATACTTTTGTTTTATATTAAATCACTCAATGAACTTTTTCTCTTTTTTTAGATACGTATTTACTTTCATATACCGGAAATTTCCAAATGACTGGTCAAATTACTGCATTCACATGGTACGTTGATCTGGAGTTTATAAAAAACAAAACAAAAGAACAATAGAATAAACCACCTTTTTTCCCCAACTATGGACATAACTAGCAAAGCACCATGACTGATTTTGTGACATGCCAGACATTATACATCAAAACCAATGCTATGCCTTCAAAGCCATCACTTTATCCTCATATTCTCAGCCATGTGCCCGTGCTCTAAATGTGCTGAAAACCTTCTCACAATCTTCTTCAAAGTCTTCTTTACATTTCACAAAATATCGTTAAAGGCAGCAAATCTTTCTCCTTTGAGAATAAATGTGGCTTTGGAAACAGAAGTCATTTGAAAGCAAGTTTAGTGAAAAAGAGAGGGGTCAAACTGGGTGATATAAAGTAGAAATCCACATTTGCCCATAAGTTCATAACTCAGAGATAACCACCATAAACACGTTGGTATATTTCTTCCAGCAAGTTTTATATATATATATATATGTATGTTTGTGTGTGTGTGTGTATATATATATATATGTATATGTCTGTATGTATGTGTTGTATATATATGTCCTAACGTAAATGGGACAATGCCATATATGCAGTCTTGGATTCAGCCTTTTTCCCCCCAGTCAATATGTCATGGATATTTTCCATGCCACCAAAAATCCTATAAAATATTATTAATGGCTACACAATAGTCCATCATATGGATACACCATGATTCATGTAAGTATTTCTCTGCTGGGGGCCATTCAGATTGTTTTCAATTTTTGCAACGATAAGCAGACACAATGAACATCCTTGAATATGATCTTTGTCTCCATTTCTGATGATTTCCAAAGACAGAATTGATCATAGGTAGAATTATTGGGCCCAAGCATGTAGAGATGCTTATGGCTTTGGCTATAGATGGCACGATGTTTTCTACAGAGGTGGTGCCAAATGGTTCAACTCCCACTGGCAAAGGAGGAGAGATCTACATCGCATTGCCCGCCTGAAATAAATATTAAAAAAATTAAAAACTCGAAGCAAAAACTACAGCTTTTACTTCTTTAATTGCTACTATTAATAGACATGTCTCTGTATTCCCATCTGCCATTATATTTCTTACTATTTGAATGATTATTAAGATTAGGAGCTTTCAAATAGATACATGAGACTAAATGGGCAGCTCCTGTCCAGAGGAGAGATGAGAAGGCAGAGGGGATCAGGAGCTGGTTGAATGGACATGGGAAATCGGGGTGGAAAGGAGGAGTGTGCTGTCACAGTATGGGGAGAGCAACTAGGGTCACATACCAATGTGTGTATGAATTTTTGTATGAGAGACTAACTTGAATTGTAAACTTTCACTTAAAGCACAACAATAAAAAAAAGATTAGGAGCTTATATTATGAAGATTATTTTATTATTATATATTTATATTAATATTATTATTTTATGATTAAGATTAGGAGTTGCTGTGAAAATTAATATGTGCATGTAAGGAGATAGACACACAGCATGTGTTCAATCAGTTGTAACTATTATGATGTTTCAGGTTTTTGCTCCTAAACTAGAAATCTTTGAAAAACCACGCTATAACAGAAAGAGCATGAGTGGGGCGCGTATTCACCTTGATTTTGGCCCTGCATTCCATCATCTATAAAACGAGTAGACTTGACTAGGTGAATCAACTCAATGTATGATTCTAAGTGTAAGTTAATGGCCTCGCAAGTTCACATTGCTGTATTTTCTACTAAAAATAGTGTCCTTTATCAAGCACTTATTTCATGTCAATCTCTTACAAAGTTCTTTAAATGCACGATTTGTTTAATCTTCACAATAGTCCCAATGATAATGTTAGTTTTATTATTCCCACTTTACAAGGTTCAGAGAAGCTAAATAACCTGCAAACAGTCTTACATCACGGACAGTCCTAACTCCCGATTTTTTTCAAAACGTGTAGACTGAAAAAGGCAGACAATTATGCAAAAGAAAAGATTAAGTCTGAGCAGCTTCCTGCTGCCTGGTCCTCGGTGACACTGTCTTGCAAGACCAATATTTGGGCACACCACCACGATGCATGACGCGTGAGGGAGAAGCCGAGAAAGAGGGTGAGCGAGGGAGAAGAAAATGATGTGGGTCAAACAGAGAATAAAGAGAATGGGGTGTCTCATCAAGTCAATCATTTACACAGAAAATCTGTGCTTGTGTGTGAGAGAGAGGGGGCAGGGGTGGGGAGGGAGAGAGAGAGAGAATCTGGCTTTCACTACAAATCATAGAAGTTTGCTTTCCAGTGCTGGGCAATGGAACAAAATCTCTTGAAATGGAAGAAGCACCACTTCAGGCAGAGATCACAGGGACACAGTGACTGTTTACATTTACCATGTGTTTTCGAAAGGGAGAGGGACTGTGTCGTCTTTCAGCACTGCTCACTCAGCCCACACAGACCAAGCCTGTTTTCAACACTCCAAGCCTGGGCCATGAATGAGTTGTCTGGCCTCACCACTGTCTTGGACCACTGTGGATCTAGTTTCAGACTTTCTCCATCTGGACTGTACTCCGTAGATTTAGAAACAGGCTGGAAATGTCCCATCTCCACCCTTGCTCCCTCAGCTGAGGCCATACCCCTACCACCCCACAGGAGACCCTGAGTCAGGAGTCACGTTTGGTCTGTTCCCACACAAGTCAGCACAATCTTCATTGTCATTTTAACCATCTTTAAGTGCAAAATTCAGCGATATTAAATACATTCCAACCATCACCACTATTCATTTCCAAACGTTTTTCACTACCCCAAACAAAAACCCAGTGGCCCCTAAGCAGTAACTGCTGATTTCCCCTTCCCTCTAACCCCTGCTAGCCACTGACGTACTTTCGTCTCTATGCATCTGCCTCTCTAGATATTTCATGAGAGTGGCATCATACACTATGTGTCTCTTCTTGCCTGGCTTATTTCATTCAGTGTAATGTTTTCAAGGCTCACGCATGTCGCGTTGTTGTTGTTAGGTGCCATCAAGTCAGTTCCGACTCACAGTGACTCTGTGTACAACAGAACAAAACACTACCCGGTCCTTCACCATCCTCACAGTCGCTGCTATTCATCCAGGTCACGGCATGTATCACAACTTTGTTTCTCTTTATGGCTAAATAATATTCCCTTGTAAGTCGGTACCACATTTTGTTTATCCATTCATCTGTTGATGAACATGGGCTGTTTGCACCTTTTGGCTCTTGTTAATAATGTACAATGACCACTGGTGTGTGTCTTAGTCATCTAGTGCTGCTGTAACAGAAATACCACAAGTGGGTGGTTTTAACAAACACAAATTTATTCTCTCACAGTCTAGTAGGCTACAGTTCCAAATTCAGGGTGTCAGCTCCAGGAGAAAGCTTTCTCTCTCTGTCAGCTCTGGAAGAAGGTTCTTGTCGTCAATCTTCCTCTGGTCTCGGAGCTTCTCTGTGCAGGAACCTCGGGTCCAAAGGAAGCGCTCTGCTCCCGGTGCAGCTTTCTTGGTGGTATGAGGTCCCCATGTCTCTCTGCTCGCTTCTCTCTTTTATATCTCAAAATAGATTGGCTTAAGACACAATCTAATCTTGTAGATCTCATCAACATAACTGCTGTTAATCCGTCTCATTAACATCATAGTGACAGGATTTACACCACATAGGAATGTCCCGTTGGATGACAAAATGGTGGACAATCCCACAATACTGGGAATCATGGCCCAGCCAAATTGATACACATATTTTTGGGGGACACAATTTAATCCATGATGGTGCGAGTATCTGTTGGAGTCCCTGCTTTCAATTCTTTGGGGTGTATACCTAGGTGTGGAATTGCTGAATGCCAGCTTTTGAATCCAATAAACTCATTTTCCACCTCTTAACTTAGTCAACTTTGGAAAGCTTTTTCATCTGCCTCAAAATCAGTATCTTCACCTGCAGTGAAGGTGAATGAATCAGAGTGTAAAATACCACAAACAATATATTTGGGAAGATTCTGTGAAGCCAGGTCACTGCACCTGAGCCTAGATACAATTCCATAGGTTGAGAGAAGACAGAGACAGATAGGAGACAGAGTTAGGCATTGCTGGGTGGTTTCAGAAAGAGTCCTGCCCCCTGCCCCGCTCCTATCCCATCTTCGGCCAAGCCCCGGAAAGGAAGATGACTGACAGAAACTCCAACTAGGTTCAAAGACCCAAAAGCAGAGAGCGTAAAAACCCAACCTCCCTTAGACCCAGCATGATGGGAAGCTAGGGGGAGATTGCTAAGTGACATATCAAGGCAGAAAAGGACTGGGCCAGGACAGCTGGATACTGTCCATGCTCCGAGAAAGGGACAGGAGTGGTTGAGAGAACGCCAGACCCAAAGCACCCCATCAGGATGAGGGGGACGCAGCAGTAACGCTGCACACATCAACGACGGGAGGCCAGCAGGAGCCAGGAAGCAAAGAGCACGCCAGTACAAACAGGTGACAACCCCATCTGACCCCACTCCACCACCCCACCCCTGGAGTGACTAAGATCATGTATCTGCAACTCTTTGGAATGGGAGCCCAAAACAGAAACTGAAATAGAAATTAAGCACAGTTCAAAAACACTGCATCATTTGCAAAGCCCGAAATGAGTACTCACTACACTAATACACGTAACATGCCTGTGCTCGTTGCAATTGTGCAATGAATTCCAAGTGTAATTATTACCAGTTACATTTCTGTCTACCTTCTTTCTCCAGAGAACTTGAGGCCCTAAGCTTGTTGTTAGTTCCCATCCAGCTGAGTGTTACTCATGGTGCCCATATGTCTAACAGAACAAAATGTTGTCCAGTCCTGTGCCATCTTCATGATCGTTGGTGTGTTTGCGTTCATTGTCGTGGCTATTGTCAATCCATCTCATCAAGGGTCTCCCTCATTTTCTCCGGCCCTCTATTTTACCAAACCTGATGTCCTTTTCTAGGGATTGGTCTATCTTGATGACCTGTCCAAAGTAAGTGAGCTGAAGTCTCGCTATCCTCACTTCTAAGGAGAATTCTGGTTGTATTTCTTCTAAGACTGATTTGTTCGTTCTTCTGGCAGTTCACAGTGTATTCAATATTCCTTGAGCACCGAAAATTAGAGCTGAGCCTCCCTACTATAATGGAAGTGGGAGAACGATTTTATTTTTCTTTATACAAAAAAAAGATGGAGAGACCCCTGCACCCCACCCCCTCCAAAGTAATGGTAGGTTATATTATTCTTCAGTCAACATTCATGCTCTCTCCCACACCCAGGATGGAGTACGCGTCCCCATCCCATTGACTTTGGGTTTGGCCATATGACCTGCTGAGACCAGTGGAATGCGGTGGACAGAGTAGCATGCTGCTTCTAAGCAGAGAGGCATCACGTCTTTCACTTCCTGTCTCGCACTTCTGTCATCCTCCAGGAGAAAAGGATGCCCCACGTAGCTGTTGCTCCTTCAGCCTGGGCCTCAGAATGAAACACACAGACAGACAACATGAACTTGGCCCAAAGCCTGAAGCCAAGCCTAGTCAAGTCTAGCAGAGCCCAGCCAAGTTCAGGCGAGACACGGCTGACCCACAGCTGACCTGCTGTCCCATGACCAAGAATTAAATGTTTCTTTTTGTAAGCCATTAACATCTGCGGTTCTTTGTTACTCCAGTAAAAGCTGCTTAATACTCCACCAAACAAGACTACCCGTTAGTATATCAAGGAAATGGAAGACGGGTAAGAGAAAAGAGAACAAAATCAACTTTAAGAATTGAGAGGAAATGATCTTTTCAGGAACTTTGTGTACCAATGGTAGATGAGATGGAATAACAGTATAGCTGGTGAAGAAAGGGGGTGGGGGTGGACGAAGAAATACACCAAAGAGCCCTAGAGAGGTTTTCCAACACCTGTCTGTCAGCTGGCCCTACTGCGGTGGCTTGCGTGTTGCTGTGATGCTGGAAGCTATGCCACCAGTATCTCAAGTACCAGCAGCGTCACCCATGGTGGACAGATTTCAGCAGAGCTTCCAGACTAAGACAGATTCGGAAAAAAGGCCTGGTGATATAATTTTGAAAATTAGCCAATGAGAACCCTATGGATCATGACAGAATATTATCTGATACAGCACTGAAAGATGAGCCCCCTAGGTTGGAACGCACTGCAAATACCTAATGGCTGCAACAGTGGACTTGAACATACCAGCTATTGTGAAGACGGTCCAGGAACTGGCAATGCATTGTTCCGTTGTACATGAAGTCACCATGAGTCAGAGCCAACTCAGCAGCAACTAACAACAACAATAGCAAGGGACCCTGAAGAGAAGGATGGGTCAGGAACGCAGTTTCTTCAGTCTCAGATCTCTCTTCCTTTAATTCTCTGCCTTATTGTACCATTTGCTCCATTTCGAGATGGCATTTAATTCACTTCTGAGAATTAAGCCTGGTAAATAAACTTTCATGACTTGCAATGAATTCTACATTGCTAGATCCCCTATTTCTATTTAAAATGCACTAGGATGTGCAATTTGATATTGATTTGGGTTTGTGATTGGAATTGTTCTTGTGTAGGTGTTTGTCAAAGAACAGATGTTTTCTTCACGTGTCGTCCGAGATGGGTTAAGTATGCCCAGGAGGTTAAGGCTGACGCTGAGGTCTCTCTCTGCAAGCAGACATGCTCGTTTAAATTCCTCTGTAGTTTTCCTAACCCTGTAAGGGCTAAAGTAACACCGAGCAACCGAACAGTTAACCCATTTATTTAATTTGATTCTGATTTCCCATTAAGCTCTTGTGATTTATTTAAATGCGTTCTGAAATACCAAACTGAAATCTGAAGTGTTTGGCATGAAGGTGGATTAAGAACCAAAATATGAACTGAATAAAATCCATTTTGCAAATCTCCAAGCCTGTTTGATAGACTGCTTGGGGAATCTGCACGGAATTACTCCTTAAGTGGCTTTGAACATCAGTATTACATCTGTGTTTCATAAAACAGGGGCTTCAAATAACAGCTTCTTTCTTGGGGCTGTGTTCAAAACTTCACAATTAAAGTGCTGCCACTTGCTAAAGTATAAACCCTCTGGGTCCCAGTGACATGGGGTCCACATACAGGGACTTTCTCTTTAAGACCCCTGTCTCACCCTTACTCCAGAGGCAGCCTACTTGTTCATCTACTCACAAACTTTAATTCAAAATTTATTAAAGTGCAAATTTAATCATTCTGTTGTTATGAGTCAGAATTGACTCGAAGGCAACGGGTTTGGTTTTTTGGTTTTGGTATCAAAACCCTGGGGGCAGAAGCGGTTCAGTGTTAGAATTCTCACCTTCCGTGCGGGAGACCCCGGTTCAGTTCCCAGCCAATGCACCGCATGTGCAGCCACCGCCATCTGTCATTGGAGGCTTGAGTGTTGCTCTGACGCTAAACAGATTTCAGTGGAGCTTCTAGACTAAGATGGACTGGGAAGAAAGGCCTGGTGATCTACTTCCAAAAACCAGCCAATGAAAACCTTATGGATCACAATGGTCTGATCCCACTGTGCACGGGGTTGCCATGAGTCGGGTGCCAACTAACCGCGGCAACAGCAAAGACGTAATTCCAAGGCTGGTATTAAACACAGAGGCTGGTATATAACAAGCAGCATTATCATGATCAGGTCAAGAACAAACACAAATAATCCTGCATCCACCAGGCTTTTACTGATCTGAAACTCTTTTAAAAGGTCACCGAGCGGAGAAGGAGTAGAACTGGATGGTCTTTTTATTGGATGTGATGGCTAATTTTATGTCAGCTTGGCTAGGCTATGGTGCCCAGTTGCTTAGTCAGACAGTAGCCTAAATGTTACTGGGAAGGTGAGATTGCCCTCAATAATGTGGGTTGGCCTCATCCAATTAATTGAAGGCCTTACAAGCAAAAACTGAGGTTTGTGAGAGAAGAAATTCTGCTACATATATACATATACACAGTTGGTGTTTGTTGCTGTTGAGTTGATTCCAATTTGTGGTGACCCCACGTGTTACAGAGTAGAACTGCTCCATAGGGTTTTCTTGGCTATAATCCTAATGGAACCAGATTTCCAGGCCTTTCTTCAGCACCGCTGGGTGGATTTGAACAGCCAACCTTCAGCTTAGTAGTCAAGTGCAAACTCTGTGTGGATTTACACACACAGGACTATATATAATGTTGGTTCTGTCTCCTTAGAGAACCGTGACTGATACATTGGACCTAGCTGTGATTTTACCAGGTTTTTACACCTCCATGGGCCTCAGTCTTGTCATCTATAAAATGAGAAAGGATTTGAATCTCTTAATGTTTGAGATTAGCACTAAATTTTATAATTCAATATTTCTGGTTCCTTTGTTCCTCAGCAGCAAAAAGAGACAACAATGATCCATATACTTCAAAAACGGAAACTCGTGAAGCCAAAAGAACTTAGAACTTGATTAAGTGTCTGCCTGGATGGAATGATCCATATCCTCATTGAGTTCCGGTCACTGTCCTGAAGACAGTCAAACTCACAAGGTTAAAAACAGAACACCCTACAATGTGATCGCATCGAGGGCAGTGGTTAGCTCTAGGTAGGTTAGCTTGTGTGTTTAAATTATCTAGTGCTGTGGTGTAGTGGTTAAAAGCTACGGCTGCTAACCAAAAGGTTGGCAGTTCAAACCCACCAGGTGCTCCTTGGAAACCCTATGGGGCAGTTCTATCCTGTCCTATAGGGTTGCTATGGGTTGGAATTGACTCGGTGGCAATGGGTTTGCTTTTTCTTTTTTCTTTTTTTGGTTTGGCTATAACAGAAATACCACAAGTAGATGGCTTTAACAAACAGAAATTATCTTCTCTCACAGTTTAGGAGGCTAGAAGTCCAAGTTCAGGGTACCAGCTCTAGCGGAGGTCTTTCTCTCTCTGTCAGCTCTGGGGGAAGGTCCTTGTCTACTTTCAACACATGTGGGCCCGTCGTTCCTTGGAGATCTCCACATGTCTTATATTAGTATTCCCCTGGGCCTAGGAGCTTCTCAGCACAGGGACCCTGAGTCCAAAGGACTCACTCTGCTCCCAACCCTCCTTTCTTTGTGATAGTGGGGTCCCTCTCCTCTCTGCTCCATTCTCTTCCCTTTTATCTCTTGTAAGATAAAAAGTGTGACTCAAGCAAGGGTGTGAATTGAGTAAGGGTGTGAGTTAAGTAAGGGTGTCACTTAAGTAAAAATACACCCCACACAGATTCTGCTTCATTTACATATAGAGGTTAGGATTTACAACACTTCACGAAATGGAGGATAATTACATCAGATCACAAAATGGAGGACAACCACACAACACTGGGAATTATGGCCTAGCCAAGTTGATACATATTTTGGGGGGACACAATTCAATCCATGTCAACCTGCAACAAAATAAATGGGTCAAAATTACGCTTGAAAAATCCCTTATAGAGGCATCCTACGGGAGGATAGGCTGTGGCAGGTCCAGATGTTGCCACGGGGCCATTTTTCCTTCTAGCATTAGGACTGGTGACGCTTTCATTGGCTGGCATTGAGATAGGAAAAATGCCTGCCTGTCTCCAAACACTAAATTGCCCTCAGAGAGGCAAGGCGCTCACCCTCTGAGAGGCCAGTGACTCGAAATCAGGTGAGGGAAGGGCAGACTCGGCTTTCCTGTTCAAGCCCACTTGTGGCTTTAGCTCAGAAGCTTATTATTAGTATTGTTTCAATCTCTCTCTCCCTCCCTCCTTCCGCTCACTCCCTCGCCGTCCTGTGTCGCTTCCTTTTCTTTCGTGCATTGTCACTCTTTCCTGGGTAAACTTCTTGGCTTTACATCCATCAGTGCTGTGTCACACGATGCCACCTCTCTCTTTGTCCTCCCTAGCTCACCTCACCTAGCAAGTCCCTCTTCCTCCTGTTTTCCCTACCTTGATGGATTGTAGAATCAAACCATCCAAGCCAGAATGACCTTAGCCATCCATGAACCTTCGCTCAGGCACTAACCCCACACTCAGGTTCTAAGCTTTGTTGAGTCCCCTCTGAAATGGCCTTCCATTCCACCATACCCCCCCAATCCTAACGGCACAGCCTCAGTGCTGCCACTCACCCGTGCTTAGATGACAGCAATAGCTTCTAACTGCCCTGCCCTCCCAACCCCTCAGCTGCCCGCTCCTGCCCTCGGACTTCCCATTCTCTGCCCTGATCTTTCGAAGACACACATCTGACCATGTCATCGTGTCCCTTAAGCACTCTGTTAGTTCGCCGTTGTAAATAGGAGACATCGAGGCCTCTTACCAGGTCCCCAGGTAGCGCAAATGATTTATGCGCAACTACTAACCTAAAGGTTGGCAGTTTGAACATACCCAGGAGTGCCACAAAAGAAAGTCCTGGGGATCTACTTCTGTTAAGATTGCAGCCAACAAAACTCTGTGGAGTAGTTGTACTCTGTAACACATGGGGTCCCCACGGGTCGGAACCAGATATACTATCTGCCTTTTCCACGGCCCACGTCCTCCCTTCATTCAGACATTCGAAACAGGAAATGCACTGAGCGGCACGCCATCTTCTGGCCTCGCCATACTTTTGAAATTCAGCCGTGTGTTTGAGGCAGGACCGAGTAATGGTTAAGAGGACAGAACGTCCTCAGTTTAAAAGCTGGCTCTGATGTTTATTGGTCGTGCGACCTTGGGCCTGCCATCTCACCATCTACGAAATGAGATGATAACAGCATCCATGTCTCAGTGCTGTTCTCAGGACCACGTCGGCACGAAGGCTGGAACATGGCAAGTCCTCGACAGCCAATATGGCGGAACGTCTCCCATTCAGTTGGCAGATCTTCAATGGGCGCTGCCCACGTGCCATGGACGGTGCTGATGCTGGCACTGCAGTGGTGAAAAGACATGGTCCCTGCCCTCAAGGATCCCCTAGTGGGGAGAGGGGCAAATACAGAAAGTGTGGGCACTTCTACCACAGGATTAAGCTAAAAAGCACACTGTTGGTAGCTGTTATAGATTGAATTGTGTCCCCCAAACGTATGTTGTAAATTCTAACCTCTCTAATCCCATTTTTAAATGGGTTTTTCTTTGTTACTTGAATGAATCAGTATTATTGTAGGTTCTTAAGTCAGTCTTCTTTGAGATATAAAAGCAGATTAAGCAAGCAAGCACAGATGGGGTAGATAGATGCCACGCCGCATGAGATCTCCAAGGAACAGAAGCTGAAAAGAGGCAAGGACCTTCTCCCAGAGCCAACAGAGAGAGAAAACTTTCCCCTAGAGCCAGTGCCCTGAACTTGGACTTCTAGCCTCCTGTCTTAGCTATCTAGCACCGCTATAACAGAAATACCACAAGCAGACTGCTTTAACAAACAGAAAGTTATGCTCTCATTGTTCAGGAGGCTAGAAGTCTGAAGTGCAAGGACCCCAGGTCCAAAGGATGCACTCCACTCCTGGCTCTTCTTTCTTGGTGGTAAGGAGGTGTCTCTCCTCTCTGCTCTCTTCTCTCTTTTATATCTCAAAAGAGATTGACTCAAGATACAACTTAATCCTGTAGATTTTGTCCTGCCTCATTAACATGACTGCCTCCAATCCCACCTCATTAACATCATCCCATTGCCATCGAGTCAATTCTGACTCATAGCCACCCCACAGGACAGAGGAGAAATGCCCCATAGGGTTTCCAAGGAGTAGCTGGTAGATTTGAACTGCTGCTGACCTTTTGGAGGACAACCACACAATACTGGGAATCATGGCCTAGCCAAGCTGACACACAATTTTTTTTCCTTTTATTGTGCTTTAGGTGAAAGTTTACTACTCAAGTTCATTTCTCAGACAAAAATTTATACACATATTGTTATGTGACATTAGTTGCAATCCCCATAATGTGACGGCATGCTCCCCCTCTCTACTCTGGGTTTCTTGTGTCCATCCAACCAGCTCCTGTCCCTTCCTGCCTTCTCATCCTCCATCCGGACAGGAGCCACCTGTTTAGTCTCGTGTATCTGCTTGGACTAAGAAGCACACCCCTCACGCGTATTATTTTTTGTTTTAGAGTCCAGTCTAATCTTTGTCTGAAGAGTGGGCTTAGGGAATGGTTTTACTTCTGGGTTAACAGAGCATCCAGGAGCCATAGCTTTGGGGGTTCCTCCAGCCCCTGTCAGATCACTAAGTTTGGTGTTTTTACATGAATTTGAGTTCTTGACACACATTTATGGGAGATACAATTCAATCCATGACACCTCCTACACTGTGAGAAAATAAACTTCTGTTTGTTAAAGCCACCCACTTGTGGTATTTCTGTCATAGCAGCCCTAGATAACTAAGACAGTGTGCAAATCAAGCTTGGCCAGGGCCGGAGAAGCTTGTGAAAAAGTGAGGTCCCACCTGAGACTTGAAAGACGAGTATGTGTTAGGAGCAGAGTGGCCCAAAAAAGGGACCAACACGTGCAAAGGCCCAGGGGTGGGAGGAATTGGAACTAGCTCATGGTGGCTGATGCAGGTGACTGGGCAAGAGGAGAGACAGTGAGAGGCAAAGCAGGGAGAAGGGACCAGTTTATGAAGAGCTTTGAACCAAAGGCAACAAGCATGGATTCTCCTGAGGCAAATAAGCAGTGATATAGTCATATTTCCTTCTTTGAAACTCCCTGGCTACATAGAGGGGAAACAGGATTAGAGACAAGACCAGAGGCTGCCGTACAGTTCTTCAGTGCACTGCACAGGGGTGCCTGGCGCAGACGGCTCACAGGATGAGAACCAGTCTGTGCTGTGCTCGCCAAGCTGGGTGCTCTGGTGAGGAAGACGTCTGTAGGGCCAGCAGTGGTAGGGATGAGACCCGAAGATCATTTTGCAAAAAGCATGTGTCATGGATTGAACTGTGTCCCCCTAAAATATCTGTCAACTTGGTTAGGCCACGATTCCCAATATTGTGTGGTTGTCCTCCAATTTGTGATTGTAATTTTCCTATGTGTTGTAAATCCTAATCTCTGCCTATGGTTAACGAGGCAAGATTAGGTTATGTCAAAGAGGATTAGGGTGGGGCTCTTGCTAAAGTCACATCCCTGATCCAATGTAAAGGGAGTTTCCCTGGGGTGGGGCATGCATCACCTTTTGTCTTACAAGACATAAAAGGAAAGGGAAGCGAGCAGAGAGTGGGGGACCTCATACCACGAAGAAAGCAGTGCCAGGAACAGAGCGCGTCCTTGGGACCTGGGGTTCCCGCACAGAGAAGCTCCTAGTCCAGGGTAGACTGATGATAAGGACCTACCTCCAGAGCCAACAGAGAAAGCCTTCCCCTGGAGCTGACGCCCTGAATTTGGACTTCTAGCCTCCTGGACTGTGAGAAAATAAGTTTCTCTTTGTTAAAACCATTCACTTGTGGTATTTCTGTTAGAGCCGCACTAGATGACTACGAGAGCGTGTAAGAAATGAGAGTGACTAGAATAGGGTGGTGGCCGTGGGGTCAGGGAGAAGTGGATGGATTCTACGTAACAGAAAGGCAGAAGCAACAGGATTTGGTGGGTGGTGAGAAACAGAACGAGCAAGTGTGAGAGTCACTGTCTGGTTTTCGTAACCAAGAAGACAATGAAACCAAAACCAACAAATCCAAACCTGTTGCCGTCAAGTCGATTCTGACTCATAGCGACCCCACGTGTTACAGAGCGGAACTGAGCTCCATAGGGTTTTCTTGGCTGTGTTCTTTATGTAAGCAGATTGCCAGGCCTTTCTTCTGTGGCACTGTTGGTTAAATCAAGGAACACAAGGGGAGGAACAGGTGTTGAAGATGGTAATCTTTATAATTTCCATTTTGAATGGGACAAGTGCTTGAACCTCCCTTGACCTATTCATCCAGTGAAATCAAAGTCTCCTAACTCAGCTGCCTCCTGAGGTCCCAATCAGTTTAGTTCTTTGTTTTAACTCCCCAGGCACTTTGTACACAGCTCTGCTCAAATACTTGAACTGGCACACAAATAGAGAGTATGATTTCTCCCCTTGTCACCTGGAATCCTCGCCGGTAGGAACTATAAGTATTTTAGGAACAGGGGGCAGGGATCCAGAGAAAATTGTGGGTATTGTGTGTAGAAGACAAAGCAGGCTGACTCATTCTGCCTCATTGTCAGGAAACAAGATGAGTGGGACACACCACATATTCTGTGCTGAGCTGAGAGACGGCTGGGGTGCGTTGGGACTTGCTGAGCCTGGGAGAGAAACGGAGTGCAGTGTGGCTGGGAGTATCTCACCGTGGCCACTGCTGTGTGTCGGGGGAGCTGTGTGGGAGCTGGCTGGGAAGGAGAGCGTTTGAATGGAAAAGGCCCAATCTGAAACCAGGTCAGCTCCTAGCTACAGAGGGAGGACGCTCGTGATGTCCCCAAAACATCGTGCCCATCTCCTATCACTTAATCATTATGTTTGCCTTTTTTCTTTTTCTTCTTCTTTTTTTTCTGGTCCTGGGAGATTTTCCCTCTTTACCAGTTGATTCCAATTCATGGCGGCCCCATGCGTGTCAGAGTAGAACTCTGCTCCATCAGATTTTCAATGGCTGATTTTTCAGGAGATTGCCAGGCCTTTCTTCCAAGGTGCCTCTGGGTGGACTTAAACTTCCAAACTTTCAGTTAGCAGCACAGTTCATTAACCATTTGCACCATCTGGGGAGTTTTTTCCCTCTTTAGGAACTGCCTAGTAAAATGAAGGGAGGGTTTACAATGTCGCAGATGGTGGAGGACTAATTCATTCACCCAATCTGTCCCCACATTGAGCTAGAGTGTTATCGGTCAACTGGCGCCCCCTTGAGGTAAGCATGGTGATGGCAGCTGCAGCCGTCCAGGGAGTTACCTCCTGGCCCACTGATCTCTGCCGGGAAGGTGATATGAGGTACAGAAGCCAGGCTTCAAAGTCTTCTTGCTTCTCTCCCTAGGAAGTTTTCCATCTAGCATCAGCTTTGGAGATGTGTGAGTCGTTTTCATAATTTACAGAAGAAAACAACCCTGAGAGGAGAAATGTCAAATCCAAACTGGCCCCAGTGGTGTTCATGACCATGTCTTTCTGGCCTCTCCTTCAGGATATCACTCTGCAGACATTTTCCAATGGGGAAGGTGAGTGTGGACCATCTCTAGACTCGGGACTGGGGTGCTCATCCCAAAGCAAGGACTCATCAGAGAAGGAGACAGATTCCAAGCTGATGCAGACAACCAGCCCCCAGGCCAAAGGGTGGGACACTGCCCCTCACCTTCCATTCTCATCCCTCCTCCACCCTTCGCATGGGGCTTCTGTGTGAACTTTGTTGCCAGCCTAGACTGACCACAGTCATAGTTTGACATGATGTCACTAGCATGCACTGGAATATATAGTGGTTGCTGCATTGTTTTGTGGAAATAGACAATGAGCAGGCAAAGAACAACAAAGACTATTTATTCAGAACTTGCTATAGCAAGGGGGTCGGCCACCTTCACTCCGTTTGGCAGAGACTTGAAGTCAGGGTGGGAAAGCTTCCTAGTTGAAAGCAGGGAAGGCTTCAGGTGTGGCCTGGTTAGAGTCTGTGATTGGTTAGGGAGCATATTTGGCTTTCTCTGGATGGTTCTAGGAGCCCTGGTGGCACAATTAAGAGCTTAGCTGCTAACCAAAAGGTCGGCAGTTTGAATCCACCAACCGCTCCTGTGAAGCCCTACGGGGCAGTTCTACTCTGTCCTATAGGGTCGCTCTGAGTCGGAATCGACTTGACGGCATTGGGTTTGGTTTTTTGGATGGTTCAGTTGGAAGCAGGGACAAAAATTAAGGAAGCTGTCAGTTATTAATCAAGTCCTGGCCATTTTGGGCCCATTGTTACAGGGATTGCTGATGGCTTCCTGGACTGGTTGCTGCAGATAGTGATTTGACTTCCTGGCTGGATGCTGCAGGTTGAGATCAGAGCTCTATTTCTGTGTATCGTCTGGCCAATGTCCATTTGTCCTTTCAGTTCCTCTGCATGAAAGACTCATTCAAACTCCCGTCTTCCCCACCCAGTTCCATGGTCTTGAACAGTGGTTTTCAGGATCAGCCGCCCTCACCTTTTGACCTTCACGCTCTATTTATTCAAGTTGCCTTCATGGACACCAGTTCTTGCTGCCCTTCATATGCCCCACGGTCACTTGAATGTCCTTGCCAGTCCATATACTACCAATGCTTTCCTTAGGGATTTCATACAGGGGTTTGAAAGTTTTTACTAATGACCCAGTAATGGTTTTTATGGCTTTTGAAGCATTGTATCAACAGTTGTTGTGGGGTCAACTCCAACTCATGGTGACCCCATGTGTGTCAGAGTAGAACTGTGCTTTATAGGGTTTTTAATGACTGATGTTTCAGAAGTAGATCGCCAGGCCTTTCTTCTAAGGTGCCTCTGGGTAGACGTGAACCTCCAACCTTCTGGTTATCAGCCAAGCATATTAACAATTTGTACCACCCAGGGACTCGCCAAGGCATTGTAGAACATTCTATAGCTGTCTGAGGTCTGGTCTTAATCTCATTTACTTTCTTTTAGTCTTTGGTCTGATAATCAGCCACTATAATTACCATGGCAATAACACTTTACATTTTTAAAAGCCATTTATGCTATTTCAAGTAATTCTCACAACAATTTTGCGAGATGGCATTTTTCTCATTTTACCATTGAGGAACCAGGCTCAGAGAAGTTAACGAGTTCACCTAAAGTCACACAGATAGTAATTTTGCAGAATTGGGACTCAATTGGGACTACTTCTTCCAAGACCAGGTGTCCTTTTCCAACACCAAACTCTAAGCTCCAGAATAAAAGGAAGAGCAGAAGTGTCTGTCAGTGTGTGCTGTAAAAAAAAAAAAAAAACGAAATTTATGGATAATTTCAAATATACAAAATAAAGTGAATGGAACAGTGGTGTTCTGAAGATAGCTCCCACCGACTCCCGAGAGCTGAGTGTTAAATATTCAGATATTTTGCAAGCTCCTGTTGAACCACTGATAGCTTGAAATCAGTGACAGCAGACACACCAAGGAAATTGGCAAATGCTTCCAATTCGATCCCTCTCCTCCCTTTCCCCCTCTCCGCTGGCTAGTTTATCATGAGAAACAGTATGAACGCTCCTAGAATCTAGATTTTGGAGGGCCGTGGAGGTTGGGGTGACCCACCCAGGCCATTGACCTGAGATCTTCTTTTGAACCTTGAGCTTTGAGAGAACTGGTTTCCTAAAGTCACTTTTAAGTTAAATAACAGGGTTGTAAGTAGCACGGTGAAGACCTTTTCGCCTTAGGCATTTGGCTCTTTTGAAGAATTATCTACGTGCAGTCAGTTTCAAGAAACAGAAACTCCAAGGCCAGACCAGAAACTGTTTTTTAGGGTTAATTGTTACTATATAAACATACTATTCTGGCCTCATTTCCATGTCAAATGTCGAATCTTTGAAGGTTTTCTCATCTTTGGAACGTTTTTGACTCCCTAGTCGAAATGTTACCCCAATTTCCAAATTGTATATTCAATAAACTTTAATCAATTCCTATTGTTAGCTTAATATGGTTTTTGTTTTAACAAACAATACTTCCCTACCTGTTCCTCTTACTCAGCTTCAGGAATTATCATCAAACGGCCCATCTTGTTTAGAACAGAACAAAGGGATACTGTGTCGTTTAAAATTGGAAAAGGTGTGTGCCAGGGTTGTATCCTTTCACTATACTTATTCAGTCTGTATGCTGAGCAAATAATCCAAGAAGCTGGACTACATGAAGAAGAACATGGCATCAGGATTAGAGGAAGACTCATTAACAACCTGTGATATGTAGATGACACAGCCTTGCTTGCTGAAAGTGAAGAGGACTTGAAGCACTTACTGATGAAGATCAAAGACTATAGTTTCAGTATAGATTACACCTCAACATAAAGAAAACAAACATCCTCACAACTAAGCCAATAAACAATATCATGATAAATGCAGAAAAAATTGAAGTTGTCAACGATCTCATTCCACTTGAATCAATAATCAATGTCCATGGAAGTAACAGTCAAGAAATTAAACGATGTATTGCATTGGGCAAATCTCCTGCAGAGGACTTCTCTCAAGTTTTAAAAAGCAAAAATGTCACTTTGATGACCAAGGTGTACCTGACCCAAGCCATTGTCTTTTCAATCACCTCATATGCATGTGATAGCTGGATGAGAAAGGAAGACAGAAGAAGAATTGATGCGTTTGAATTGTGGTGTTGGGCAAAGAATATTGACTATAACATGGACTGTAGGAAAATGAACAAATCAGTCTTCGAAGAAATACAACCAGAAGGTGCATTAGAAGTGAAAATGGTGAGACTTTGGCTCACTTACTTTGGACAAGTCATCAGGAAGACCAATCGCTAGAAAGGACACCATGTTTGGTAAAGTATAGGGCCAACAAAAATGAAGCAAACCTTCAGAGAGATGGATCGACACAATAGTTGCCACAACGGACTTAACCATACCAATGATCATGAAGATGGCACAAGACCAGGCAAGGATTTCTTCTATTATACACAAGGGCGTTATGAGTCAGAGCAACTGGAGGGCAGCTAGTAACAACAAACACGTATTTCCCTTGTCCCCAATAGTTTATTTGAATGCAAATCCCAGATATCTTGCCATTATATTCCTAGATACTTCAATAATAATAATAATAGAAAAATCCATTATACCATTGAGTTGATTCCGACTCATAGTGACTGCATGCCATAGGATTTTCTTGGCTGTAATCTTTATGGAAGGAGATCACCAGGCCTTTCTTCCAAAGGTGCCCCTGGGTGAGTTTAAACTGCTAATCTTTCTGTTAGTAGCTGTCATGGATTGAATTATGTCCCCCCAAAAATGTGTGTATCAGTTTGGCTGGGCCATGATTCCCGGTATTGTGTGACTTTCCTGTATGTTGTAAACCTGCCTCTATGATGTTAATGAGGGACGATGGCGGGCAGTTGTGTTAGTGAGGTAGGACTCAATCTACAAGACTGGATTGTGTCCTGAGGCAATCTCTTGAGATGTAAAACAGAGAAGTGAGCAGAGAGACAAGAGGACCTCATGCCACCAAGAAAGCAGTGCTGGGAGCAGAGCGCATCGTTTGGACCCAGGGTCCCTGATCAGAGTAGCTCCTAGTCAGGGGGAACATTGATAAGAAGGTCAACAGAGAAAGAGAAAGCCTTCTCCTGGAGCTGACACCCTGAAGTTGGACTTTTAGCCTACTAGTCTGTCAGGAAATAAACTTCTCTTTGTTAAAGACTTCCACTTGTGGTACTTCTGCTAGAGCAGCACTAGATGGCTAAGACAGTAGGCGAGGGCAAAGATACTTCAATATGTATCTGTAAATGATAAGGGTTTTTTTTTCTTTAATATCATCAAAATACCATTACCATTCGTAAAAAAAACCCTACCACTTCTTAGTATTATCAAATGCCAAAATGAATATTTTTATACAGTTGGCTTGTTGGATTCAGGGTCCAAACAAGAGTCACACAGAACTTTTTGTTAATACATCTCTTGAGTCTTCTTAAATCAATAGGTTTCCTTTTCTCTTCTGTTCATTTTTTCCTTGTTATTTACTTGTTGAAGAATCCATGACCTTGCCCAGTTTCTTCTGAATTTGACGTCTTGCTTTTAACAATGACCTTTACCATCAGACACAAAAATGTCTTCCCATCTCAACAGCTCCACCCTCAACAGAATGAACATCTCTGCTGGCGTCAGAAATTTTTCATAAGCGAAAAGGAAACCACCAGCTCAAACTTCCACAGCTTGTTGAAACTTTCTGGGCCTCCCAAATAGGCGTGTGAATACCTTTCTCAATTCAAAGATAACACTACCCAAAACCAAACTCATTGCCTTCGAGTTGATTCCAACTCACAGCAAACTTATAGGACAAAGTGGAATTGCCTCCTAGGGTTTCCAAGGGGTGGATGGTGGATTTGAGCTGCCAACCTTTTGGTTAGCAGCCCAGCTCTTAACCAATGCACCATGAAGGCTCAAGATAATACTATCTACTAACAATATCATGCTGTTTTATGGCACTTTAGCATCTATAAGACACAGTGGGTTTAAGGTAAAGAACTGTGAGGTGAGATCGAGCTAGGTTCAGTCCTAGCCCCACCACCTCCTGGCTGTGCAGCCTCGAACAAGGCGTGAGTAATTCCTCCCTCAGAGGGTTAATGTGAGAATTAAAGGAGACACGGTCTGTTCAGTGTCAGGTCAGGATCTGGCAGATAGTTGGCACCTAAAAAGTGGTGGTTGTAATTGTTGTTTTCAATAAGATCAGTGATAGATTGAATTGTGTCTCCCAAAAATATGTGTTGTAAATCCTAACTCCTGGGACCTGTGGTTTTTACTCCGTTTGGGAATGGGTTTTCTTTGCTATGTTAATGAGGCAGTATTAGTGCAGGGGTGTGCCTTAAATCAATCTCTTTTGAGATAAAAAGAGCAGATTGAGCAAGCAAGAAAGCAAGCACGCAGAGACGGGG
The DNA here is from genome assembly GCF_000243295.1 of Trichechus manatus latirostris. Taxonomy (NCBI): domain Eukaryota; kingdom Metazoa; phylum Chordata; class Mammalia; order Sirenia; family Trichechidae; genus Trichechus; species Trichechus manatus. Next base: position 3,618,932 of record NW_004444039.1, on the reverse strand, counting down.
AAGACGGATGCCAAGCCTCATGAAGATCACCACGGAGCCAAGAAACGGAAGATAAAAGGAGACAAAGACTTTCCCCAGAGCCAACAGAGGGAGAAAGCCTTCCCCTAGAGCCAGAGCTCTAAATCTGGACTTGTAGCCTCCTAAACCGTGAGAAAACAAAGTTCTGTTTGTCAAAGACACCCATTTTTGGTGTTTCTGTTACAGCAGCACTAGATGACTAAGACAAGTTCTTCCACGTACATTAACTTAATTCTCAGAATGCCAACTAAATATCATAGCTGACATTCTGAGAATGAAGTTGTCATTACTTATTTAATAAAAACCCACAAAAAACAGTTGCCATTAAGTCAATTCCAACTCATGGTGACTCTGTGCGTGTCACTGAAGAACTGTGCTCCAGAGGGTTTTCAATGGCTTATTTTTCAGAAGTAGATCTCCAGGACTTTCTTCTGAGGCACCTCTGGGTGAACTTGAACCTCCAACCTTTTAGTTAGCAGCCGAGCACATTAACCATTTGCACCTCCCAGGGACTCCTTGACATTATTTAGTTTTAGGTTAAATTTATGGCACAGTGGAGCTGTATTTATGCACAACACCCTCGTTTACTGGAAGTTCAGGGTTTTTTTCTTTCTTTGTTCCAATTGCCTTCCAGTAGATTCAGACTCATGGCAACCCGTGGATAACCCATGTTTACAACACGTTACACCCACTTACAGGATTTAAACCATGGTTTTACAATAGAAAATAAAGAGCAGTTAATTGTTGAATAGCTGCTTTTCTGGTATATTGCTATTTGTATCTTTGATTAAGTAGTGTGATGCTTGGTCCTTAAGAGTCAACCAACAATTAGAGTGGGAAAATATGATCCCTCTTGGGACACTCGATGATGTGATTTATGGAAACCCTGGTGGTGCAGTGGTTAAGAGCTACGGCTGCTAACCAAAAGGTCTGCAGTTCAAATTCACCAGGTGCTCATTGGAAACCCTATGGGGCAGTTCTACTCTGTCCTGTAGGGTCACTATGAGTCAGAATCCACTCGACAGCAATGGGTTGGATTTTTTTTTTTGGTTTTATTATGTGATTTAAACTACAGGAATGGATTGTGGGAAAATGTGAGCATGAACTTCATTTATATATGAGACTTTGACATCTATTTTAGTTATTCTTTAAATCGATCATTCCCGTGACTCAGAGGACATTTTCCTTAGAGGTAAACATTTTCCCCACAACCTCTTACACAAGGAGAGCTGAAATTCTTGAGTGGTATTTTTGAACAGGCATATTTCAGGGCGTTAAATTGAGCGTGCGTGTTTCCTGCTGGTCTTTTCGCATATTTCTTTTAGCTCAGTTGTTCTCAAGCTTGTCTGCATTAGAACTGCAGGGGAGAGAGAGGTTAAAAACAGAGGCCCAGGCCGTACTCCAGACCAATGAATCAGACTGTCAGGTGGGACCTGGGTATGAGTATTTTTCCAGCTCCTACCCCAGGTGATTCGAATGTTTAAGCAAAGTTAAGAACTGACTGAATCAAAATCGATCGGACAGCAATTGGTTAAGTCCCTGGGTGGTACAAACACCCAGCTGCTACCCAAAAGGTTGGTGGTTCAAGCGCACCCAGAGGTGCCTCAGAAGAAAGGCCTAGCAACCTACTTCTGAAAAATCAGCCACTGAAAACCCTATGGAGCACAATTTTACTCTGATACACTTGGAGCGGCCGTGAGTCACAATCAACTCAACGGCAACTGTGGGGGAAAACAAAGAACTGATTTAGTTGGTTAGCTTGTTTACAATTTCAGGGAAAGACGGAGACTGTACAAAGTCAAATACTTCCCACATGTAACCCCCACAAACTCCGGGGCTTAAGACAATTGTAACCAATCGGCAAACTCAGGGCTTATGATGTCTGAAGATTTAAGATCCTTAAAAATGAACTTGGCAAGAAACAGGGCTGGGAAAGCTACTCCTGTGAGCTTAGATAAGATCTTCCCGGCCTTCAAACATCAAAGTATAGAAAGTGGCCCCACCCTCCAAAATCCCCCACTTCTAGCTGACGGGAGGCAGTTTCTCCTCTGTGGCCTTCGGGGTGGTGAGTCATGCCGGAGACCTCGGCGGGGAGCCAGGGACTCTCAGAGCTCGGCTCGAGCCCAGCTCTACTAGGCACAGCCCAGCAAAGGAACCAGGATGAGTGATCAGTGTGCATGGAAATGCTCTGGTTTGTCTGATGGTGGGAAAGAGTAATAAGTTGCTGGCTCTGGACACATTCCTGATCATTAAAAGCACTTCTCAGTCACAGGATAGAACTTCCTGACAGTCAATTCCGGCGGCTTATCACACCACTGAAGCTTGGGATTCTTTCTTTGAAGGGAAGCTTCCATAAAAGTCCAGGGAGAAATGAAGTTGCTCTGCTTAAAACAGGGGTGGGGACTTAAAGCCCTGTCTCAATCTTAAAGCTTTCACCTCTGGCCCCTAGGGGTTCTGGAAAGCTTCGTTTGAAGACCCCTGAATGTAAACTCCTTTTTCCTAAAGAAGGAGAGATAGGCTCTCAGAGACCTAAAGTCCCGACCCACACGACTGTTCTGTATTCTAAATTTCTTGGTGAGGTCCAAAAAGCAAGGTGTAAAATAACAGATAGTGGAGGTGATTTAAAAAACTTTAACAAATGTTTTATTTGGGAGTAAATCAAACTGCTACAGCACGGAAGGCTGTCCCTCAAGAGGAGAATACCAAGGACTTCGATTCAAGAAAGATAGTAGTTTCCTTATATAAGAAGCTATGAGGAACTTGGTTGAGAAAAAAAAGGAGTATGTTCTGGAAAGTTGTCATTTAAGCAAAGGCAAGTCCTTTGGAAGTGGAGGCAAGATTGATTGGGCCACATGTCCTTTCTTTTTTTTGTAACAGGTTCAAGGATTCTTGGCTCTAGTATGAAGTCTCAAGAGAATGTGGGTTTGGAAAATACCAGTTAAGTAAGGTTTATAAGTGGAAGCACCTGGGGCTGGTTAAACTGGTCATGGCTGTTTCTGGTCGGCAAAGGTGAGGGCCAGGTAGGCCAGGATTAGAACCCAGGCCTGTGTCCTGACTCTCTTTCTACCTGGTGTTCCCACCTGCAAGTTCTGTTTTCACAAGGAAATAAATGCCAGCAAACTTGGTTGGTAAGCGAGGCCACAGGCCAGGGGAGTAGTCACATGCCGGGGCCAGTGAGCTGTGCCCAGAGGATGGAACAGACCTTGGCGAGCAGTCTCAGGACTGCTCACTGGGCTGGCATTGCTTCTCGGGGGTGCCGGGGCACACAGTCTGCCGGGTGCAGTGGGGCCCTGGCCACTAGGGGTTGTCTCTTCAGGGTCTCAGACCTGGCAGCCTCCCCAGGAAATAAATGTCTGCCTCCACTATTCTCTGGCCTCTAACCTCATACCAGGAAGGTTGCTTGTGGAGTTTGTAGAGTAGAAACCACAAAATTCCATTGAAACACCTCCATGTTATACAGAATAGGTTATTTCTTGTGCACGTGACAGCATACTGTCTTCGTCAGAGCTCTCTAAAGAAACAAGACCAGTAAGATATATATGTACATATATATATATAGAGAGAGAGAGGTTTATTTTAAGGATTGGCTCACACAGTTGTGGAGTGGGGGGCTGGCAAGCACAAAATCTGCACATCTGACAACAGGTTGGAGATTCCTGCAGTCTTGTGTCCCTGGGTGGCGCAACTGGTTTGCGCTCGACTACTAACCTAAAGGCTGTCAGTTCAAACCCACCCAGTGGTGCAAACCCACCCAGACCTGGCGATCTGCTTCCATAAAGATCAGAGCCAAGAAAACCCTATAGAGAAGTCTACTCTGTAACCCATGGGGTTGCCATGAATCCGAATTGACTTGACGGCAATGGATTTGGTTTTTTTGGTTTTGTGTCCCAAAATCCATAGGTGAGGTTAAAGGAAAGGTGAAGAGTGGAGGAGTTCTGGCAAACTGTCTACATATAGTCTGGAAGCAGACTACACCCTAGGGAAACTCTTTGCTTGTAAGGCCTTCAGCTGATTGGATGAAGCCTGCCTGCATTATAGAGGGTAATTGCTTTACGTAAGGGCAATGGATTTAATCCCATAAATACTTCCTAACAGCATCTGGGCTAGTGTTTCACCAAACAACACGGCACCATAGCCTTTCCAGGTTGACACCTAAAACTAACCATCACACATCCCCTGGAAAGCCCAGATGATCCGTTAGCCCATCCCAGATTCATGGAGTAGAGGAGGGCTCAAGTCCTCGAGAATAAGTTTTGGCCCAGTTCTACAGCAGATACCTTGAGGGCAGAGGTTGAATTCTGTCCATCTTTGTACCCCTACAGACAAGGGTACAGAGGTACAGAGAAAACATTGCTTTCAGTTGTCATGGCTCCTTGGTCTCCTCTGGTCTGTGACAGCTTCTCAGTCTTTCCTTGTCTTTCATGACCCTGACAGTCTTGAGGACTGGTCAGATATTTTGTAGAATGTCCCTCAATTCGGGTTTGTCCAATATTTTCTCTCATGATTAGACTGGGGTCACCTCAATAGATACACTGTTTTTCAACAAAAGGAGTCACATATTTATTATCGAATCAAACTATCAGTGGGGAAGCATAAAAACAAAGGGGAAAACATAAAATTTTTCCAATAAAACATGTCCAGTTATTCAGATAGTGGTGAATTGTTCAGCTGGACATGGTAAGATACTGGTGAACTTAGTAAGGTATCAGCACATTGGGCATCACGTGTGCGACTCCTTATAGACCCAGCTTGGTTCTTCTCCAATGTCTCCTCTTGGACTTGTACCTGATTTTATTACCAGTTTTCATTCGAATCCACTGGGGAGTGGGAGGGATTCTGCTTTTGTGTAGTGTCTGGGGATCTCTTGATTCTGAAAGTCTTATGAGAAGACTTGGTACATGAATGGAAGTTGACCACACACGCCACGGTGGTGGAGAAAGAGAGCACCTCATTCTATTTGGACTCAGTAAAGCTGGCGTGTTCTGTAATCTAGATTTTTAACACATACCCCAGGTGTTTCTCATGTAAATGATCCCCAGTTTGAGAAACACTGCGAGACACCAAAACAAGCTGCAGGTGGATTAGAGGACTAAATGTTTTTAAAAACACTCAAAATTGCTTTTTAAAAAGCAGGGATGAGATAAAGCATTAAACAAATCTTGTTTAGAATGATACCTTTCTCAGCTATGAAACATGAGGAGAAATCACAAGTAAAAAGATTGACGCATCTGGCCATGTAAAAGATATTACTTTAGAATAAAAAATAAAATTAGATGCCTCAGATAGGAATAGCAAAGGGTGAGTATCTATAAAGAAGTCTTCCAATGTACTGTATTTTTACAAAAATAACGTGTGCCTTCCACGTTTGTTTGCCAACCACGCCCTCCCCCTGTGAGGTATTTTCATAAATGCTGCTATGCCAATTTTTTTCACAAGCGATGCCATGCCAAAGTGGCATAGCGGTGCTTACGAAAATACCTCGACGGAGGGAGAGTGCAGTTGGCAAACAAACATAGAAGGTGTGCGTTATTTGCGTAAAAACATGATATTGGGAAAATATGAAAAATCCACTAGATAAATAGGGACAGATATGAACAGATAATTCTCAACAAGAGAAAATACAAACAGATATTTGGGGCAATATCCACTCTTATTAGCAACCAGTTAAAAAACAGCCTTCTATACCCTCTGGTGGTGCAGTGGTTAAGCGGTCAGCTGCTAACCAAAAGCCATTCAAACTCACCAGCCACTCTGCAGGAGAAAGGCCTGGCAGTCTGCTTCCACAAAGATTACCAAAATCAAAACCAAATCCATTGCCGTCAAGTTGATTCCAACCCTATAGGATAGAGTAGAACTTCCCCACAGGGTTTCCAAGTTTGCAAATCTTTACAGAAGTCAACTGCCACATCTTTCTCCCATGGAGCCACTGGTAGGTTCAAACTGCTGACATTTCAGTTAACAGCCAAGAGCTTTAACCACTGTGCCATAGCCTTGGAAACCCTATGGGGCAGTTCTACAGTCCTATAAAATCACTATGAGCCAGAATCGACGCTATGGCAACAGATGTGGTTTTATACCCTCTAAATTAGTTTTTTTTTTTAAAGACAGGATATTGTGCTGGTGAATTTGTGATGAAATTATAATATCCTTCATTGCAGCTTTGTCAATTTGTACAATTCTTTTGCAAAGCAAGATTATAATATATATTGGAAGGTTGGAATATATATTGGCTTAGATAAAATATTCATATTCCATGATCTATTTACACAGTTCTTGAGAATTAATCCTTAATATTTATCCTCAATTCAAAAGAAGAGAGAGTTCTATGAAGAAAATATTTCAGAATAGCGAAAAATTGGAAAAGAAATATATACCCAACAGTAACAGTATGAGAAATAAACTATGGGATGTTATCTCCATTTATACAGCTACTTGATAATTGCAAAGACTAGAGGCCATCATGTGAAAATGTCTATAATGTTATACGGACACAATACAAATTATATAAAAATGTGTTATGTTGACATTTGCATAAAAATGTTTATGTATGACAAAAACAAACAGGAAATTTACCAAAATAAAGAGTTTGAACTGCAAAGTATTTTACTTCCTCTTATCTATTCCCCATTTATTCAGTTCAAATTATTTTGGTGGCTACCATCTGAAAAAAAAAAAGTACTCTTAAAAATCAAGAGGAGTCCCTGGATGGTGCAAACAGTTGATGTGCTCAGCTCCTAGCCAAAAAGTTAGATGTTCAAGTCCACTCAGAGGTGCCTCCAAAGAAAGGCCTGGAGATTTACATCTGAAAAATCAGCCTCTGAAAACCTTGTGGAGCACAGCTCTACTCTGACACACATGGGGTTGCCATGAGTTGGAATTGACTCGACAGCAACTGGTTTTAAAAATCAAGAGATTTTTTTCTTCCTTTGGAGAATTTATTGGTTTGTGTGTTGACATAAGTCTAGCGCTTCTACTTTATTCATTGGCTATAGCCCATGTACTTTAAAGAAATCCCTTTGTTTTTTCTTGGAAACAGGGATGGAATTGGGGAAACGAGGCGGTGTGTCTGAGTCATCTTGAGAATTACGCTTTTACGTAAGGAATCATTGGGATAAGTAGCTTTTTTAAATTCCAGATGAATTCCATAAGCTGTCCTACCCTTTCTCCTCCCCTCCACCATCTGCTGCCATGTGTTCCCCATAATTCCTCACTTTCCTCCTGCCCCTACCCCTGTTACAACCAGCTCTGGCTTTGGAGAGTTGAACAAGAGTGACAGCTTTCTGAGTTGGCCTGCAGCTAGGAGGCTACCTTCCTCCCCTGCCATAGCCACGGCCACACTGGTAAACCCAAAACAGCCTCCTCCTGCCTCAGTCCACAGGAGCAGGAGGACTTGTTACAGAGAAGCCAGTGTGGACACTTGGTCACAGTGGCCATCAACCCTACATACACTGAAGGCTTTATGTCAGCCTATACATAAGGAGCCCTAGTGGTGCAATGGTTAAGCACTCGGCTGTTAACTTGAAGGCTGAGTGTTCAAACTCACCAGCCGCTCTGCTGGAGAAAGATGTGGCAATCAGCTTCTGTAATGATTTGTTGTTGTTGTTGTTGGGTTAGTTGGTTCTGACTCATAGCGACCCCATGTACAACAGAACGAAATACTGCCCAGTCCTGCGCCATCCTCTCAATCCTCGCTGTGCTTGAGCCCATTGTTGCAGCCACTGTGTCAATCCATCTCACTGAGGGTCTTCCTCTCCTTCACTGACCCTCTACCCTACCAAGCATGATATCCTTCTCCAAGGACTGATCCCTCCTGATAACATGTCCAAATTATGTGAGACGTAGTTTGCCATCCTTGCTTCTAAGGGGCATTCTGGTTGTACTTCTTCCAGCCTTGGAAACCCCATGGGGCAACTCTACTCTGTCCTGTAGGGTCGCTATGAGTCAGAATTGACTTGACAGCAATGGGGTAAACTCTTACATGTCGAACAAGCAGGGGAGGCATCTAAACGAAGCCATGTGGAGCGTTTTCCTTAACGATTGCTGTTGTTGTTAGCTGCTGTTGAATTGCTCTGACTCATGGGTTCTGTATAACAGGCCGAAACACTGCCTGGTCCTGCACCATCCGCATGATGGTTGGCATGTTTGAGTCCATTGTTGTGACTATTGTGTCAACTCGTCTCATTAAGGGTTTCCCTTGTGTTCACCGACCCTCCACTTTACCAACCATGATATCCTTTTCTGTCGATCAGTCTTTCCTGATGACACTGTCAGGAAATATTTCCTTCATAATCCTATGAATTTCCATTTATGCCTGTGAAAACATTATTCTAAGAAGGGTCAGTAGACCTTCCCAGAGAGTCCAGGGCACAGAAAGACAACAGGCTTTTGCCTACGGAGACTCCTTCGCCCTCCGGCCCCTCCATCCCAGTCACCTCTCCACGTAACGAGAACAGCTTCCTTCTGCCTCCCAGGTTTAGAAATGGTGGTTGGCAACATGGTGTCGATAAGTCCTTTTTATGGTTGTCTTCCTTGTAGACAGTTGTCTCCATTCACTTCTGCTATCACTAACATCTCCCTCTGACCTCAGCCACCTCTGACAAATTTGTGCTGTTTAGGGGGGAAGGTATACACAGATGAGTGTAAAGCCAACACTGCTGGGGAGACAAGTCCAAACCCAAGTCTCACCATGTTGGTCTGTGGAGAGAAGCAGCTCATCCGGCACTTCCTTCCCCGAAGGACTGTGGGTGGAATGGGTGGAGCCAGTAAAAGACCACCAGCCATTTATTTGGGGGAAATTTTAAGTTTTATATTGATTTAAAATGATGACTTCATTTTGGAATATAAGAACAGACAAACCCTGTATTCCAATTCTGCCACTGCCACTTACTAGTGATTTGACATTGAGAAATCTGTTGCCTATTCCTACTGTGAGCTTCAGTTTCCTCACAGGTCGAATGAGGGATTACCACAGCAAAGGTTTTATTTTTCAAAACATGCTAATCTCTCTCTTTTATTTCTCTTTATCTCGTCAATCTATTTTATTTTGAGAGCTTCCAAATTTGAGATTTCTAACTTTAATAATATTACTTGATGATTACTCCCTTTTAAAAATGGAAAACTGGGCATCCTGAGGAAAGCAATTCAAAGTCCATTATTTTATTAATCTAAACGGCTCAGACCGAACCAGTTTGCTTTAGGATGGGATCCGGGGTAACTTTTTGTTTTGCTTTGTTCTGTTTTGCCTTATCGAGAATCTGTGTTTCAATATGTCAGCTCTAGGTGGCAGTAAGGTACCATGGAGATTTCTGGTTAACTAAGCAGCAAGCAGGAGCCCTGGTGGCCCCAGTGGTTAAGAGCTCAGCTGCTAACCAGAAGGCTGGCGGTTAGAATCCACCAGCGGCTCCTTGGAAACCCGGTGGGGCAGTTCTACTCTGTCTTGTAGGGTTGCTATGAGTTGAAGAAAACGGGTTTGGTTTTTTTTTTTTGATTAAGCAGCAAGCTGCCTGCAAGTTTCAAGTCTTGAGGTTAACGAGAACCTTAAGAACAATTTAATGTGGTTACAGGCTGCCCTGGCTCTGCGAGCACGGCAGCTGGCATTGTCACCTGCCCCGGGATCGAGTGCCTTGGAGGAAGGGAGAGAACCCCAGGCTCAGGAATCATTATCTGAAGGACGTCATGAAGTAAGATGAGTTAACTCATAGTCTTTGTTTCCTAGTGCTGCGGTACCACAAATGCCATGAGTCAGTGGCTTTAAAGAACAGAAATTTATTTTCTCACAGTTCTGGAGGCTGAAAGTCCAAATCAGGGTCTCAGCCTAGTCAATTCCTTTCTTGTCGGTAGCTCTGGGAGTTCCTGGGTTCCTCGGCTTGTAGATGAGCCTCACATGACGTGTCTTCCCATGTGTGGGTGTCTATGTCTAACCTGCTCTTTTTTATAAAAACTCAAAACCAACTAGGTTTAGGACACACTCTACAGAACAAAGAAAACCCGATTTCCAAACAGTATTTACATCCAGAAGTATAAGGGTTAGGATTCAAATACAGATCTGAGGGGGAAGTGTAGACACAATTTAATCTGTAACACCTGTTCTCTATATATTTCTTCCTGAAGCAGATGAAGCCTAAGTGCATTTGAGGGACAGTTGATTTCATTCTCCTGGATGTGTGTATCAGTTTCCTCATGTGTAAAATGAGACTGCTGGTGCCAGCTTCCTTTTGGAAACCCTGCTGGCACAGTGATTAAGAGCTCAGTTGCTAACCAGAAGGTTGGCAGTTCGAATCCACCAGGCGTTCCTTGGAGGAAACTCTATGGGCAGTTATATTCTGTCCTATAGGGTCGCTATGAGTCAGAATCGACTTGACAGCAATGGGTTTGGTTTTTGGTTTGGTTCCAACTTCCCAGGGCTGTTATAAGGATTAAATTAATTAATGTATATAAAGAGAAAGAGTTGCCTGACACATAGTTAAAACCAAACTCATTGCCATTGAGCTGTTTCAGAGTAGAACTGTGCTCCGTAGGGTTTTCAATGGCTATAATCTTATGGGAGTAGATCTCCAGACCTTTCTTCTGCAGCACCTTTTGGTTAGTACTCGAGTGCAAACCGTTTGTGCTACCCAGGAAGATTAGTCCTATGTAGATGTCAGCTACTACTATTCTCAAGATTTCCTGGAGGCCTTTGTTTTTTATCTGAAGGAGCAGGGATGGATCTGAGCATGGCTACTTAGGAGATGAATGAAAAGGGATATGGAAAAATGGGCCCCAGGCTGGCCTCAGACCACCCACCTGCCCAAGAGGCAGGGAGTCTGCAGGGCCAAGGGGACATGTCCATCTAGACCATACTCTGGGTGTCCAGGAAACCAGAATTCCCTGCTTTTGAGTTCCCCAAAAGGCCCCAGACCAATCCGAGGAGCCACACAGCCCTCCTTCTCAGACCCACCTCCTTAAGCAGATCACATTAAGCAGGGTCACGGGGCAGTAATTTCCAGGGGCTGGGCTTCGATGTGTGGGCTGGGGTGTCCACACGCAGCCCCTCATGATGAGATGGATCTGGAGATGGAAAGAGAAAGGGTACAGGTCATGACTGGTCTTCCTGTGTGGCCAGACTTGGGGGGCAAACCATAAGAACAAGGATTCTGAACTTGAACCTGGCGTTTCCAGTCACGAAGGCAAGTTTGTCATGGTAGACGGATAGAATACTGATTATTTAGCAGTTTGTTAACTTGACATTTGGTGTGGGCTTCTATTTGTACTCCTGCCCCAGGCCCCACGAGCATTAGACAAGGCCTTAGAAGGATGTGAGTAAAAGCATTTGACACGGGTCCTTGAGAGCAGGTCCTGTCAGCGCTCAGGGGGCAGGGTGAGGAAAGGCATGTTCTCCCCCTGCAATGTGGAGCGCACAGTGGCAGCATCTGGGGCAGACAGGAGGGCGGCTGCATCACTAGGGCCAAGTACAGGGCCCAGGGAGGTAACCCCGCAAGGAACCTTGGCAAATAGGCCCACGGGAAGGAACCCCACCAACTTGCTCCTGAGCTCATGTGCGCCCCCTCTGGGGGCTCAGGGAAATCACAGGAGAAGACTGATGGAGAGAAAGGGGCTCAGGACCTGTACCGATGTTGAACAAGCTAGGGGAGTTCAGTATTCATGGAAATGTGATCTCCTTGGTATCCACCTACCAGTAAAGCTTGGGGACATCTGGGTGTTTTTATTGAGAGAAAAGCCTGGGGTCAAAACACACATCCACACACACAGAGACACATATAACACAGACAGACATATACACATGGAGACAAAGGCACAGATACAGACACGAAAATATACGCAAAGACACACAGACCCACAGAGACAGACAGACAGACATGCATCACAAACACACATAGACATATCACACACACACATACACACACACACAAACACACACACACAAACGCAGCCTCTACAGAATATAGACACTCGTGAAACCAGATAAATAACGTCAAAGATGATTTCAATAGAAATAGAAATGAAAGCCTGAAATTACCTAGTTTACCTCAGGGTGGATAGTGAGCTTTCGGGGGGAGGAAGAAGAAAGAAAGGAGGTCATGAGCTGATTATAGGAACAGGCCTTGTTTTAAAGACAAGGCCGTAAGCTCTTCTTTCCTAGTAGCTGGGGTTCCAGTTCATACGGATGGTTCATGAAACAACATTTAAAGTGGGCTTTCTTTATACTGGCATAGTTTAGTGCTGGGATTTAGTTTGGGGGCCGTATATTTGATTTATGTCTCTTCCCTTAAGACAATCAAATGCATGGAAATCTAAACTTAAAAAAGTTGAAGGATGATTCTTAAAAAAATTTTTTTAATTAAAAAAAAAAATTCCTGTACTTCACAGACTAATTCATCACTGGGTTCCTTTAAACCACTCAAGGAGCCTTTGTAGCCCAGCGGTTAAGCGCTCAGGTGCTAACTTAAAAGGTTGGCGGTTCAAAACCATCAGCCACTTTATAGGGGAAAAGACCTGACGTAAAGATCCGTTAAAGATTTACCTCCTGTAAACACTACAGCCTTGGAAACCCTATGGGGCAGTTCTCCTCTGTCGTATAGGGTCGCTATGAGTCGGAATCAACTTGACAGCATTAAACAACAACAAACTCACAGAAATTCTGATTGCACTTAACACACAGCCTCTCAGAACTGGATTATGGGGTCTGCCGTATCTGTAGATCTTCTTCTTTAAAGCTGATTCATTAGAAAACAAAAACATTTTCCAGAAAACCTGAGCTTCCATTAAGATTAGACGGCTGCCATTCTGACTACTGAGCTTCAGAAGTAAGCGTGCAGCTGGTGAATTTCAGACAGGATGACAAGGCTTTCTGCGTGTCCTTCCATTCTCCCCAACTCTCCTCTTTCCTCCCCTCCCCTTGCAGGTATGTGGCTAAGTTTTGCAAAGGGTTTTACTTCTGTGCCTAGGGGAAGACAGAATTTTAATGCCTATCTTCCAGCAGATGAGGTTTTGCTGCAAAAGCTATCGTGAGGTTGAATGAAAAGCCGCAAGGTGAAGGCCTTTCACTCTCCCGAGACCCCACGGTCGTTCTAAAGACAGACACACAACTGAAGCTTCAAGACCCCTTCACAGCTGCGAATGCAAGATCTGCAAAAAATGTGCTTTCACCCTCCCAGGGAAGATTTTAATGTTGTTGTGGTGAGCCTTCCAGTCGATTCTGACTCGCAGCGACCCTACAGGACAGAGTAAAACTGTCTCACAGGGTTTCCAAGGAGCGGCTGGTGGATTCGAACTGCCAACCGTTTGGTTTGCAGCCTGGGCTCTTAATCAGTTCGTTTTCACTCTTCCAGGGAAGATTTTAATGTTAGGGACCGTTTCTAATTAAATCAGTGAACGAATTCACAAACACTCCCCATCATAACCTTTTACATTTGGCAGGAGCTGTGGAACACAACAGCAGCCTCAGCCTTGAAAATCTATTTTCCTTTTTTTCCCCAAGGTAATCACATAAGTAATTATAAGGAAAAATAGCATCTGTGCCAAACTAACTAAAAAGGAAAGCTTTGAGACTCTAAGTCTAATTTGAGTTTCTTTTTCAAAAAACTGTCCTTGAGATCACCAACCTGCCTTTAGAGGTTAACTGATTAATTAAGGTGGAAAGCTAGAAAGTTATTGTCCCAAGATGCCTATGTAGCTTGTTGACTGGCAGGTATGTTTATTTTTTGCTTTCTGGAGATAAGACTCCACCTTCCGCTTATTTTGTATCCCTCGTTGGTTCTAGCCCTGTGTTAGTCAAGGCATGTGATGAAATGCTTGATGGCCTGATCTGCTGGAAATCTAGAATTCTTTGGAAAGACAGAGCATCATATTATAAAGAGCACTGGACTGAGACTTTAAAAACCCAAGCCTTATTCAGATCCTGCCCTCTAAGACATTATTGGATAAATAACATCATCTCTCCAGATGGTAAACATCTGAAATGAAAATAATAACATTACATTTTCCTCCTCCCTGACTTCAAAAGGAAGCTATAAAACTACATACAGCAATAATAACGTTATAGCATCTTATCTTTGTATTAAAACAAAAAAACGTTGCCTTGAGTAGGACTCACAGCGACACTATAGGACAGAGTAGAACTGCCCCATAGGGTTTCCGAGGCTATAAATCTTCACGGAAGCTGACTGCTGCAGAGTGACTGGTGGGTTTGAACCACTGACCTTTTGGTTAGCAGCCACCAGGGCTCTTTTATCTTTGTAGAACAGTTTATAATTTACAAAGCGCTTACAGTTTACATACCCTTTCACATTGGGCTCCCATAGCTTCCCTTTAAGGTAAAACACGGCTATGATTAAACCCACAGATAAGAATATTAACGTGCTGTTGTTGTGACATTGATAGGTGCCCTCCAGTCATTTCCAGCTCATAGCAACCTCATGCATAACAGAACGAGACATTGCCCAGTCCTGCACCGGCATTCTTCTATGGAACCTTTGATCAAAGTGTTCGATAATGGTAGCCAGCCACCAAGCAGTTCTTCTGGTCTCAGGCAAAGGAGGCAGTTGTTCATGGAGGCAATTAGTCACACATTCCATGTTGCCGTTGTCGTTGTTCGATGCCGTTGAGTCAGTTCCGACTCATAGCAACCCCACGTACAACAGAACGAAACAACAGCCCGGTCCCGCGCTATCCTCACGATCGTTGTTATGCTCGAGCCCGTTGTTGCACCCACTGGGTCAGTCCATCTCATTGAGGGTCTTCCTCTTTTTTGCTGACCTTCTACTTTGCTAAGTATGAGGACATTTTCCAGGGACTGGTCCCTTCTGATAATGTGTCCAAAGTACATGACAGAAGTCTCATCATCCGCACTTCCAAGGAGCTCTGTGGCTGGACTTCTTGCAAGACAGATTTGTTCATTCTTCTGGCAGTCCATGGTATATTCAATATTCTTCGCCAACACCACAATTCAAATACATCAGTTCTTCTTCCAGTCTTCCTTATTCATTAACCAGCTTTCACATGCAGATGAAGTGACTGAAAACATTATGGCTTGGGTCAGGCGCACCTTAGTCATCAAGGTGACATCTTTGCTTTTTAACACTTTAAAGAGGTCTTTGGCAGCAGATTTGCCCAGTGCGATGCATTGTTTCATTTCTTGACTGCTGCTTCCATGGGCATTGATTGTGGATCCAGGTAAAATGAAATCCTTGACAACTTCAATCTTTTCTCTGTTTATCATGATGTTGCTTATTGGTACGGTTGTGAGGATTTTTGTTTTCTTTATGTTGAGGTGTAATCCATACTTAAGGCTGTAGTGTTTGACCTTCATCAGTAAGTGCTTCAAGTCCTCTCCACTTTCAGCAAGCGAGATTGTGTCACCTACATATCAAAGGCTGTTACTGAGTCTTCCTCCAATCCTGATGCTTCATTCTTCTTCATAGAGTTCAGCTTCTCTGCTTATTTGCTCAGCATACAGAATGAATAGGTATGGTGAAAGGATACAACCCTGATGCACACCTTTTCTGATTTTAAACCACGCCATATCCCCTTGTTCTGTTCAAATGACTGCCTTTTGGTCTATGTACAGATTCCACATGAGCACAATTAACATGCATAGAAATGTAAAGTCACAAGGTTAGTATATTCAAGACCCGGATATTTTGAGTTTCCTTATTCAGTCTAACAAGGTGACAAACATTTATTTATTGGAAGTGTGATTCCCAAATAAATAAGCCTGTGAATGGCTGTCGGGAAAATAAGAGAAAGATAAATTGCGGTCTTGGGAAATGTCAATAATATTGACAGGGCTTCTACGATTTTGACAGAGCAAAGCATTGTAGTGTTCCTAATCTCTTCTGAAAATCGTTTGAAAGGTTAAACTCTTGACCACGCTATTATTTTAAGGCTTAAATATTTTTTGTGTGTTTTGAGAATTTAACAATGCGTCATCTGCCCCAGAGTTATCATTCTAAACGTTATTACAAAAGGAGATAACATTTTCATCTCTATCCTTTGAGTGGAATAAATCTCTTCAAACAAAATATGAGACTAGCACCAGGGGCTGAAAAAGCACCAGTTCGGTCGTTATCGAGCTAACAAAATGGGTGGCCAGAGCTCTGTGTGGCGGTGCACCATCCCCTGGCCTGGCCTGACCTGCCAATCACTCACCTTTAACTAGCTGCCTCATGTGCCAAGGTCACAGGCTTTGTCTCTGTCCCAGGCAAACCATTCTCTAATCATTCTGCGTCTCTGCTTTGTAGACTGGGGATTAACTGTCTCAGAGGTTTAGGATCACATTTGAAATGCACTATTGATTTAAAAAAAAAAAAAACGAAACCCATTGCCATGGAGTGGCGTCCTATTCATAGCGACCCTACGGGACAGAGTAGAACTGTCCCATAGGGTTTCCAAGGAGTGGCTGGTGGATTCAAACTGTTGACCTTTTGGTTAGCAGCTGAGCTCTTGTGTTTATTTAAGGTAGGGGGAGAAACATTTTTAAAACGTTGCTCTTCAAGCATGAGCCTTTTCTTGGATTAAAAAATGCATACTACTATAAATGTATATTGATGTTTGAGAAGCATCACACGTTATATTAAAATATTATTGTTGTACAAACACAAAAGAGGCATATAATTGTCTTCTAGGTATGTCCTTGAGATCTTTGGGTGTTCCAAGGAGGAAGGACAAGACAGAGGTGATGAACTTGCAGGACCTAAGTTCAGGTCTGTTGTGAATCAAATTGCACCCCCCAAAAGATACGCTGGAATCCTGACTCCCAGTATCTGTGAATGAAACCTTGTTTGGAAAAGGTGTCTTTGAAGATGTTATCAGTTTAGTTAACATGAGGTCATACTGGAATAGAAAAAAACCAAACCTGTTGCCATCAAATCGATTCTGATTCATAGAGACCCTACAGGACAGAGTAGAACTGCCCCACGGGGTTTCCAAGGAGCGGCTGGTGGATTCGAACTGCCGACCCCTTGATTAGCAGACAAGCTCTTAACCACTGCACCACCAGTGCTCCTACTGGAGTAGGGTGGGTCGTAATCCCATCTGCGAGGTGTCCTTATGCAAGAAAAGAAGAAACAGGGCAGACACACAGACCACGCAATGATGGCGTTACGCTGCAGCTGCGCCTGGAACAGCTGGAGCTCCCAGAGGCTGAAAGCAGCAAGGCAGGATCTTCCCCTGGAGACTGAGGAGGGAGCAGAGCCCATGTTGATGTGGGCTCCCAGTCTCCAGAATTGTGAGACAATAAATCTGTTCTTACAAGCCACCTAATTTGTGGCACTTTATCCTGGACACCTAGGAGACTAGTACAGGGTCTTCCCCTCATTAGATCTTGATGACTCTTTCGGGGAAGTTTGGGACAAAACAAAACCAACAAAATTGTCACTCACCTAGTGGGTCCAGAAAGAGGGGACTGAACTCATTCCTCACCAATGCCGCTTCGGTTCCAAAGATCTGCGAGTCAGTAGGCAGGTTTCTTCCTTGGGTAAGACCAGATAAAATCTCAACATCCTTTCCTCCTGCGAGGGCCTCTAGGATGTATGCGCCCCACGGGACTAAAGTGCTCATAAGGCAGCCCCAGTTAAGAAGAGGAGATCTCATGGCCACAATGTTCCTCCCTGAATTGTCTCTGGTTCGATAATAATTCATTTAAAAAGATGCATTCAGACTTGCACCAAATGATAGAAAAATTAGATTAAAAATGCAACCAGCTGCCTTTCCCATGTTCCTGGCCTGTCACAATCAGAGCTGCCCTTTGGAAGCAGCTTCTGGCCAAAGCACCTCTTGGCAGGTCTCCAGGGGAAGCCTGGGACAAGAGAGATGAGCAGGGAGATGGCACCATTGCTGTTGAGCGCTGAACTGTCCCAGCTTTCTGTGCTGTGGGCAGCCCAGTGGCTCTTCCCAGCCTCCCTGGAGGTTTCTGCAACCCGGCCCTCCATGAACTATTCCCATGGTCTCTGTGAAATGGGAGTAGTAACAGCATCAGAACCTGTCTAACTTCAGGGGGGATAATGACCAGGATCAGCCCAAAGCTGATCTCTATGAGGTAGAGGTCAGACATACCTCCTCTCTCCTATCTTTTTTACCATTTCTAACACCAGCCATCCCTCCCATGGTGCTCTCTACTTCTCTGCTGGGTTTGTTAATTCATTGCAATGGCCACACAGCACTCACAGACCATACTCCCAGTTAAGTGGTTTATCAAGGAAGTAACAGGGTACAACTTGGGATCAGGATCAACAGGCTATACAACTCGGGATCAGGATCAAGAAGCATGTAGGCAAAGTCTCCTTTCTTCAGTGCAGGACGGCTCTCTTAGCTCCTCTCTGCCATCCATGCCAGTAGGCCCTTCTCTCTGCCATGCATGCCCCCTCTTGGCCCTGAAGGCCTCCGCTCAGCCTCCTGAGGGCAGGCTTCTCTCAGCCCCCAAGGACAGGCTCCTCTGGGCCCCCTCAGGACAGGCTCCTCTGGGCCCCCTCAGGACAGGCCCCTCTAAGCCCCCTCAGGACAGGCTCCTCTCAGCCCCCAAGGACAGGCTCCTCTGGGCCCCCTCAGGACAGGCTCCTATCAGCCCCCTCATGACAGGCTTCTCTCAGCCCCCTCAGGACAGGCCTCCCTGCCTTCAGCCTCCCTACCGTTGGGTCTGCCACAGGGCCCCTTCCAGGCCTGTCACCATCTTTAGTGTTATAGCCCCTGACCCATGTTACAGTTCTTTTAAGAAGTTCCTTGCTTCCTCTCTCTGTTGCTTCTCTCTTCTTTCTCCCTTCTGCTTCTGTCTGCTTCTTTTCTGACAAACCTCTGTGGGGTTGGCTGCATATATACACAAACTCCTCGTCAATTTCAAGGCACGGCCCTCCCATCAGGGCCACGAAGTGACAAATTCCCTCTTGGTATGTCACAGACACTTCATTTGCATTGTCTACAGTGCCTTCATTTGCATAGTATATTGACCAATCCCTGCTAGGTAACGTCTCTGAGGACAGGAAGCGTAGGGGAAGTTGCTTGGTTTTTATGAAACAAAAGCAGAGCTGAGAAGCTCCCACTCCTAATTAACTGAAGAGACAAAGGTGGGTGTCTCTGAATGTAAACAACCTGAAGGAGCTGAGAGACAAGTCCCTAGAGACTGGCTTCCACAACGTGGCTCCCCGCTAGCTAATTAGCAGCTGCTCACCTGAGAAGACATCATATTCAGCCCCCTGTGGAACTGGCTGGTATTTTGAAATTAGCTCTTACGTGGTGACTCTTCCAAACTGAACAAGGTACGGTCAAATTGTGGGAGCCAGTTTCAGAAATTAAAAAAAAAAAAAAAAACAGTGACTGTCCTAGTCATCTAGTGCTGCTATAACAGAAATACCACAAGTGGATGGCTTTAGCAAACAGAAATTTATTCTCTCAAAGCCTAGTAGGGTAGAAGTCTGAATTCAGGGCCCCAGCTCTTGGGGAAGGCTTTCTCTCTCTGTCGGCTCAGAAGGAAGGTCCTTGTCATCAGTCTTCCCCTGGTCTAGGAGCTTCTCAGTGCAGGGACCCCGGGTCTAAAGGATGTGCTCTGCTCCTAGCATTATTTTCTTAGTGGCATGAGGTCCCCCATGTCTCTCTGCTCACTTCTCTCTTTTATATCTCAAAAGAGATTGGCTTAAGACACAATCTAATCCTGTAGATTGAGTCCTGCCTCGTTAGCATAACTGCCACCAATCCCATCTCATCGACAACATAGAGGTAGGATTTACGACATTTGTCTTATTCAAAGTAAACAAAAACATCCACCAACACTCATGTTGGAACTACAGCCTATCCTCACTTACTGACATGGTGAAGTTCCAAAGACTAGGTTGTTTTGTGAAATCGGCATTATGTGAAAATGGAAGATGACCACATCAGATCACAAAATGGAGGATGACTACATCATTATATAACTGCCAAATTACATCATTATATAACTGCTAAATTAAATTGTTACGTAACTTGCAAACCACTGAGAATCATGGCCCAGGCTAAGGTGACACACAAGATTAACTATCACAGCCAGCATTACTCTTGCTTCGCACCTTGTCATTTGTTACTGCCAGACCCACATCGTTAATGTGCAAAATAGTCGGATAGTAGATTTTTTACTATTGTCGTATATGCAAAATGTCGATAAGTGAGGCAAAGTTGTACTGTCATTTGCTAACGAGCTGAGTGATTTCTTTGCTGAACTGGATCGTAATCAAACATTTATTTGTAATCTCATTTTGTCAAATAGTGGTTGAATTGCAGCCATCGGTTAAATGTGGATACAAGAATTCAGCAAAAATCAATAAAAGCATTCTGTGAGAATCAATTAGCCAAATGGAATTTACAATAAAGACTGTTGTATATTTATAATTATCTGTATATTGTGTAAAATTTATAAAGAAGTTATGTACATACATATTTGCATACATTGTTTTCCTGGAGAGCCAGGTATTGAACATTTATCAGTGCACCGCTGTGCATACCAAAACCAATTCTGTTGCCTTCGAGTTGATTTCCACTCATAGCGCCCCCACGTATTACAGAGTAGAACTGTGCTCCATAGAGTTTTCTTGGCTGTAATCTTTATAGAAGTAGATCGCCTGGGCTTTCTTCTGTGGAGCTACTAGGGGGGTTTGAACTGCCAACTGTTAGGCTAGTAATCTAGTGCAAACCATTTGAGCCACCACCACTGTGTACAGGGCTACAAGAAAGGCAAAGTAAACCCACTAAACTCATAACTAAACTCATAACTTAAAAATACTAAATAACCATCACAGACCGATGGAGCAAGGTATAATGAGCATACATGGTGAGCTAGCAGAAAACCAATCCTTTTCAAGGTGTCAATATTAGTAGGGCATAAAAAGAAACATTTCCTTTTCTCCATGATGACCTACTTGTTCCTTTCACAGAAACCATTGCTCTGGGAGCTGAAATCTCCTCTAGTTTTAGCACTGCTGAAAATCTCACATTACTACATGTCTAGTGACAACACCTGTTTGTTGGCGTTGATGCTGTGTAAACAGGACAATCGGAGTTACCTGGGGAATGCTGGGCAGAGTGTCAGGAAAACGTGTCCTCGCTTTGGTGGTTAAGTTATTGGGTGGAAAAGCAGACACCCCTGGAGGCACAGCGGTTAAAAGCCCAGCTGCTAACCAAAATGTCGGCGGTTCAAATCCACCAGCCGCTCCTTGGAAACCCCATGGGGCAGTTCTACTCTGTCCTACAGGGTTACTATGAGTCGGAATGGACTCGACAGCAATGGGCTTGGGCTTGGCTTGTAATACAGTGCACAGCACCAGCTACCGCCTCACTCACCAGCTGTGTGACCATGAGCCAGTCAGGGGCAGGTGAGAATAACCTGGCAATTCACTAGGACGTCAGCGCCCATAGTTTTACTCACTGCTCTCCCCAGTGCCTCCTAGAGTGCCTGGCGCATAGTAGGTGCTCAGTTAATGTTTTAAACAAATTGGATGATAAAGAATACAAATTTATTAATTTAAATAAATATAAGTTTATTAATACAAATGATAAAAATTAATACAATTACATTAATACAAATGAGAAAAAGCTGCTGTGAGGATCAAATCGGTTTGAATGTATGTAACGCATTTTGCATATTCAGCTTTTTTAAAATCGTTGTGAAGATATAGATACCAAAAAGAAAGCAAACCCATTGCCACTGAGTCGATTCTGACTCAGAGCAACCCTATAGAACAGAGGAGAACTGCCCCATCGGGCGTCCAAGGCTATAATCTTTATGGAAGCAGACTGCCACATCTTTCTCTCGCCGAGCGGCTGGTGGGTTCGAACTGCTGACCTTTTGTTTAGCAGCAAAGCTTACAGTGGTTAGAACCATTGCTCCACCAGGGCTCTGTATAAAACAACATTTGCCAATTTAACACTTTTCACGTATACAATTTAATGACAGTAAATACATCAATCATGTTGCTCAACCATCACCAGTATTCACTGCCAAATATCCATCACCATAAACAGAAACTCAGTGCTTCCTAAACAATGCTCCCCCTTTCCCCTCCTCCCCCACCTCACCTACTAATAAACTTTGATCTCTATACATTTGCCAATTCTAGATACTTCGTATAAGTGAAATGCACAGTTTTTAAAATGAGTTAGTTTCCCCCATTCGAGACCTGCTATTTGGGTACCATGGCCTTGCTCTCTACTTTGACCTCGTCTTTCTACCCAGGAGCATCTCTGCAGACACGACCCCTTCTGAATTCATAAAGCAGCTTAGCAGACCCTGAGCACAGATGTTTCCCACTGCATGGGAACAGCTGATTTACTCATCTACCTTCTTCACTAAACCTTCAAGGACTCCTTCAGGGCAGAAATCCTGGCTTATTCATCTTAGTCTCCTCGCCTCCTAGCACAGTGGCTGGGACAGGGTGGCATTCCACTAAAATGGAAGGTGCTCATGGGCAGGGACCCGGTTTGGTTCACTGCTCTCACCAGTGTCTTCTCAGAGAAGAATGCATGAAAGAGAGGACTATGTTTGATCCATTCAACTCATTGTCATTTGGAATGTGTGCCAGGCCACTGCCTCCTGTGGGAACAAGCGGGTTGGGCCATCCTCTTCAAAGTACAGATGCTGCCACTGCCACAAGGTTGGGAACGTGGTGTGTGTTTCCAGTAGAGACAATAAACCAGCCCTGATAGTGGTTAAGAGCTCGGCTGCTAACCAAAAGGTCAGCAGTTCGAATCCACCAGCTGCTCCTTGGAAACCCGATGGGGCAGTTCTACTCTGTCCTATAGGGTCGCTGTGAGTCAGAACCAACTTGATGGCACCTAACAACAACAGCAGCGGTACAGTGTTGTGTGGGTCAAGTGAGCTTTGGTGGGCTAGCCTGGGAACCTAACTTCCATTTTTAATAGTTTTTTCAGGCATTAGAAAAATAACCCATTTGGAAGAGACCGCCTGTACTACTACTAAACAAACAAACAAACAACAACAACAAAAAAAAACCCAGGCTACTCCATCCTATCAACCAGCCCCAAATACGCCATCATTGTTATCAGCTGGCTTTTGAATGGTTAGAATCCTGCTCCCCACAAGCTATACTTGTTTCTTGTTAATGTGCTCGAGTCTGAGTTTAGCACAGCAGAAAGAAGTCAATCTAAATTCAGTACACTAGGGTTTTGTGGGAACTATTTGTCCCACTGAAATCATGTTGCCAGTTAACAAGCCTTCTGGATGTCAATGACACATTCTAGGATCTACTGATGATCTCAGGCAGGAGCATCGTGGAAGAGTTACAGGTGCCCCCAAATGGGATGAAGAACGCCACTCTTTCCCCCTGCAGAGCCCCAGCCCAATGGCCCTACTCTAGGTTTCCCCCATAGTCCTTTGCTCCAGCTTTCCTGGGCTCACTCAGGGATGGGCCCCCTGCGTACTGAGGAGAAGGACAGCTCCTGAATTGGCCTTCAAACAGAGGAAGGGCTGATTGTAATTAAGTACTTGCATTAACTTCTCAGGGCCACAGCGATGTGTGCCTGATAGCAGAGGACACAGAAAGCAGCGCCAATAATTAATGGTTCTTGGCGAGCTTAATGAGCTGATGTTCACTCTGGCCACCTACCGAGCACGCTCTAATTCCTCCACACGTCCAGTGAAAGATGTGCGAACCCAAGGTGGGGGAAATGAGCAGAGTCCACGCTCGAATCTGCAGCACCGTGAGTCCCAGGATGCCAAGTCCCCGAAGTCCCCCGGGCAGGTGCAGCAGGAAAAGCTCTCACAGAACAGGAAGTTACCTCGGTTCCATTGTGCGGCTGCGCCATCCGCTCCCTGACCTGCAAGCAACTGCACGGAGACACTTGTTGTTTGGCTTTAGCAAAACCGAGTCTTTTCATTTTCCGCCATGTGTTCATTTTTGCGTAGGCGTGTGTGGGAGATGACCCAGGTCACCATGATCTACATATGCTTCGCTCAGTACTCCCCCCCCCACCCCCCACCCCCACCCCAGGCCATCGGAGGACTGGCAGCAAAGAGAACATCGTCTGAACTTTGCAGACGCTCGCCAGGTTCCCCGGTACAGAAGGAAACAGAGCTGCCAGTCCGGTGGAAAGCGCAGGACGCCCTCCTGCGGTGCCACTGGAAGGCGGGCAAAGGAACAGACCGGATCCCGCGCTGCGTGAGAAAGATGAGTGGACAGTGCGGCTGGATTTCCCACGCCTGATGCTGCATGCACCCTGGGAAGCTCATTAGATTCTGTGATTCCCAACACCTCTGGTCAAAAATAATCAGCCCTTCCTGTAGCAGTGGAGGGAACTATCTGACATGCTGTCGCTGCTCTGAGCTTGAAGACTCCCTGGGAGAACCATCTCAGCCCGGCCTCAGGGGGTCCTTAAAGTGTGTCTCCAGCATGTGCTGCTGGCTGTCTCCTTTCAGCTCCCCGCCACCATCTGCTCTGCAGCTGTTGGGGAATCCAGCCTTCTCTGCAATCCATTCCTGGTCCCTGGGTCCCCATTCCCTCTGCCATGATGATGGCAGCAAGGGAAGGCAACAGGGACCTTTAGATAGAGATTGCACTGCCATTTAATACGAATCACTGTCCTTCATGTATGTGTTTTAGACCCTGGGTGGTGCAAATGGTTAATGTGCTCCGCCACTGACCAAAAGGTTGGAGGTTCGAGTCCACTCAGAGGCACCGCGGAAGAAAGGCCTGGGGGAAAAATCAGCCATTGAAAGTCCTAGGGCGCAATTCCACTCTGATACACGTGGGGTCACCGTGAGTCAGAGCTGACTCCACAGCGACTGGTTGGTATGCGTGTGTCTCAGTCTTCTAGGGCTCCCCTAACAAAAAAATACCACGACGGGTGGCTTCGAAGAACAGAAATGTGTTTTCTCACAGTTCAGGAGGCTAGAAGCCCAAGCTCAGGGCACTGGCTCTGGTGGAGGGTCCTTCTTTGTCTCTTTTAGCTTCTAGTAGCTGCTGGCAATTCCTGGGCTCGTAGACGTACCTACCACTGTCTTCACACGTCACCTTCCCCTATGTGCGTCTCAGTGTCTGTTCTGTTCCTGTATGAGGATTAGGCATGGGACCCACCCTAACACAACAGAAGACAAGTCTCCGTTCCAAACAGGGTCATATTTACAGGTACAGGGGTCAAGACGTCTACATGACTTTTTGTGCAGACACAATTCAATCCCTAACAGTGTGCATATGTAAATATGTAGCGTGAACATACAGAAGGACAGAGAAGCTCCTAGAGTGCCTCCCAGCTGTAGCAGTTGAGGTCAACCCCAAGCTCCACCTAGGGCCAAGTGGCAAATGACAGGTTCAGCAGCCTACACTGGCCTTCCTGGGCATTCTGGTGGGAAGACTGGGCTGGAGAGAGACCCCAAAGGCCATGGTGCTTCCTGCATATCTAGAGGAGAAGAGCAGGGCAGGAGGCAGCACTGGGTTGAGACTGGATACTGGGGGAACGGAGGGAAGGTTCAAGAGAGAAGCTCAAGAGAAAATGCTAACTGCCTGAAACACTCACCGATCATGTCAGCCTACCCAAAACTCCGACTCACCCTTCAAAGCTCATCTCAAAATGTCCTCCTTTTGGCAGACGTCCCTGCCCTACCCTCCTCAGCCTCTCTCATACATTCCTGTTTCCTTTCTCGGTGTTCCTAGAACAAAATGGCGGTGGCCTCCCCCTGCTGTGACACAAAATAATTACCATAAGGACCTGATTTTCTCTAGCTTGTTAATCTGCTGGCCCAAGACCTCAGTTCACCCTCAGATTATTGTTGTCGTTAGGAGCCATCCAGTGGGCTCTGACTCATGGCGACCCCATGTACAACAGAACAAAATGTTGCTGGTTCTGTGCCATCTTCACAATCATTGGTACGCTCGAGTTCACTGCTCAACCACTGTGTGTTTTGAGTGCTTTCCAACCTAGGGGACTCATGTTCCAGCACTCTATCAGACAGTATTCTGTTGTGCTCCATAGGTTTTCAGTGACTAATTTTCAGAAGTAGATCACCATACCTTTCATAGTTTGTCTTAGCCTGGAAGTTCTGCTGAAACCTGTCCACCATGGGTGACCCTGCTCATATTTGAAATACCAGTGGCAAAGCTTCCGACATCATAGCAACACACAAGCCACCACAGTATGACAAACTGACAGATAGGTGGTGGTCACCCTCAAATTGTCCCCCAGTTATTCCTGTGGGTCTATAAGGGCAACCATAAATGTGCTCAACAAGGCTCCATGGGTGAACTTCAGTCTTGGTCTTCATGTGGACACACAACACCCCAAATTCCCTGGAGGAAGGCACCTGATCTCTGCCCCAACAACAGGTGCCCTTGAGAGAGTTCTATCTTCCCAGGCCCTTTTGCTTCTCTGGCCTGCCCTGTGGCCCATGGAGGAACGTGGGGGGGAAATAGCTCTCCCTTCTATCTGTGCTTTATGTTGTCACGCCACTCCGCTGGTACCCCAGGTCTTACAAGAGCCCCCGCACCTTCTGTTGTACTCCTCCTCTCTGTAGATCTAGCCTCTCAGAGCAGACGACAGAAGGGCATCATGCATTTCCCTGCATGCTCCTGTCTTTTTCTTCATTACCCTGGAGCCCAAACATAAGCCTTTCCTCATTTTCCCAGTTTTTTTCTTTTTTTTAACAAAAAGAAAAGAAAATGCCGATCAGTGACCGGGGTAGGGCAGGTAAGGAGCCTCATTCACACAATCCCTGCTCAGACTGAGTTGAGGACACCAGAGACACACATCTCTGCACATTCTTTCTCCACGTGTAGTGATGACCTCTAGTAGAAGTCTTGTCATGTTGATGTGATTGTGTCATCACCACTAGACCCCGAGCTCCTGAGGGCAGGGACTGCAGACTGCTCATCTTTATGTTCATACTTGATTCTAGCACTTAATAAGTAGTCATTCCAAGAGGTAGCATTCATCGAGCATTTACTATGGATGTACCAATGCAAGTTAAGAAACAAAAACACCAGCTGCCATCCAACTCATGGCGACCCCATGCGTGTCAGAGTAGAATTGTGCTCCAGAGGGTTTTCAATGGCTGATTTTTCAGTAGATCACCAAGGCTGTGTAACCAGTGTCCCCACCTTGTCCAAGTTCCAGAATAAAGTCGTTGCATTAAAGGCTGAGGAAGGCGAGCAAATAACCTTCAGCTCCTATCCCTACTCCCCACATTAACTGCCAAACTTCCCCCAAGTCTAAAACAACACACAAAAAGATCCAGGAAGTAACACAATGATCAAGGTGAGGTGGAGTGCAGGGCAGTGTGCAAGAAAGCTTCCTTCTTCCCCTGCTGGGCTCAAAACACATTTTCCTCATTTGGTAATTCTCCCTAAAAGAAGGCAGCCCATTAGCTCCATTTCCTCTCCAAGCTGGAAAGATTGGGAATGTGGGATACAGAAAGTGCTCATTCCAAGCCTGACCACAATACAGTAATTTGGAAGGTGAGATATTTGGGAATGAGAATTTGAAAGCTAGTCATTTCTACCCTCTACAGGAGGGTAGAATGTACAAAGTTTTACTCCATATTTGCTTAAAGTATCTACCAGGCTCCCATATTGACATTCTTGATTTGGCTTTCTGTTTTGGTAATTTAAGCCCCAGCATAGGCTATACCTACTTCTATTGCTGTTATTAAGAGGACAGTAACTTCAACGATCTTCTGGAACCATAAAATGTTATGTTTGGAAGTTTAAGCTCATTCAGTCCGCCTCCTCCTCTGATGTCTGAATCCCCAGTCCAATGGTTCCTTAGCAATGGTCTGCAGACAGCTACAGCCTAAGCACCTAATCCTAATGAGTATAAAACAGAGATTCCTGGGACCCGCTCCTGGAGATTCAGATTCAGTATGTCGGGAAAGGGTCTCAGGAAAGTGAGTTTTTTAAAGCATCCCAGGCTGGGGAATCGTTGCAATTGATAGCATCTCCTGACAGACGTTTCTCCAGGCTAGGGTTAAATCCTCCAAGGATGCTCAAAGTCTTCCATAACTATTTCAGACAATTCTGAGATTTCTGTTGAGCCACAATTATTTCTCTGTACCTTCTACCAATTAGTATGTTCTTGGGGGAATATATTGAATGAGTCCAATCTTTCTTCCACACAGCATCTCCTTGAATATGGAGGACAATTTATGAACGACATGGTAGGGCTAGCCTCTTCTGGATTAAAAAGCACTAATTGTGTCTACAGTTCTTCCTACAACACCATAGTCCTTTTGGGTCCGATTCTTCTAGATTGTGAGCTTCTAGAAGGCCAGAACCATGTCTTATAATTTTTGCATCACAGTATCCCGTTCTTAGATATACTTGGTATTCATTCATTTATTCAACTAGTATTTATAGACCACATATTCCATTCGCCCATTCTTCCACTGAGGATATGGCAGTGAACCAAAGTCCTCGATCTCTTATGTTCTAATCAGAGAGACAGACAAAACGCAAATAAACATATGTATGTATCTATAGCTACAGCCTTTATACCTGTTGCCATCAACTCGATTCCAACTCATGGTGAACCCATGTGTTATAGAGTAGAACTGCTCCATAGGGTTTTCTTTATGGAAGTAGATTACAAAGCCTTTCTTCCTCGACACCACTGGGTGGGTTCAAACCACCTACCTTCAGGTTACTAGTCGAGTGCAAACTGTGTGCACCACCAAAGGACCTCTGTATAGCTATAGTTATAGCTATAACTATCTATCGATCTACATCTGGCACGGGATTAGTGCTGAAAAGAGAAATTAGGCTAAGGGGACACAGAGTAGTAACAAGAGTGAAGAGAGTGCACTCAATGAAAACGTGTTAATTTGAAATCCAAAGTATTCATGAAAACCTTTATTTGGGCCCAGATATGCACAATGAACATTTGTGAACGTGGGTCGATATTCTGTAATCCTCAGGGAAGCTGCTGTTGGAGAGAAAGATCCACATTCCATCCAACAGAGGGCAGCTGAGTGCAAGATACATTTCTGCGATGTGAGAGTAAAGAAAGCCTCTCACCCAGCGAAGTGGAAACAACCGCAGTAATTGTCAAGTGAGGAAATTACCAAATAGCCCAGCCAGGAAAACGTCTTAATAGTGTTTTAGTATTAAACTGTCACTGGGCCATGAGAATATATCTACTGTGTTAATAATTTTCTTTCATTACTTGTGCAGAACCGGAAGTAGGAAGGCAGAGCTAGGTTTTGGAACAAAAAAAAAGAAAACTCCCCCCAGGACTTATCTGTGAGGTTGAATTAATGAGCAAACCATACATAACAAGAATTCAGTTACTTCTCAAAGCCTATAAACTCTCTCAAAGAGAGTTTATTTGGAACTTTTGCACGACTGCGCCCCCCCCACACACACACACGGGCACACACACACACACATACACACACTGAAATAACCAATGCTTTGATTCATGGGTTAGTCAGTTGTTTCGACACCATGTAAGTCATCACATAGTTGTGGAGAGAAAGGGGAGTAGGAAAATGGTCGGACGTTCAGGTCGTGGGGATAAAAGTAATAGATTATATTCTTTGCCATCCCCAACCTATAGCGGTGACCCTATCATTAGAATACCCAAGAATTCAGAGTAGATATCTAGTTGTGTCTGATTCATTCAGCAATAACAAAAAAACAAAAACCAAACCAAACTCACTGCGGTCAAGCTGATTCTGACTCATAGCGACCCTGTAGGACAGAGTGGAACTGCCCCATAGGGTTTCTAAGGCTGTAATCTTTACCGAAGCAGACTTCCACATCTTTCTCCTCGGAGCGGCTGGTGGGTTCAAACCACTGACCTTTCAGTGAGCAGCTGAGCACGCTTAACCACTGTGCCACCGGGGCTCCTTTGACTGCAGGTACTTGATAGAAAAAAAAATGCATCCGTGTTAAAACACAATAATAATTATAATAATCA
>NW_004444039.1:3587196-3588199 GCF_000243295.1 Trichechus manatus latirostris | reverse complement strand
TATGACAGAGGCTCAGAACGCTTCAGGAAGTGGTTGGGTAAGTAGCAGAGCTGGGATTTCAGGCCCTGACTGAAAGGCTGTAAGCCCTAGACTTTAAGGGCTACCTGATTCTTGTTTGACAATTGTCAGGCAGGAATCTCTTGAGATGTGTAGCTGCTGTGGGAAACGAGGGTATCATGACCTGGAGAAAGTCGCAGCGCATGAGGTGACCCGGCAACCAGGAGAGGACCAGAGAGGAGAGGTGGAGCCCTTGCTCTTACTCGTCATAGTGCTGCTGCTGCGGTTATGGTTGCTGTGTGCGGTTGAGTCCATCCCAGCTCACAGAGACCCTGTAGGACAGAGTAGAACTGCCCCATAGGGTTTCCAAGGCTGTAATCTGTACGGAAGCAGACTGCCACACCTTTCCCCACTGAGCAGCTGGTGGGTTTGAACCGCCGACCTTTCAGTTAGCAGCCCGGAGCTTAACCACTGTGCCACCAGGGCGCCTCTACTTAATACACCCCTTACCAAAACCATCCTTCACAAAAGACATTGGCAATCCATATAATGGTGGGGTGTTTTATTTCATTTTTTTCTTTTCTAAGCATAAAGCATCTGTTTATGGTCTGTATTTGTTGGCAAGACCTTATATTTCTTACACTGAACAGGAAAATATCATCAGAGGCCACTAGAAAAAGTATCAACAGTGCAGTTAAGAGGCATGTGTTTATATGATAGAAAACTGAAACAGCTTCAGTGTTACCCCTTCTCATCCTCCTAACGCCCTACATCTGCATTTCTGTTGCTCACACACCTGAGGAGCCTATTTTGGGAGAGTCGCTGTAGACAGAAGCTCCCCTGGCCCAGTTCAACAGGAAGTTGTATCCAGGGGAGACGGAGCAAGGGCTCTATGCCTCGTCCAGCGGCGCCCCCATGTGGAGGAGAAGGGAAGGGCTCGGGGACTGTCCCGGCTTCCTTCCTTAAAGGAATCGTGAATGAAAGGTGCAGAATCCCTTCCCCAGGG
>NW_004444039.1:3583774-3585622 GCF_000243295.1 Trichechus manatus latirostris | reverse complement strand
GAATTCTAAAGAATACAGGAGTCACGGCTGTAAGGAGCAGTCATTACCCCTAGGGTTGAGCTAGAGCTCCCAAGGAAGAGAATCCCCCCAGACCCCCCCACCCCTCAGCTGAGATCCAGACTTTGCTGGAGAGGACAAGCCTGTGGTTCATGGTAGGGAAGTCACTGAGGTCCTGGCCTGTTGGACCTGCTGGAAATCTGCCCCTGAGATGCTGGGGAAGCTGCTGGGTGCTGAGCATGGCTGTAATTTCGAGCTGGAGGAAGCACACCAAAAGATGCCCAGGGATGGAGAAAACAGCAGTGCAGCAGGAGCCAAACACTACAGAAAGCACACCCTGCAGGAGGAGCCTGATACTGGTGAGAACCACGATCTGCACAAGTCAAGTGCTGGAGACAGCACACTCTGGGGTAAGCAAGCACTGGGGAAAAGCTGCAAAAGTCAAGGGCTGGAGAAAGCACGCTCTGGGGTAAGCAAGCGCTGGGGAAAATCTGCAAAAGTCAAGTGCTGGAGACAGCCTGCCTGCTCAGGCAGAGCCCAGCACTGAAGAAAGCCACGCCAGGTCCGGGCTCGCAAGAGGTGTGCAGAGGGAGTCCAGGCAACAGGACCGAGGCGCTCGTTGGCAGGCCAGTGACTGCCTGTACTGTACAGTGTCTGCGTGGGGAGCAGGGCATAGTGGGTTCATATACATATATACATGTACATACACATCCCTCTCTCTCTATATATATATATGCACATACACACGCGCACACACACACAAATAAGGAGCCTTGGTAGCACACTGGTTGAGAGCTCAGCTGCTAACCAAAAGGCCAGCAGTTCGAATCCACCAGGCATTCCTTGGAAACCCTATGGGGCAGTTCTACTCTGTCCTATAGGGTCACTGTGAGTCGGAATCAACTTGATGGCAACAGGTTTGGTTTGTTTTCATGGGTATATAAAAAAAAATTGCCATTTTAACCTTTTTTAAGCGTTAAAATGACACTAATTATATTTACCATGTTGTGTGCCTAGCACCACGACCCATTCCCAAACATTTTTCATCACCCTAAACAGAAACTCAGTCAGACTAAGCAATAACTCTCCATTTCCCCTCCTCCCAGCCCCTTGTAATCACTAAGAAACTTTTGTCTCTATGTATTTCCCTATTCTTGATATTTCAGATAACTGTGATCATACACTATTTGTCCTTTTGTGTCTGACTTATACTCAGTATAATGTTTTCAGGGTTCATCCCTGTGGTAGCATGTATTAAAGCTTCACTATCTTCATGGCTGAATAATATTCCATTGTACGCATAGGGTAGTGCAAAAGGTTAAGTGCTTGACTACTAGCCAAAAGGTTGGCTGTTCCAGCCCACCCAGAAGTGCCTTGGAAGACAGGCCTGGCAATCTGCTTCTGGAAGGTCACAGCCTTGAAAACCCTATGGGGCAGTTCTACTTTGCACACATGGGGTCGCCATGAGTCAGAATCAACTTAATGGCAACTAATGACAACAACAGCGTATGTATATACAGCACTCTGTTTATTCATTCATCTGTTAATGGGCACTTGGGTTGCTTCCACGTTTTGGCTGTTGTGAATAAAAGCACGGCATGAACACTGGTGTACAAGGATCTGTTCGAGTCTTTGTTTTAAATTCTTTTAGGCATATACCTAGGAGCGGAATTGCTGGGTCATATGGTGATTCTATGCTTCACTTTTTGAGGAACCCCCAAACCATACACCCATTGTTTCAATTCAGCAAGTATTGGTATCTCTCCAGACAACAGCCCTCAGTAGATAATTCCGTTGCTCCTCTCCATCCTGCTCATGCAGACACAATCCTTTCACTCTCCACGAGAAGCC
>NW_004444039.1:3581274-3582573 GCF_000243295.1 Trichechus manatus latirostris | reverse complement strand
ATGATGTTCTGATCACTTCCATGATGAGATCTGATATAATGTGATCACCTCCATGATGGGATCTGCTGTGAGCAGCCGATCAGTTGAAAGGGATTTTCCTTGGTGGTGTGGTCTGCATCGAATATAAGTGGACTTCCTGGCGAGGCTCGTGGGCTTTTGCTCACTCTGGATCCTGCAGTGGGATCCTGTTCATCTGATCTCTGGTTCTTGGGACTTGAGCTAGCAGCTTACCTGCCGTCTTGCCTGCCAATCTTGGGATTCGTTGGTCTTTGCAGCCTGTGAGCCAGAGCCCTGCTGTCTGACTTGTTGATCTTGGGTTCGTCAGCCCCTGTGGCTATGTGAATCAGGAGAAGCCTCCAGCCTGACCCATGTTCCAGCCTCTACAACTGCGTGGGCCATTTCCTTGATATAAATCTCTCTATATATATGTATACGCTTTAGAGGCATACAGAGGTATACCACTCCATGAAGCACAGCTCTGCTCTGACACACACGGGGTCGTCATGAGTCAGAATCAGCTCGACAGCAACTGGTTAAAGATTATCCACAAATTAGCGCAGCTCTACTCAGCTGAGGGTCAGTTCAGGGTCATAGAATCTTCAAATGCTGGAACGAGATAACCTCTTGGATATTCAGTCTACAGCAGCAAAATTGAGGGCTCCAGACCACCCTACTGGTCGTTGTTGTTGCTGTGTGCTGTCAAGTTGATTCTGCCTCCGAGCAGCCCTATATGACAGAGCAGAACCGCCCCATGGGGTTTCCTATGTTGTAATCTTTATGGGAGCAGATCGCCAGGTCTTTTCTCCCTCAGAAAAAAACAACACCACCTTTCAGTTAGCAGTCAAGCACTTAACCATTGCACCACCAGGGCTCCTTACCCTACTGGTTAGTGGGTTGAAATCCAGTGCTGCTAATCCCTCTCCCAACCTCTACTGGAAGGCATCAGATTTAAAAACAAAAGCATAGCAAAGCAACCTCTGTAGATAGGTAGCCTCCAAACCATGAGTTAGCTCTGGCCTCAACTAAATTTAATCTGGCATAGAGAACATAAAGCCACAATAAATTAAACCTCAACTTTAAGATTTGGGGCCCTGGTGGCACAGTGGTTAAGTGTTTGGCTGCTAACCAAAAGGTGAGCCGTTCGAATCCACCAGCCGCTCCTTGGAAACCCTATGGGGCAGTTCTGCTGTGTCCTATCGGGTCGCTATGAGTCAGAATTGACTTGATGGCAACGGGTTTAGTTTTCGGGTTTTTTAAGATTTTAGCTTGGAAAGTTTAGAAAACAGCAAAAAAAAAAAA
>NW_004444039.1:3578566-3580862 GCF_000243295.1 Trichechus manatus latirostris | reverse complement strand
CCCCGCCAGCCGCCACTTCCCTCTTTCTACTACCAGGTCTGTTTCTACTTCTCTTAGATGGCTATAAACTAGAAATAATCAATTTCTATAATTTATTTTGGCATTTGACTAATTCTCTAAGGACTCTCATACACTCTGATTTTATTTTTCTCCCTGTGATTTCGGTGGCCCTCACAGAAATCTCACTCTCCACCCTCTGTTCTGCTGAGGGAACATCACGAAACTCTTTAGTGGGGAAGAACTTAACTTCTACCCCTTAGAGAAGATAAAAATAATCAGATATTATAATTTCAGTATTTTGTTTATATACACATGGCTCTGCTTTCTCCAGAGCTAACTTTCATCTCAAGTAACCCTAACCTTTGGGTGCCCACAGCCTACACGTTGGCCCTTGAGTTGGAAATGGAAGACATGCTGAGCTGTCTCCTTTGTGATGGTGAGGTATAAGAAAAGCTACTCCCCCACCCCATCCCTCCCAAAGAGAAGCACTTAGATGGGGAGATCCCTTGAGGACACAGCCCCATGCAATATTGTTATCAACTTTCAATTTAAAAAACAATCCTGTCCAGAAGCATGGAGTCTTTTTTAACTCACTTTTTCTTGTCTGTGGTCTAGTTCACATGACTTCCCCAAAACATGTACTTGTCAGGAAGTGCATGTGTTAAAAATTAGCTTTAGAAACAAAGCAAACTCTACACTGAAGCTGGAATATAACTATTATATTTTCAAAGTCTGCCACCCATCTGTCAGTTTCTCACACTGTGGTGGCTTGCATATTGCTATGATGCTGGAATCTATGCTACCAGTATTTTAAATACCAGCAGGGTCACTCTTGGTGGATAGGTTTCATGACAGGCAAGACAGACTAGGAAGAAAGGCCTGCTGATCTACTTCTGAAAATTAGCCAATGAAAACCCTACGGCTCACAAGAGCAGAATATTGTCCAGTATAGTACCATTGATGATGAAGATGGAGCAGGATGGGCAGCATTTTATTCTGCTGTGCGTGGGGTCGCCACGAGTCAGTACAGACTCGACGGCAACTAACAACGATATATGCATTGAAAATAAAATATATGTATTCTATTTTCAAAGCATTACAAGAAAACTGTGCTGATGTTGCTGTTTGTCTTCTCATGGCAACATAAGGGCCCAGCAGGCAAGCTTCTGTATAGAATATCAGCAGGAGAGATTTGACGAATCCTAGAAGAAAATTCTCATCTGATGTTGTGTTTGTGTATTAATCAGAATAAATAACTTTATAAAAACAACCCCAGAATCTCAGGGGCCTGTTAATACAGGCTTATTCTTTGCTCAAGTCACATCCAGAGCAGACTGGTGGCTCTCTTCCAAGAGGTGACTCAGGGATCTAAGTTCCTTCTGTCTTCTGTTGCCAGTGTCTTAAACATGTGGCCTTCAAAACTGCCAAAGAAACAGAATACAGCACAGGGACCATTGCACACAGGGTTCATGGCCAGGCCTAGAAGGAGTTTATACCTCTTCTAGCCACATTCCATGGGCCAAAACCCAGTCATAAGGCCCCAACCTGATTACAAGGGAAGTTGGGAAGTGCAGTCTTCCTCTGTACCATGAAGAGAAAACACGATTGGAATCTAGCCAGTCTATGCCACAGGAGAGATATTCCTCACTCTATTAAAGCATTAAACTTTGAGTGTGCTGAATAAACAAAAGGAAAAAGCTAAACAAAAACTTTTGTTAGTTGGATACAATCAGACTTTTGATTAGGCTGAATATCTCCAAAGGTCAGATGAAATGGAAGCTAAATCAGAGCGGAAACACCCAACATATAGACCTAAAAAGTGCATGGAAACTTCAGTTTATAGGGACTTTTTCACCCAAGGACCAGGCCAAGACAAAAAGTTACCCGTGTAACTCAAGAATCATCGGGCCTCAAGGTGAGTGTGTCCATAGGGCCCTGGCTGAGAAAGAAGGGAAAAAGCAAGTCTTTAGAATTATTCCATAAACATGCTGTGCCCTAGGGAAATTAGAACTAGGGTGTTAGGGAGGGAATCAGACGGGGCCATCCAGGCAGGTGGTGGCCCAGGACCACCTTTGCAGCTGGGGAGACTCCACAGGGAGCAAATCACCCTGTGTCCTCCACACACACTGCGTGCCCCTCCTGTGCTCCCCACTCTAGAGAATGACTCCACCATCCAGCTGGATGCCCAAGCCAGACCCCTCTCTCCTCTACCTTCTATCTATGCAGCGTCACCACCCTGCTGATCCCACCTCCTGGCTAGCTCTCTAATGCATCCTGCTTTCTATATTCCACCGCC
>NW_004444039.1:3569943-3577839 GCF_000243295.1 Trichechus manatus latirostris | reverse complement strand
GCCATCTACGTGGGATACCCTAAAAGGTGACCTAACCCAATGCTGTGAACTCCAGCCTAGCATTACAGGCGAGGTAAGTGTGGATGAGAGTGAGCAGGGAGACGAGTG
The DNA here is from genome assembly GCF_000243295.1 of Trichechus manatus latirostris. Classification (NCBI taxonomy): domain Eukaryota; kingdom Metazoa; phylum Chordata; class Mammalia; order Sirenia; family Trichechidae; genus Trichechus; species Trichechus manatus. Next base: position 3,577,731 of record NW_004444039.1, on the reverse strand, counting down.
GGAAGTGAGGGTTTCTCAGTGTCTGGAGGGCTCTGTGCTCCCTCCACCATGAGGAAGGGGAAGGAGTTTTCTCGCCCTTCTTGAAGTCCGGTGGAGGGACTTCAAGAGAACTGCTTAAAGAACTTGACACAACTCCTGGAATCTGGAGGACACAGGTATAGACTGGTGCCTGACACCTGCCTGTAGAAGTCTGGAGACAAAAGTCTGACCAGAGGGGACCTTGCTGTGAGAGGAAGGACAGAAAGAAGGCTGCAGTGGGAGCAGCCTGCTTTCTGAGAGCTTGGAGGGTCTGAGGGAGCTTTTCCCAGGGACAAGAGCAGACCCTGCAGAAGATCAGAGACTTGAGTTGTCTTGAAAGGCACCCTCCCAAGAGGTCTGTCTGCAGCATGAAGTGACCACAGACGAAGAATCTGTGAGGGGTGTACTCCAGAAGCTGAAGCTGAGAGGGAGAAATCAGAATGACCAGTCTAAGGGGCATCACCTACACTAGCCACGCAGTGGGAGAGGGTCCCCAAAGGGGATCCCCACAGGGACATTTTGAAAGAACTCAACAACAATCAGAGCTAGCATTTGGGCATGTGCCCTCTCAAAGGCAGGCAATATTATGGCTCCTATGCCCGTCTCTCCTCTCTTCTTCCACCTCACCCTGGAGATAGAGACAGCCTAGTGAGTGAGAGTTGAGTGTAAGACAGGAGAGAGGGGTCCGGCTTGGGCATCTGAGTGGATGATGGAGCCATTCCCTGGAGTGGGGAGCATAGGAGGGGCACGTTGTGTGTGTGGAGGTACACAGTGTAATTTCCTTCCTGTGGATTCTCCCCAGCTGCGAGGATGGTCCTGGGCCACAACCTGCCTGGATAGCCCTGTCTGATTCCCTCCCTAATCCCCTAGTCCTAATTTCCCTAGAGCACAGCACATTTATGGAATCTTTAACATAGCTGTTCCATACCTGCCACCTAACCCTTTTTTAACATAAAGTCTGACCATCTCTAGCTAAGTGGACCACCCTGTTTTCAGTTCTCCTGAGGCTACTAACCCATTGCCATTGAGTTGATTCCAACTCATGGTGATCCCATGTGTTACAAAATAGAACTGTTTCACAGTGTTTCCTTGGTTGTAATCTTCACAGAAGCCAATTGCCAAGGCTTTCTTCCATGGTGCCACTTGGGTGGGTTCAAACCACCAACCTTTAGGTTAGTAGTTGAGTGCAGACTGTTTGAAGCTACTAGGGCTGCTTAATTTTATGATTCTACTCAGAGAACATTCGTCTGTTAACATGGAGCCTTGAGACATACTGTACCATCGTCAGGGGAGGGAAAGAAAAGTCTCAGCCAGCAGCCCAAGGAATTGCGTGCTGACATCTTGGGAATTTGTTCAACCTTCTTTGTGCGGGTTGTTGATTCTAGGCACAGACCCAAGAACTGGCAAATGTCAGGCTTTGCTCAGCAAGTGCCTTCTGTGATTGAAAGCAACTGATGAGTTTGGAGGGAAGACAAATGGGGGAAGTGCTTTCTCTCTCTCAAGCAGTGGAGCCATGACTTTTCTGTGCACGTGAATCTTTCACAATCTATCTTTCAAGGGCTGTTAAAGAGGTACACCTCAGTATTTCTCCCAACGTACAGCTTCGTTGCAGAATTGTGTTTGTGTGATGGTGTACTAGTTTACTAGAGTTGCTGTAACAAATTATTACACAATTGGTGGCTTAAAACAACAGAAATGTATTCTCTCACAGTTCTGGAGGGCAGAAGTCCAAAATCAAGGTGGTGGCAGGGCATGCTCCCTCTGGGGGCTCTAGGGGAGGATCCTTCCTTGGTTCTTCCAGATTCTGGTGGTTCCAGGCATTTCTTGGCTTGTGGCTGCATCACTCCAATCTCAACTTCCATCTTCACATGGCCTCCTCTGTCTCTCAAACCTCCTTCTGCCTTTCTATGATAAGGACACTTGTCATTGGGTTTAGGGCCCAGTGGATAATCCAGGATGATCTCCTCTGGAGATCCTTAACTTAATTACATCTTCAAAGCCTCTTTTTCCAAATATGGTCACATTCACAGGTCCCAGTGGACATATCTTTTGGGGCCACCATTCAACTCACTACAGAAGGCAAAAAGAATGATAAACTATTTAAGGTCCAGGAATAAGGAACTGGGGTTGATGGAAAAGCTCTTCTGTTTTGGAGGTGTGAGTCCAGCCCCTCCTCGTCTCCAGACAGAACATCACACGGGGGCCTCCGCACTACCACTTCACTTGGAATCTCTAAGTCTGGATCACTGGGAGGCATTAGGATCAAGGAGGCACAGGTAGTGTTTCCCCCAAAGCTTTGTACCAAGACCACACCCTTGTTCAGTGGTGCACACAGATGAATCAGTGTTGGTAAGGAGATGGAAAGCCCTTCTCTTGCTTGAAGTAGAAAAACCAACACCTGTAAGGAAGCCAAAGTCTGTTTCTCCAGGGCCAATTCCTCAAATGAGTACCACTCTCTTGATTACAAAAGTACTTCATAAATTCTGAAGGGCTACATAAAGGTAAGGAGTCTCTGGGTGATACAGTTCAGCACTTGTCTACTAAGCAAAAGGCTGGCAGTTTGAATTCACCCACATGCACCTCAGAAGAAAGGTCTGCTGAGCTGTTTCCAAAACATGACAGCCTTGAAAACCCGATGGAACAGTTCTACTCTGAAACATACGGGGTCGCCATGAGTCAAAATTGACTTGATGGCAACTGATTTCGGGTTTTTTGGTTTATAGATGTGTAAGACTTCTTTATAGCATCACCATCAATGACAGGAAATAAGCTCCACACTGTGCTTAGAGATTCCTGGGATCGTTGCTAACAGCAGCAACAATATAAAACAGCAAGTATCTACACAGGGAGCCCTGGTGGTGCAGTGGTTAAGAGTTTGGCTGCTAACAAAAGGGTCAGCAGTTCCAGTCCACCAGCTGCCCCTTGGAAACTGTATGGGGCAGTTCTACTCTGTCCTAGAGGGTCAATATGAGTCGGAATCAACTTGATGGCAACTGGTTTTGGTTTTTATCTACCATATATTGAGCACGGACTATAGGGGCAGGCACTGTGTTAAGTATTTTACACCTATAACCTCTTTGAGTCTCATTTCCCTTATTTTTAAATGGAAATAATAACACCTCTGTCTCTGGTTTGTTCTGAAAATTAAATGCATAAAATAGCTCATGCAAGGTCATACAGCCAGCAAGTGTGATACACCTGGGACTAGAATCCAGATCTTTCTGATTCCAAAGCTGGTTAACTTAACTACGGCACGTTTTTTCTCCCACTCGTGTGACTTTATAGCAAGGGATAGTTTCTGCCAGTGGGAGACTTTCTCAGACTCCTGGGTATTATCTTCTTCCCCTTCAGGTTCTTCACCTAGGCAGCCTTAAAGAGCCTTATAGAAAAGTGAGGAATAGGTGGATTCTCGGGGGTTTAGACCTAGGAGGTGCATCTATTCCTGGCTGATAAATCTAACATTCTTTGACTTTATGATTCCAAGTGGCTAAGCAGTGAATGATTCTGTTGTGCCTCAAATGGGCCTTGTGAAAAAGGAACTGCAGGATTTGAGGTGTGGAGCTGCTCTTCCATGGTTATTTATGGAAACCCTGTTAGGGGAGGGATGCCTTTAGGGAGGTTCAGCCTGGTTGGGGAGAAGGAAATCAGAGCATAAACACAGAGTACATAATGAAGTGTTAGTAGGAATGCAAGTTATAAGTAATTGGGTGCTCAGGGAAGAACAATCAGGGCAGTCACAGCAGATATAGGCCTTGTTCAAGTTCCAGCTCAAGTCCACTCACCTCCATGGAGCTGACCCTGAGTGCCAGCTTCTGCCTTGGCCATAAAGGTGACTGACTGCCCTTCTGGTGGCAAGGAGGGGGATGCTGGTGTCCTCTGTTTCCTTCAACCAGGAAGCTGGGCCAGTGACTCCAGGGTGATATGCTATGCACATGGAAGGGAAAAGAATTGCTCAGTGTATTTGTGTGACACCCGGGCGCCCCAGGCTCCCCCACCCATCAAGGGTCACATGCTCAACAATGCCTTGACAACAGTGGTCCAAGCCACCCCTGCTACATCTGGGACTTCCCGAGGAACGTGTCCTCACTATAAGGGTCACCTCATCAGCCAGCTGGCTCATGTCTGCCTCTCCACCCCACGTCCAGTGGCCCCTTGGGACTGCACACTGGCTTTCCTGGGACTTCCGTTATTCCCAAACCACTGTGCTCAAGCTTAAACCCTGGGCATCCTTTAATTCTAAATATAGATTGTAGCGATTAACAAAGCTTTGGTGATGGTCTGGGGATAAGAGGATTTGGTTGCTCTGGGAACCCATGGGCCAACCCTCCTCAGGTTCTACACTGGACACATTAGACCTTTTCTTCTTGTTGTTGTTGTCTGTTCCCTGACTCAGAGCGACCTTATATAACAGAACGAAACGTTGCCTGGTCCTGCACCACCTTCATTATCTTTCCAACCTAAGGGGGTTCATCTTCCAGCACTATATGGGACAATGTTCTGCTGTGAACTATAAGACTTTTATTGGCTCATTTTCAGAAGTAGATCACCAGGCCTTTTTCTTGCTAGCTTGTCTTAGTCTGGAAGCTGTGCTGAAACCTGTCCACCGTGGGTGACCCTGCTGGTATTTGAAATACCAGTGGCATAGCTTCCAGCCTCACAGCAATATGCAAACCATCCTAGTACGACAAAGTGACAGACAGGCAGTGGAGACCTTTCTTAGTCCCTCCTTTGACCCTTCTTTGACTCTGCTTCAAGGTCATGTGGAAGAGGCCAACTCGGCTCCACCCCAAAAAGCCATGTCTTTCTAACTTGGAGTCCAGCCAGGTATTTTTCCGAAGCTTTCATTAAAACAAAAAAAAAGCTGTTTCTACAATAAAATCATCTAAGATTTACAATTCTGCCTTCAGTGAAGGCATTTTAATTACGTGAAACACTTGGATACTTGTTGTCTTAAAACAGTCTACTCCAGAAGATTATCTGGGATTTACGAGTTTCATAACCGGAAGGTCCATTAAAGTGTTACTCTGCAATTAATGAAGACGTCTGCCCTCCATCTCTAGAGAAAAGGAAAAATTATAGGCAGTTTTAAAAATAGCAGTTCCTTTCTGTATTGGTGTTTCTTTTAAAAGAAAAAAAAAGTGCTCTAGTCTCCACTAGACTGCCCTGCTATATGCAAAGAATGAATGGATGAATGGAAAGAAGAAGGAAAGAAGGAAGGAAGGAAGGGAAGGAGGAAGGCAGGGAGGAAGGAAGGGCAATAACCATACTTAAACCATGTTAGTAACACCCAACAGAGAACTGAAAAGTAATCGATTTATTTGGAGAAAATAAGCAAAGTGCACTCTTCATGTCAATACTAGGCACGTCCTTTGAGGATGCCCCTTATTATGGATTAAATCGTGTTCCCACCAAAGTATGTGTCTTAGTCATCTAGTGCTGCTATAACAGAAATACCACAAGTGGATGGCTTTAACAAAGAAAAATTTCCTCACAGTAAAGTAGGCTAAAAGTCCAAATTCAGGGCGTCAGCTCCAGGGGAATGCTTCCTCTGTTGGCTCTAAAGGAAGGTCCTTGTCATCAATCTTCCCCTGGACCAGGTGCTTCTCTGTACAGGCACCCCGGGTCTAAAGGATGCGCTCTGCTCCCTGCATTGTTTTTTTTGGTGGTATGAGGTCCCCTCATCTCTCTGTTTGCTTCTCTCTTTTATACCTCAAAAGAGATTGACTTAAGACACTATCTAATCTTGTAGACCTCGTCAATATAACTGCCATTAATCCATCTTATTACATCATAGTGATAGGATTTACAACACATAGGGAAATCACATCAGATCACAAAATGGTAGACAATCATACAACACTGGGAATCATGACCCAGCCAAGCCGACAGATATTTGGGGGGACACAATTCAATCCATGACAGTATGTTTCAGAATCTTAACCCCTATACCCGTAGATATGATGCTGTTTGGAAATCGAGTTTTCTTTGTTATGTTAATTAGATCATACCCGAGTAGGGTGGATCCTAAACCTAATCACTTCTGAGTTATCAAAAGAGCAGATCAGATACAGAGACACACATGTGCAGGGGACACAGGCCATGTGAGCATCATCGACAAGCCAAGGAACCAAGGAGCGCCCAGGGCTACGGACAAGGAAGGAACCAGCCCAGGTGAGAATCTGATTTGGACTTTTAGCCTCCAAAACTGTGAGAAAATAAATTTCTGTTCTTTAAAGCCACCCACTTGTGGTATTTGTGTTACAGCAGCCCTTGGTAACCAAGACACCCCTTCTAAAGTCAAGGCTGGTGGAAGGAAAGACTCCTGGACCAGGTGACCAGAGGGCATGCTTGGGATCCCTCCCGCAATGGCAAGCTGTGTGTGTCCTCAGGTGAGTCACTCTGCTGTGTGCACAAATGGAAGAGCAAAGATGAATGGAGCCTCCTGGACGAAGTGTGGGGGGATATGTTGTGCTAGGCTGCTAGCTACATGGGATAAAATCACAGGCACCAGAAGAGAAAGAACACACACATACACACACACACACACACACACACACACACGCTTCATCCAGTTCAGGAGACACTGTGCATGTACACAATGTCACGAGAGGGTTGGCTTAGGGGCAGAGATTTCTGCAGATGCCACAGGCAGAAGGCCAGAGGTATGAGCACTGGGCTGAATAAAAGCAAATTAAGATTAATGAGTCCTCTGGCTCCATGAGCTTCCTATCCTTCCACCATGTCCAGCACTTAAGGAGCTTTCTTCACCATCTCTTGACTGTAATATCCAATGGCACCTTAGAACTTGTGACAAGGCTGTGGGGAAACAGCATGATGTGGCAGAAGGAGACCAGGTTTCTGAGTCATACAAGCCTAGTTCTATGCCAGCTCTTCAAAACACAGCCAGGCAACCTAGGTCAGGCTGTACAGCTCCTCTGAACTCCGCCCCCACATCTGCTAGGAAAAAGGGGGAAGCTCCACCCCTGAGAAGTGCAAACTCTCTGGAAGGATTTCCAAGTTTCTGAATAAGGTTAAAGGTGAAAGTATGCAACTAACCCATTGCCATCGAGTCAATTCCGACTCATAGCGACCCTATAGGACAGAACTGCCCCATAGGGTAGATCTGCCCCACAGGGTTTCCAAGGAGTGGCTGGTGGATTCGAACTGCTGACCTTTTGGTTAGCAACTGAGCTCTTAACCACTGACTCCTTAATTCCTCCAAGAAATGGAATATTTACTCTACCAGGTGACTGGTAGTACCTGACACAGTAGCATAGGTCCCCTGGTTAAACTAGGCCTCATCACAAGTTAAAAAAAAAGAAAAAAAAAAGTAAGAAATTAAGCCATGCATGATCCAATTATAATTATTTTCTCTTTAAAATAATATCCCTTAAAAATGGTGTTACCAATGGAATACTACACAATGGTAAAAAACGATGAAGAATCTCTGAAACATCTCACAACATGGACGAATCTGGAGAGGGCATTATGCTGAGTGAAATTAGTCAGTCGCAAAAGGACAAATATTGTATGAGACCACTGTTACAAGAACTCAGGAAGAGGTTTAAACACAGAAGAAAACATTCTTTGACGGTTACGAGGGTGGGGAGGGAGGGAGAGGGGAATTCATTAACTAGATAATAGTAGACAAGAATCATCTTGGGTGAAGGAAAGGACAACACACAATACAAGGAAAGTCAGCACAATGGGACTAAACCAAAAGTGAAGAAGTTTCCCAAACACTTTGAGGGACAGAGTAGCTGAGGCTGG
>NW_004444039.1:3565701-3566588 GCF_000243295.1 Trichechus manatus latirostris | reverse complement strand
GCAGGAGTGGGTGAGGAAAGCCTTCTTCACTGCCATTTATTTATCTGCCATCCCTAGACAGGGCCATAGATCTAACTGCTTCACCTTTATTTACTGGTGTCATTTAGACACAGTCTGAAAGACGAACCAACAGGAGATGCTGCAAAAGCTGAAAGACCCACACAATGGACATGCTTCCATCGTGGGTTATTCTTGCACTGGGAGTCCTGGGGTGGTGCAAACAGTTAACATGCTCAGCCGATGAATGAAAGGCTGGAGGTTCAAGCCCACCTAGAGGCACTTCAGAAGAAAGGCCTAACGATCTACTTCCAAAAAATCAGCCACTGAAAACCCTAAGCACTGTTCTATTATGTCACACGTGGGGTCACCATGAGTTGAAGTCAACTCAATGGCAACTGGTAATTCTTACACTGCAAATGCAACCCCACAGAAAGGTGGGTGGAAAAGCCGCACATGCAGAGCTGGGTGCAGAGCTCCATGGGCTGACCTTTAAAGGGCAGGCTGATCCCCTCTGAGTGGAGAGAGGCCTTTGCTGTGGGCTCATGCTGGGATCTGTGGCCCTCTTCTTGAGGTTCAGGATGACACAAACGTCTCTCCAGCACCTCCAGGCTTCCAGGCCCTCTTGCCTCCATCCCTCTGCATTGCTCTGGGTCCTTGTCTACAGTGTCATCAGAGAGAGTGAGACACTGGACTCACTCTGCTGAAAGTATTCACAGGGAGGCGGAGCCAGCTGCCATCTGGTGCTGTGGACTGCTTCTTAGGTATAATTACTTCCCACGCCAAGTTCTGTTCCTCCTTTGTTGTCGTTGTTAGGTGCCATCAAGTCAGTTCCGACTCATAGCGACCCCACATACAACAGAACGAAACACTGCCTGGTCCTGCGCTAT
>NW_004444039.1:3561359-3563321 GCF_000243295.1 Trichechus manatus latirostris | reverse complement strand
GTAAACATTTGGTTTTTGGTGGTTTATTATCACCTATTGCTCAGATAAGTGAACAGAAGCCCAGAGAGGTTAAGTAACTAGTCCAAGCTCACAAAGCTAGTAGGATTTGAGTCCAGGCCCATCCGAGTCCAGAGCCTAAGGCCCTGACCCTTCTTAAGTTCTGCCTTGTGGGCTGGCCCGGGGGCTGCCATCAGTTCATTTCTAGACAAGCTGGGCCAACCAGCCAATCAGGGGTGGGGGCCAGGGGGACTGGAACAGACAGAGCATAAGTACAGAGGAAAAAGCAGGGACACGGATATGGGCAAGCCATGCCCCACCCACTGCTACAGCAATATCCACTTCTCCCAGCAGCCCCAAGAGTGATCCACATCCCATCCACCCATCTAGCATAGATAACCCTCTGCCCAAACATGCTGGTGTATGAGTCTCCTAGTGTTGCTGTAACAAAGCACTACACGCTGGGTGGCTTGTAAGAACAGATATTGATTATCTCACAGTTCTGGAGGCTGGGAGTCCAAATCAACCCACCTCTAGGGCCATGCTCCCTCCAAAGGCTCTAGGGGAAGATCTTTTCTTGTCTCTCTCAGCTTCTGGTAGCCTCAGGTGTTCCTTGGCTTGTAAATGTATCTTCACGTGGCCATCCTCCCATCTCTGTCTCTCTGTCTCTGTGTCTCTCCTCTCTGTAACCACGCACATTGAACTAGGACCCACCCTACTCCATTGTAACCTCATGTGAACCTAACTGATAACATCTTCAGAGACCCTATTTCCAAATAAGGCCATGTTCACAGGTATGGGAACTTCAACATCTTTTGAGAGGACACAATTCAATCCATAATACCTGGGTATTAAAAATGTAAAATAAAAACATCAAGCCTAATGAGAAGCAGCATAAGACAACAAATTTAATATTGGTGGCCCTCTTCTTGTCTGCCCATTTGAGTCTTCACTGGAATGCAGAGTATATTGATTAATGTGTTGTTTTTTTCTTTACCTTCTCTACTCGCTGTCAGCTCCCTGGAAGGTTGGGGGAGTGGGAATTGTCAAGGACAAAATAAACAGGGGGGAATATCATTTTCAAATATCTGATAGTTTTTTGTTTGTTATTTAATAAATTTTATTTTTTAGTGCAGTTCTAGGTTTACAAACAAATTGTGCAGGAAGTACAGAGAGTTCCCATATACCCTCCCCCCTGCACATTGTTTCTCCTATTAGCACCCTGCATCCTGTGGTACATTTGTTACAAGTGATGAACCAATATTGATACACCACTATTAACTATAGTATAGGGTCGCTATGAGTCGGAATTGACTCGACAGCAATAGTTTTTTGTAATCCGTAGTTTTCATTAGGGTTCACTGTTCGTGTTGTATAGTCCTGTGGGTTTTGACAAATGCATCATGTCATGTGTCCACCATTACAGTATCATGCAGAATCATTTCCAAACCAAAAACCAAACCCATTGCCATTGAGTCGATTCCAACTCATAGAGATCCTATAGGACAGAGTAGAACTGCCCCAGAGGGTTCCAAGGAGTGGCTGGTGGATTCCAACTGCCAACCTTTTGGTTAGCAGCCAAGCTCTTAACCACTGTGCCACCAGGGCTCCAAAATCATTTCACTGTCCTAAAAATGCCCTTGCTCCCTTCACCTGACCCCTGGCACTCACTGATCTTTTCACTGTCTCTCTGGTTTTTGCCTTTTCCAGAATGTCATGTAGCTGGACTCATACAGTCCGTAGCTTCTCACACTAGCTTCTTTCACTTAGCATTTAAGGTCCTGCCTAATAGGTTTTGAAAAGCCATTGCAAATCCCGGTGAGTGAATCTGCATACCCTCGCTGTCCTGTAGGGAACACTCTGTCCCTAGGATCCTCCACCCACAGACCAGACACCTCTTATTCTCAGCTCTGTGATCGACCGAGCTGTCCAAATCAGACACCTTCTCAAATATTGCACAGAATA
>NW_004444039.1:3557738-3559805 GCF_000243295.1 Trichechus manatus latirostris | reverse complement strand
CTTTCTCCCTGCTATAAATAAAAAAAATTAAAAGAGCACCAAAGAAAGGAGACTTTTGGAGAGAAAGTAAGCAGCTGTCAAAAGTAATTTATATAAGATGCAAATACTCAAATATTGGTCCACTCCCAGGATCTCCAAAACCTAACTATAAATCAGCAGTTGAATCGCTTGCAAAAACCTTTGCACAAATAAACGCTGACCAGGAACATTAGTCCACAGTTGAAAAAAATTCTTAGGAGACAAAAGATGATCTATAGGTAGAAAAAAAGAATTTATAGCACTGTTTTTACTAGATCTTACCCCTCCCTGCTCCAGTGAGTTGGTGGGGAACCTCATTTCATATTCCCTGGTAGGTGACATCCGCTTTTTTGTTTGCCCTGCACGGCTTCCTTTTGGGAAATTCCCCTCCCCACGCTCTGACTTTTCGCAGCCCTCATTCCTGGGACCTTGCCTTCCATGCATGGCAATGAGCATGGTGTGTTCACTTGTTGTCGGGGCGGGGGGGCCTCCAACATGGCCCCAACCATCCTGCCTCCTGGTAACGCCCTCCTGCACTGGACCAGTTGCTCAACGGACACACGGCAGAAGTGATGATGTGTCACCCTGGAGAGGACAATATAAAAGACTGTGGCTTCTGTACTGGGTTTTCTCTCTCCTCCGCCTCTCTCTTCTTCCCTGTCTCTTCTCTCTCCTCTTTCTCTCTGAGCAGTCGCTCTGGGGGGAAGCCAGCTACGTGTGCACAGGACACTTGGCGAACCTGTGGAGAGGCCACATGGCGAGGAAGAGAAGCTTCGGGCCAACAGCCAGTGAGAAGCAGCCGCCTGGAAGCAACCATGGGAATGAAGGTGGAAGCACATTCTCCAGTCCCAGTTGAGCCTCCAGTCCCAGGCAGTCCCTCCCTACCGTTTGACTGCAACCTTGTGAGGGGCCCTCAGATGGAACCACCAGCTGAGCTGCCCCCGGATTCCTGCCTCACAGAAACTGTGTGTGACAATACATTTTTGAAGCTGCTAAGATTTGGAGTAATTTGCTGTGTAGCAATAGATATCTGATACACTGGGCAATCAGACTATTGCGGACCCCTGAACACACTGAATACCGTGATTGGTCCAGGGACGGAAACACTCTCCAAGCAGGACCAATCAGAATCCTTTTCAAGAACTGATGTGGAGACGTGGTGAGGAGGGACTCTGGGGTCGAGGCTGGGCGTATAAAGTAAGCCTGGGGTGGTGACTCCCCACTGGGAAGTACTGCCTACCTAAGGGACGATTGGAAGTGGGGCGAGGGGAGAGGCATTCTTAGTCATCATGGAAGATAGAGACGCTTTTGATGTCTAGAAGCCAGGGATGCTAAAAATCCTGCAATTCATGGGACAGTCCCACACAACAACGAATTCTCCATGCCAAATTGCCACTAGCGCCCTGTGCGGAAACCCGGGTCTAGAGCCTCCAGTGGCTATCTTACCGCATGGCGGAAGCTTTTCTGGGACTGAAGCAGACCTGGTGGAGAGCAGAACCATGGCATTTTGAAAGAGAGAAAGACTGAGTCCTGACGATAGAACGTGAATACCTGGATCTAGCTAAGCCTGGAGACAAAAGGTAGCTTTTGAAGTTCACAATTACGTGAGGCAATACGTTTTCTTTATGGTTAACTCTTTCGTGCCCAGTGGTAGAGGCAGTGACCGACGAACTTTTTCAGCCTCTGGGGTTTATTGGGAAGCTGCTCTACCGCTGGCAGTGCGTGCTGCTACAAGGCGGGGGCCTTTATGACTGTTTGAAATGGAAGAAGCAGGTGTGTGCCCCAAATTACTATTTTTACAGGGTATTGTATGAGGTGTCTGGATTTCTGGTAGGAAAAATAGAAATTTTGAAAATTTTTATGTGTTACACATATGTCCCAATAGACCCCAGTGGAGGCTCTGGGGTATAATTAGTGGTACTTTGTATGTACCACTAAACACTTAGGGTGGGCTTGTGGAAGCGGGCAAGAAAAAAAAATTCATACTGCCTACCAAAAATTCAGACACTCAGTGATTCGGCATGCTTGCATTGATGAAAACACATGGTA
>NW_004444039.1:3552764-3557105 GCF_000243295.1 Trichechus manatus latirostris | reverse complement strand
AGTTGGAGTCAACTCGACTACAAATGGAAAGGAAATACAGAGGGACATCTGGTCAGTCTAACAGTAGGAGGTAGTCAGGGAAGATCTTGCTCAGATAAAAGAGGAAATTGATAACTTATAAAGGACTGTATAAGGGGTAAAGGAGCCTCGTTTGATAAACAACAAGTGACTCATTGTCCAGGCCAAAGCTTTTAGTACAGCCTCGTTCTGGCTATTGAGACCAAGATCACAGTAATTCAAGAGACATGGGCCATTTGGGAAAAACACAAATAATAAGACAAAGCAACACTGATCCAATAAATTGTCCCTTATAAAGCACTCAGGTCATTTTCTCTCTCCACTTCTTTATGATGTCTAGTATTTCATCTCCAGAAACAAGTCTCTATTAGGAAAGCATCTCTATGTTTCAAAAGTGATAAAGGGAGGAAGATATTCTTTCCCAGCCTGACTCAGTTCAGAGCAGACAAAATCATTTTCATTTATTCTTGACATTTTTACATCTCCCTCACCCAGAGCACAGAATTATGGGAGGGAATTACACGCTATTAATTGGTGCTGCTGCAGGAAGTGTATTTCATGATCCCAGAAGGGAAGCAGGTAGTGCTGGGTGTCAAGGAGCCTCTAAATCTCTAGTGAATACTCAGACTGGGTCTTGAGGGTAAGTGGGAAAAAGTGGTAGCCACTGAATTTTTATTCCAGTGACCTCTAAACACCCCCCAACTAGCTGCCCTGGCCCTGAAATGTCCACCCTTTCTCACTTCTTTTCTGGCAGTCGATCAATCACATCACAGTATCAATTGCAGGTCTGTGGAGGGAAAGGCATTGTTCCAGGCATAGCAGGAAAACAGGGCAAAGAGACACGGTCCTTGTTCTCAAGAACTTCCACTCTGATCAGGGAGACAGTTACCAAGTGGCAGAGACGAGACGTCACAAAGCTGACTGAACTGTGGTTGAAGAATCGTTAGAGGGTATTTCGTGGATGCTTGCTTGAGGCTTGAGCCAGGCCTAGAAGAGTGCAGAATTTGATAAGGAAGAGAGAAGGGAGAAAACTCTGCATTAAGGCCAGAACAAGCAGAGCCGAGCAGGAGAGGACTAGACAGCCAGCCTGACAGGCCAGAGGGTGCGTGCTGAGAAACAGAATCCAAGAACGGTATGGAGCCAGCCTGGGGCCAGGGACAGGGCAGAGTCCAGTTATCAGTGCATTGCCTCTCAGCTCCAAATGCACCCTCCTCATCTGCTCCGTGAGAACGGAGCGTCCAGCCTTTCCCCTTCGCGGCAAACACAATGGTAAGGTTTGAGCTCCAGGACAGTGCAGGAGGAAGGGGCTTCTCCCCCTGGTTCGGACTCTGATGTGCTGCTGGTTTCCCCCACCACCCAGAGCACACAGTCCTCACACTCATAGCCCCCCCCGGTCCCGTGACCACCTTGCCATGGCACCCCTGATACACACACCGCTCACCCTGCCCTTGCACTGTCACGGTCCCGGCACCCAGCTCTCTCTGCAAACTCTCCAGCAGCCTCGGCCTGCCTCCACCCAGAAGGGTGTTTCCTCCTTGCCCAGCCACTGTGGACAACCTGGAGAATTTCTCTGCCATCCAGCGGGCTCCAACCACAACTTCTCCAATGAGGTCTCAACCCCAGGCTTGGGAAGGTCCCCCCTTCCAAGTTTATCTTTCCATGGGTACTCTCCATCAGTCTTGCCAAAAACAAAAAGTTACACTGGGCAATGTGAAAACATGGTAAGGATGACTTTCATTCAAAAGGAAGTTGTAATGGACAGGAATTGACAACGAACTAGGTCTAGGCAATGCAGGATTTTGGAAGAAAAAGCCAAGCAGTTATTATTTCCAGAAAAGCTTCCTTAAAAAAGAAGGGGATGAAGGAAGGAAAGGACTGGCCTCTCCAGTGTGTGCACTGCCTGGGCATGTCGTTGACCTCTCTGAGCCTCAGTTTTCTTGCTGATCGTAGAGATATTAACACCTACTGCAGAGGATTGTTTTAGAGATTAAGTATAAAACACTCAGTACTGTGTCTGGAATTCAGAATGCTCGTTTTGTTGGAAATAGAGAGGGAAGGGAGTCCCAAGAGGCGGGAAGAGGGAGGTGGAATTTGAGGGTGGCCGAGCAAGGACAAAACTCCTTGCACCCTGGACACCCAGGGAGCCGCAGGCGGGCGGGCGTCGGGCTCCAGGGGCAGGTGAGGAAGGCTGCTTGAAGCAAGAGAAGATGGCACAAAGGAGGGAGTGAAACAGTCTTCTCACAATGTTGCCCAGGGCTGGTGGGCTTTTTATAATTCACACTATCACAGTAATACCTTTATTGGATGTTCCTCATTCTTTTCAGCAGCGCTAATGTGTATTTGGTCACTCAAAGTGTACAAATAAAATTTTTTTGAATTCCCCACTAAGATGGTTATGAAGGGGCCCTGGTGGTGCAATGGTTAAGTGCTCAGCTGCAAACCAAAAGGCTGGCGATTTGAACTCATCCAGTGACTCCACGAGAGAAAGACCTGGCAATCTGCTCCCATAAAGATTTCAGCCAAAAAACCCTATGGGGCAGTTCTGCTCTGTCAAACGGGGTCGCTATGAGCCAAAATCGACTTGACAGCACCTAACAATAACAAGATAGTTATGATTAAAAAAACAGAAAACAACAGTTGTTGGCAAGGATGTGGAGAAATTGGAACCCTTATCTGTTGCTGGTGGGAACCTAAAATGGTACAGCCACTGTGGAAAACAATTTGGCAGTTCTTCAAAAAAGTTAAACACAGAATTACCATAAGATTCAGCAATTCCACTCCTAGGAAAATGCCCCAGACTTGAAAGCAGGTACTCAGACAGATACTTGTACATCAGTGTTCCCTGGAGCACTATTCACAATAGCCAAAAGGTGGAAATTACCCAAGTGTCCACCAACAGATAAATGAATAAACAAAATATGGTCTACACATACAAGGAAATATTATTCCATCATAAAGAGAAATGAAATCCTGACACATGCTACAATGACATGGATGAACCTTGAAAACATTACGCAGCGTGAAATGACTCAGTTACGAAAGGACAAATACGGTATGATTCCACTTACATGAAAGAGGGTGGTGCAAATGGTTTGCCCTTGACTGGTGAACAAAAGGTTGGTGGTTCAAATCCACCCAGCAGAAGAAAATGCCTGGGAACTTGCTCCATAAAGATTACAGCCCAGAACACCCTATGGAGCAGTTCTACTCTGTAACACATGGGGTATCACCATGAGTCAGAATTGGCTCAGCAGCACAGGACAACAGAGACCTAAGTTCATTAGTGGTGACTAGGGAGTCGAAGTAAGGGACTCACTGCTTAGGGGACACTGAGCTTCTGTTAAGGGCACTGGAAAAATTTGGAAACGGATAATGGCGATGACACAATAAACATAATTAATGTCACTGACTGTTGAAATGAGAAATGTTTTGTTACATAGATATTTACCACAATTGAAAAAAGAAAAAAGGATAATCTACCGTTGTACGTACGTAGGTCAGAGGCCACCCTTCCTCTGTGGTCACATCCAACATCCAAACGTCAGAAGAAAACACATATAGTACCTCTCTCTCTTTTTTTTTAAACCTATGATCTTAGAAAATTCCCTAGAGTTTAATTAAAAGCTTTACTTCCCAGCCTCCGGTGTATTGTGGCAAATATATTTGCTGGTTTGGATGTCACCAGCAACTGATATTTGTGAACAGCTTATGCAACATCAAAGAGCTGAGTAAAAGAAGGGAGAAAAAACCCTCAAATAATGTATGCAACAGCTGAATAATGCCTTGTCCTCAGTGCTTATTAATCTCATTCTACAGAAGAAGTACTTCATTAAAAGGCTCCCAGTAAACACATGTACTCAAACAATACAAACTTTTTATTAATAAAAAAAAAGCATTCCACTTTCTGCATTTATTAGGATGTGACTGCATACTGATTGGGTCAAAGGTGATTGACAGATATGTGATAGAAATGATTATATCTTAGTAAAGTCTTTGATGAAACCCTCTTTCTCTCTGTCTCTCTCTCTCTCACACACACACACACACACCCCTTGATACCACCACCAGCCCAGATGGGAGGTTGAACAGATTATCACACTTTATTACACACACTGAAAAGAAGAATCAGGGTGTTGGCCAAGAGTTTCAATCTCTTGAACCAGAATTCTGAACCTTTATTCAGATTCCAAATTTGATGATAATAATAATGTTTTTAAAAAAGATTTAAAAGCAAAAACAGGAATTTTCAGAAAGTTGAACTTTAAAATGATTTTCCCTTTGACAGCCTATTCAAACTTATTCTGAAACTGACACCCAATTCCT
>NW_004444039.1:3545466-3550874 GCF_000243295.1 Trichechus manatus latirostris | reverse complement strand
CAAAACTGTTACAAAATAAAATTCTATTCTTTAAAGCCACCCATTTGTGGTATTTTTGTTATGGCAGCTGCAGGAAACTCAGACAGACAGCAACCAGCCAGTAGCTATCACAGTCCCTGGTACAAGCTTTCAAACTTCCCCTCGGTTGAACTATACAAGTATGGTGCACCTCTCCTTCAATACCTCCAGCGATGGGAAACTCTTTACCAGCTGGAAACCATGTAGCAGCCTCAGGGCCTGATCAAATGAGCACATGGAGAGTCTGACAGGTAGGTGGGTCCTGCACATGCCTAGACGGCTCCCCTCATCTGTATAAGAAGAGAGGCACACCACCTGGGGTTTGATTCTGAACTGACTTCAGGACTGATGGGGATGCAGGCTCTACAAGCACAGACAACAGGGAACTTTGAAAAGTCAGCCCAGTGAGCTTCTGGAAGTGTTGGAGCAATAGAGATTCAACAGTGATAAAAACCTAGAGCGTTTGTTGAGTCTCTAAAGCTGAGTGATTAACAGCTGGTCATTGTTAAAAATCAGTACATCATCAGTCCTTGTCTACTCATCTGGCTTACCGGGACGTTGGGGTGTTCTGTAATCTGTAAAGCTCTACACACCGGTAAGGAACTGTTATTGCTAATTTGCATCAACAAGTATTTATTGATTCAAACTATCTGCATAATAGGTTTTTTTTTCATTAGTGAGCTCATTATTTCTTGGGAATGCGAAAGAAAAAAGTGAAACACACATACACACACCTATCGCATTTCCTGCCTGTAACCAACCCCCTTTCTAGACATTTACTTGGGTTATTTTGAACTTTTTTTTGTTGTTGATGTGTTAAAGTACACATAACATGAAATTTACCATTTTAACTATTTTAAGTGTACGATTCAGTGGTGTTAAGTACAATCACGATGTTATGTAACCATCACCACTATCTATTTTCAGATCTTTTTACCATCCCAAAAGAAACTCTGTATCCATTATGCAATAACTCCCCATTCTTCCCTCTCCCCAGCCCCTGGTAACCTGTATTTTACATTCTGTCTCTATGTATTTGCCTATTCTACATATTTCATATAAATGGAATCATATAATTTTTGTACTTTTATGTCTGGTTTATTTCACTTAGCATAATGTCTTCACGGTTCATCCATGTGGCAGTATGTATCAGAACTTCATTCCTTTTTATGGCTGCATAATATTCCACTGTAGATATATATACCGCAATTTGCTTATCCACACCTCCGTTAATGGACACGCAGGTCGCTTCCCCGTTTTGGCTCTTGTGAACAGTGCTGCGATGGACATTGATGTACAAGTCTCTGTGTTCCTGCTTTCAGGTCTTTTGGGTATACGCCTAGAGTGGAATGGCTGGGTCATATGAGTGGCAAATTCTGGAGTCCCTGAGCTGCAAGTGGTTAACATGCTAACTGAAAGGTTGGCTGTTCGAGTCCACCTGGAGGTGCCTTGGAAGAAAGGCTTAGAGATCTACTTCTGAAAATCAGCCATTGAAAGCCCTATGGAGCACAGTTCTATTCTGACACACACGGAGCCACCACGAGTCAAAACTGACTTCATGGCAACGTGGTCATTCTGTGCGAAACCTTTTGAGGAACTCAGTCTATCTTCCGCAGCTGCACCACACCCACATTTACTTCTGGTCCTCTAGGAGTTTCACACAGCTCTGTATCAGTTCTCTGAGTTCTGGCCTCACACGACTCCTGATTCCTCACATTGGTTACTATCATTGTGCTCTTACTGTCACGCTTGTCACCTTGACAGCCAGACTAATCCGTAAGATGTGCTAATTCCTGACAGCAACTGTAGGCTGTTGGACACTCAACAGTATAATGCTGTGAATGAGCATATGGGGCGATTTTAAACGATCAATAATTGATTGTGGGTTGCAAGAAATAAAAATGGAGTAAAGGGCTTCTGGGCAGAGAGAGAGCAGTGTATTGGGCAGGACCTGCCCGCATAAGATGTCTTTTTCTGCCCTAAATTTGGAAAGCCTCTAGACCTCACCCCACAGATCTCAATTTTCTAGAAGACATTCACAGGCAGCCAATGTTTGGCAAAGGGCAACAGCAGTGCTTCCATTTGAAAAGAATCGTGTCTTTGAAGTTACTACATGTTTCAAATTATGTACTAGCTTAAAAGAGACAGGCAAAGCATGATGGTTTGGGGAATACAGCTCATGACATCTGTGTTGTGATGACATACAGAGCAGACTCACATGAGCCCTGGTGAAAGGTGTGTCAAAGGAAAGATAGTACTGGGAACCATGGGCGGGGGGCAATGATGGCCTTTGTGGGAGGGGAATTGGACAAGCTGCTAGCTTGGAGCTATGTCTTTCAGGGGTAGCCACTGAGAAAAAAGGTAGATGCAGAAAAAGATCTGAGGCTGTTAAACTCAAAATTAGCCCACGTTTGCACTCGACTACTAACGTGATGGTTGGCTGTTCGAACCCGTCCAGTGACACCGTGGAAGAAAGCCTGGAGATCTGCTTCCATAAAGATTATAGCCAGGAAAACTCTATGGAGCAGTTCTACTCTGTAACACATGGGGTTGTCATGAGTTGGAATTGACTCGACAGCAACGGGTTTGGGTTTTTTGTTTGTTTATCTCCTATTGACTTAAAAGACATAGCACACTGAGAGAGGTAATGGTCTTAGAGGAATTTCATGAAAAGTAGCTTCCTTTTAATGCTATGGTCGCTGTTGTTAGTTGATGTTGAGTTGGCTTCAATTCATGGCGACCCCAGTACAACAGAACGAAACGTTGCCCAGTCCTGCGCCATCTTCAAGATCGTTAGTGTGCTTAAGTCCATTGTTGTGGCCACTGTGTATTCTGCATGCCTTCCAACCTAGGGGCTCAGCCTCAAGGACTATACCAAACAATATTCTGTTGTGATCCGTAAGATTTTCATTGGCCAATATTTTCCTCTCTCCTATCTCCATGTTGAGAGACTCAAAGCTTAGCCCACCAAGCGTTCTGGGAGTGGGAGTGGGAGTGGGGTAGAATCACCTTCCTTCAGCAGAAACCAGACAGGCAAGACTAATCTCTATTTTTGTAAAGTCTATGCAATAACTGATCAAACTCTGCTAGGGGATAATCGCACTGACGTTTTGACTTCCAAAATGTCAAAACATGTAAAGCAGCATCAAGTTAAAATTAACTCTCAGGTGGGTTGGAGAAAATTGTCAGCTTTCAAAAAGAAGAAGAAGAAAGAAATGGGGTGGGGGGTGGATAATCTAGTCTCTCTCATATAGCAGTAAGAATCGCAGTCAGCAATGTACTGTTTTCAATGAAATGACCAAGGCAACCATCCAGAAGAGGCCTCCCCCTGGCTTGCCAGCCACCACCAGAGGATTCGGTGAAGAAATCACCAGTGACAGGCTTGGGAAAATACTTGTAGAGGATGTGAAGAGATGACGAGTCCTCAAAGAAACATTTACACTAGGAAAATTAAGTTAATAATAACACAAGAATAACTCTACTTATAGAAACTCATCCCCTCCACCCTAAGAGGATCATGGATTCTAAGACACATTTATGCCTTTGAAAAAAGAGGAAAAAAGACGGGTAGTAGGGACAGAGGGAAGGAAGGGAAGGGAAGGGAAGGGAAGGGAGGGGAGGAGAAAGGAGGGAAGGGCACCCCAAATTGTAAAGACATGCACGCAACACTGTGCTGAAAGCCCCTCCCCAAAGCAACTGCTGCCCCTATTTTGCCTGTCAAGCATGACTTAGGCGCAGGGAAAATGTGGTACAAGAACCTCAAAGAACAAATCAGTAAACCTCTTTGTAATGTAAGAGAAACAATAGTCTAGCATAAATAATTTGAAAAACTGTTAACAAGGTGTGAGACTAAAGCTGTTTCCGATGGAAGCATCACATTCTCACTTTTGAAAGGGCACAAAAGGCAGACTTGGGTGTGGAATTGCCGATGTCAGGTTGGTAGTAGGACACGTCCAATGGGGTGATGAAATGGGGGTGAACTCAGGAGATGCCTCTTCTCTAACTCTGCACAGGGCTAGTGTTGACTTCTACTCCAGTTTTAATTTTTTCAAGCCAGTTTGAAGATAGAAAAATCTATTTGTCCGTCTTAAAATGAAAGTGGAATTTATGAGTAAAATCTCAACCAAGCACAGAGCTTCAGGCATGAAGAGTCCCAACTCTAAGGTGCAAATTTCTTCCTCGGTTTCTGGGCTTGCATTCATCTCACTGTGGAGTAGCAGTGGGATGCGCCTCCTATTTGGGATAAAGTGCAATTCCTGTGATGTTATCTGTATTAATGAGGCCTGGAAATTCCACAGATGGGTCCTTATTGGAGTGATGCAAAAGAAGAATCCCACTTTTTACTGCAAATGCTTCCCTTGAATGCAGAGAAACAGATGTTCTTGGTCCTTATTTTTATGTTGCATAAAAAGGTAAACCTTCAGGGAAAGCAGGGAATATGGCTATGTGCTCATGATCACTAGTGGAAAACACATAAGGGATTCTTTTAGCGCTGCCCTGAGAATTTATTAGTGGAGAGCTCTGGTGTTAACCCTGCTCAGTGCACCAAACTCTTGAGCCAAGGTCCAAGGTCACCAAAAAAGATACAGCTTACACACAGGCATTGGGTGGAACAATGATTTACTCACACAGAGCAAGGTCAGCTTAAATGGTGGGTGTCAGCATCCCATGAGCAGTGGGTCACTCCCTGCAGCAGCCGATGCAGGGATGCTGGTCTGCACTCACCCCCTTATGCTGCAGAA
Organism: Trichechus manatus latirostris; assembly: GCF_000243295.1. Classification (NCBI taxonomy): domain Eukaryota; kingdom Metazoa; phylum Chordata; class Mammalia; order Sirenia; family Trichechidae; genus Trichechus; species Trichechus manatus. The sequence continues at coordinate 3,546,114 of NW_004444039.1, read as the reverse complement.
GAGGGAACTTGTTCTCTCCCCACCAGGAGTAGATACAAAAACGGGGTTGGCCAAGTGCCATGTAACACGCACACATAAGCAGTAGGCAGTCTGTATACCTAGAATAGGGAAGGAGTTTCCCAGATAAGGAAGAAGAAACTGGGATGAGGGAGACTCAGTTCCTAACCTCCATGATTAGGGAATGTTCTGGGCCCAAGGATTCTGATTTGGCGGGCCAGGTGAGGGTTACAAGGCCGTGCAACAATCCGTTTTCCCAGCATCTGGGCTATTTGCCTATACTCTTTCTTGGAAGTAGCCTAGAGCCCCTCTGTTTAAGTCATAAAACAAAATCTCAGTAAGAGGAGTTCCATTTTACTGATGTTGAGAACAGTTTATCTTGGAGTTAGTCATAGGGCACACGAATAGGAGATTTTTCTGAGAAATGTCACAGCTGTTAAAGCTCTCAATGGCTCCTCATCATTCATACCTGGAAGGCCCACCTATTTCTGTTGCTATGGAGATTTGCAGTCGTTCGAAGAAGTGCATTAACTTTGCTTTCACCCTGGAATTTGAAATAAAAAAATGCATTCTACGTATTTTTTAGGTTTTACAAACACAGCTTTACTTCATTTCTAATGAATTAGAACTTGCTTAATATTTAATAGACAA
>NW_004444039.1:3535216-3544833 GCF_000243295.1 Trichechus manatus latirostris | reverse complement strand
GGTTTCCCTCATTATTGCTGACCCTCCAAAAAAATGCATTCTGATCTAGTCCTCAGTTACCCCACACTCGGTATAAATCAAGTCAGACAGCTAGTGAGTCAGATGGCTAAACTTACTCCTCACATCTTTCCACTCTTTTCCCCAGCTTGTCTCTGTCCTAAGGTGACTCTCTAGCTGGTATTTATCTTCCTGGACACATCAGAGTCTACAGTCCTCGAGCCTTAGAAAAAACCAACCAACCCAGAAATATTCAGAAAAATACGTTTAGGACCTGTGGTTTCCAGCAACAAAATATACAAATTACTTTCAAGATAAGTTAGAAGATAACAGTTTACCAGTTACCTGTGAGTCAACTCTGACTCATGGCAACCCCGTGGTGTCAGAGTAGAACTGCACTCTTTAGGGTTTTCAAGGGCTGATTTTTCAGAAGTAGATGGCCAGGTGCCTCTGGGTGGACTAGAACCTCCAAACTCTTGGTTACCAGCTGAGCTTGTTAACCGTTTGCACCACTCAGGAACTCTAGGTTGGAAGACAGCAGCATGCTTCATTGGCCTCCACCGCTAGGAGCTTATAGGGTCACTTTTGACCTTTAACCTAAACTCCCATTTTCAGCTAAACTTGGGCTCCTGGACATAACTTCTTTGTGATATGATATGCATTGGGAGTATACTGGACACAGAAAATGAGAAAAATGGAGACTCTACATCATTTCTCATAAAATGCCACAGCCCGAGCCATTTTCTTTCTATAGTTATTCAATCTATATTTAGTGAATGTCTTCAACTGGCAGAGAACGAAGCCCAGTAGGTTATATGACACATAGCCACTGCCTTTGAGAAGCAAGAACGTATATCTTTGTATCTTTATTAACAAAATAATGACAATGAATAAAAGAAACATGGACGATTTGAAGGACATTTGGAAAATACTGGCAAGTGTAAAAGAAGAAAATTAAAATCACTTTAACTCTGGAATCTGTTGATAACCACTGTTACCGTGTTGCAGGAAGTCACTCCAGTCCCTTTTCTGTTGAAATTGTACTGCATATATAAATTTCTATCCTGATTATTTTAACATTGGAAGAATAAACTTTTGGGTAGCAGCTGAGGACATTAACCATTTACACCATCCAGGGATTCCTGAGCAGTACTAGGTAACCCCCACCCACTCAAAAAACAAAAAAAACAAAAAAACCCCGTTGCCATTGAGTTGATTCTGGCTCAATGACACTATAGGACAGAGCAGAACTGCCCCATAGGGTTTCCAAGGCTGTGAACCTTTATGGAAGCAGGATGCCACATCTTTTCCCTCGGAGCAGCTGGTGGGTTCCAACTGCCGCCCTTCCAGTTAGCAGCCAAGCATTTAACCACTGTGCTACCTGTACTTGTATGGAAATAAAAGGCCTCTGAGTTATGGCCTCACTAATCCAAACCAAAAAGTGAGAGTGTACTTCTCTCTGTCTTCTGAGGCTTGCAGAGTCTCTGCCTGACACAGTGCCCAGGAAGAACAACTCAATGCTAACAGGCCAGCTGACTGAGTCATAGGCACACAATTCATAAGCCAGAAGCACAGCATCTTCCTTTCCTGCTACAAAAGGGCAGAGAAAGAAAGAGAGGTGTGAGTCATCTAGTAACAGGCTGGCGATGGGAAATCCCACTGGAGAAGTCAAGCGGATGTGAAAACATCTCCTTTCATATGCTCCATTAAACTCCTTTTTTCCCAGCTAGCCATACTTCAGAATGGATTGAGAACTAGATTGTTGCTGTTTCTCTTCAGCCTAATTCAATAAACGTGTATACGCTGCCCATTTCCCCAGGTAGGAACAACTAGAGAGATGGAGCTGATTAATTCTTATAAGCCAGCGTCAGTGAGGTGCCAGGGGCTAATGAGTCATGATCAGAGATCAATGCTTTAGGAAGAGGGGCAAACAGAGCATACCTCTAGAGTGCCTGGCTCTGGATGCTGATGAGTCTGTCCCTACTCCATGACGTGGCCTCCCTCCACAACCCAGTTATGACATCAAGCCATCTCGTTGTAGGAAGCAGACTGTATTTTCAACCACCAACGCTATTATCTTCCGTAGAGATTTACAGCCTTGGAAATCCTATGGGGTGGCTATGAGTCAGAATGGACTCGATGGCAGTTCATGGGTGGTGCTATTATGACCCAAGGCCCCTTTCTACTGGGTGCATCTAGGTTGCGTGTCTCACGCATTCACATCCAGTTATATTGAAAGAATGTGTACTGAGTGGTGCTTACTATGGCAAGCCCTGTGCTAGGAACTGTTTTATTGTTGTTGTTAGTTTTCATCAAGTGGGTTCCCATTCATGGCGACCCCATGTACAACAGAACAAAATGCTGCCCCGTCCTGCACCCTCTTCATCTTCATTGGTATGTTTGAGTCCATTGTTAAAGCTATTGTGTCCATCCATCTCACTGAGTGTTTCCCTTGTTTCTGCTGACCCTCTACCAATATGATTAGTCTTTCCTGATGATATGTCCAAAGTAAGCCATCTTCACTTCTAAGGAGTATTCTGGCTGTTATTTGTTCTAGGATTGACTTGTTTGGTCTGGCAGTCCACGGTGTATTCAATATTCTTTACCAGCACCACAGTTCTAATGCATCAATTCTTCTTTTGTCTTCCTTTTTCATTGTACAGCTTTTGCGCGCACATGAGGCAACTGAAAAGACAATAGGTTAAGTCAGGTGCACCTTAGTCATCAAAGTGATATCTTTGTTTTTTAAAACTTTAAAAAGGTCTTTTGCAGCAGATTTGACCAATGCAATAATACATCATTTGATTTCTTGACTACTGCTTCCATGCACATTGATCATTGATCCAAGTAGAATTAAATCATTGACAACTTCGATTTCTTCTTTAGAAGTCACAAAAAGAAAACCCAGCGTGTTGAAGGAACTTGAGGAAAAGCAGGACAATTACTCTTTCTCCATTCTCTCACTTGCTGGCATCAGTTCAGAAGCTGACATTTCTATTTCTTTTCCACGTGGGAATTCGGGAGACCTAAGTTCATATTCTGGTCTTGTGTTGTTATTGTTTGTTTGTTGCTTACTGTGTATCACTGGGAAAAATCCTAAAGAGGATTTTGTAAAACTTGACAAACTGATTTAGAAATTCATAGGAAAAGCAAAGGATCAGGACTATCTGAGACAATTATAGAGGTGAACACCAAGGTTAGGGGTCTTGCCCAAAAGATAGCAGATTAATTGCTGTGTAAAGCTATTGTAATTAAAACAATGGGGAATCATTACAGAATTAACAAGTAGAACAATGGTGCAGGATAAAAAGCCAGAGAAAAACTCACACCTATGTGAAAACTTGATTGGTGACAGGGGTGGGATTACAAATCGATAAGGAAAGTATGGACTACTCTAAAAATGGTGTTGAGATGATTATCCAAATAAAGAGTTATTTTCCTGCTTCAAAATTGTTGTTGTTAGTTGCCATCAAGTCGGCTCTGACTCATGGTGACCTTACGTGTAACAGGAAAAAACACTGCCTGGTGGACTTCAAAATGGGGAGTAGTCATTTGTGCTGTTCATCAAATATTCCAGTTCTCTACTTCTTCTGGGTGCAGGATGGGGTTGAACTTCCCTGTCCCCTATGAAGTTTGATGTGGTTGTGTGACTTGCACTGGTCACTGAAATGTGCTCAGAAGAAACATGTGTCACCTTCAAGCAGAAGCTTTACCCGCCAGTGTTTTACTCGCTACACACCCTTCCTTGCTGCAGGGAGCTTGGATGCCGGTGTCTAGATAAGCCTCTATCGACCTGGGTCCCTGTAACCATGATGACCACAGGCTCCTGTGATCATATCCCACAGTGGGCTGTAGAGAAAGCGAGACATAAACTCAGGGTTAAATTTCTAAGGTATGGGGATTGTTCGTTTCTTTGGTATACTCTAGGCTCTCCTAACTAATAGAAAAATTAACCCCAAAATATCCGATTAAAGGCCTAGACATGAAAATTATAAAACTCTTAGAAAAACATATAGGCAAATATCTTTACGTCCTCAGAATCCGGATGTTGTTCTTGTTAGCTGCTAGCTCTTAAGACAATGGTTCTGAAATTTGGCTCCATATTGGAATCAGTGGCAGGGGGTGGATGGTTAAAAATTACCAGTGTCTGGGTCCCAACCCTAAAGATTCTGATTTAATTGTTATGGAGTGTGGCATGGGTGGTAAGAGTGTCTAAAGCTTCCCAGGTGATGCTAGTGTGCATCCCAGGTGGAAAACCACTGCTTTTTAGGAGAAATGGGGGTTTGGGGCTCAGGTTTTGGAATTTGCCAGCTGTGGGTAAAAACCTCAGTCCTGCCACTAATTAGCTTTGTAATCTCAGGCAATTAATTGTGCTACCAATTTTTCTACCAGTACAATGGGGATAATAACACCTATTTTGTTAGATTGCTAGAAGAATTATATAAGAATAATGTATGTATATTAGCCAGCACAGTATCTTATATATAACAGTGATAAGTGGTTTTTCTCCTTAGAAGAGTATAATTCTGATGTGTATTATAGAAGTGAAAATTATTCACTCTCCTGTATGAACTTATCAGAAATGTACACCAAGCAGATTCCTCTGCCCTGGGGGTGGGCTGGCCATCTTCACACCATCCCCCACCCCATGCCCTAGCCTACCTTCTCTTTTCTTGTCAGTCCCACTGACTATACTATGAAATGGCCTATAATCCCACGGTTCTTGGCCCATCATGTTTAAATGTGTGCTTGGAATTCTGCATGTTTACACCAAAAGTACAGCCCTTCAACCAACTACTTGGTCTGCTTGATTCTCAATATTTCTTCTTAACTGCTATCATTATCTCAATGTGTCAAATAATACCATCAGTGTGATGAATGGAAAATGCTTCCTTTCTGTGGTTTTTTCCAACTAGAAGGGAAGATGACATAATACAAGGCCAGTCTTTTAAACTACATTGTTCATGAATTAGACTTCTCTTGACCTCAAAAGATCAGACTCTATTTTCAAGGTCTACTGCTACCTCATTCTGCATATCATGTAGTACAAAAAATAATTTTATATATGCATCACTTTCAAATCTACTTATTTTCTCAAATTTTCCTTGTATGTGTGTCAGAAGAGGGGAAATGAGCAGTCTAAACAGCCAAGGAAAAAAGCAACATAAGGGTGTAACCTAACAGGTGATTATACTGACCAGACCATATTTTGTGCCTCAAACATTTATTGAGCCTCCACCATATACTAGGTATGTGGGAGGGAAACCACGCGTAAGACATAGTCTCTATTCACAAGACACGTGTAATACAGTTCTGCAAACAACATATAGGCTTGAAAAAATAACTTGTAATACAAGACTGTGAACATTTTAAGACTAATTACTTGTAGAGACAATACATGTGGCAATTCTGTGAAAAGAGAGGTCATACCCAGTTGGTATGGTGAGGAAACCATCTGGGCAGAGACACGTGTTTGATTTGCGTATTAAAGGATGGATGTATTGCAACTAGTGTTCATACCTATAAAACGGAGATAAGGATGCTTACTTTTCAGTGTTATTATTTTCTCCACTGGTAAACAGGAGGTGCTCAATAAATGACAGCATCATTATTATTTGAAAAGAAGGCTGAAAATTAAGTTGAAGTAAGAACATAGAGGTCTTTGAATACCAGGCTAAAGAGTTCAAACTTGATTTTGTTAATAATAGGAAGTCCTTGAATGTTATTTTGCAGCTTTTAGTACTATAGTCTAAAAAAAATCTTAACGTTGTTGAAACTATGATTTATGTGATACAATGTTAAGTGGAAAATCAGAATTCAAATCTGTACTTACATTATTATCTCACTTATAACAGAAAATACACATATAGAAACCTCTGGAATCCCAGAAATTTTATATTAACAAAGCAGAAGGCAGATGTTACATTCCTCGACAACGTAAAAATAATATGTTAGTCAGAAGAAATTGAAGGATGACAAGGGATTGTAGGAGACAGAGAGAAAGGGAAGTGCAGAATATCAAATTATCTCATATTTTATTATTGGAGGATCAAGAGATACTATCCAAAGCAAATGGGACAAAATATTTTTTCCAATAAAAATATTTATTGACTTCTGGCTTAAGCTCTGACACATAAGAAGTATAGAAGTTGTCACTCTTGTCTTGACAACAGGAAAAAAAAAATGAAAGTCAATGGCTTTTCTCAGATCCGTCAGAGAACTGAGGATGCAGGGCACGCCACAACCCTGAAATCTGGAGAAGAGGGCAAATCCAGAGAGTCACAGCCAAGATCTACTGACCTTGGGCAGAAGCTGCTGGAGATATAAACTGGTAGGAACAGTTACATAGTAATTTTGACGAATAGCTGGAGCTGAGCGTAGGCTAGCCTGAGAGTGAGAAATTCCTGGGAGCTTCAGTCTAACAGCGATCTCCACATTTTCATGGGTTTTACCTCCAAGAACCCCATGAGATTCTCACAGTAAAGATCTGAGAAAGATTCCCTAGTGACTCTGGCAGGGGGTAGGGAAGAATTAATCATTGTGAAATATGCTCAAAGGGTGGTCCATAACAAAGGCCTACTTTTGAGGGGAAAAGACTTTACCAAATCTTTATCCCACATGGGAGAAGGGCATTCCTCCCACTTTAGCCCCTCTAGCATTCCTGTCTCACCTAAGGTGGAATAAAAGCACTTGGAAAATGGAAGAACACTTATGAAGGTCACAGCCCAGGGACTCAGGTCCACTAAAAGACAGAGATTTAATCACAAAATTATAGAATACTTCCCCTCCCCTACGTCTTACCTATAGGGATCCAGTATAATAACAATGGGTTACAGTTGAAAAACCTGCAAGATGCAGACTCTCGGTGAGAAGAGGAGAACTTAGAGAAGCCCAACATCAACAGCAGAAACAGAAGCATAACAGGGATATGAAGGAAACATTAAACACAGCCCAACTCCCAGCCATATTAATATAAATCCTTACACTAAAAGTGTATTTTCCTTAGTTCCTCTTACCAATAAACATGCCCAGCTTTCAACCAAAAATTACAAGACATGCCAAACAGCAAGATAAAACACAGTCTGAGGAGACAAAGCAATCATCAGAACCAGACTCAGATAAGACACAAATGTTAAAATTATCGGACAGGGAATTTAAACTAACTATGATTAATATGCTAAAAGCTCTCAAGGAAAAGGTAGACAACATGCAAAAACAGATGGGAAATGTAAAGATGAAAACTCTAAGAAAGAATCAAAAGGAAATACCAGAAATCAAAACCGATGTACCAGAAATGATGAATGCCTTTGATGGGCTCATGAGTGGACTGAAAATGCTGGGGAAAGAATCAGAGAGCTTGAAGATATGTCAATAGAAACTTCCTAAACTGAACAGCAAAGATGAAAACAATGGGGCGGGGGGGACCAGAACAGAATATTCAAGAACTGTGGGACAATTACTAAAAGTGTAACATACACATAATAGGAATACTAGAAAGGGAAGAGAGAAAGGAAGAGAAGAAACACTGAAGTAAAAGCCACTCTGGAAGACCTAATAAATCTTGGTGCTTCATCTCTTCAACCCTCTCTATCCCCAGCTTGTTTTTTTACAAAGATAAATAGAGTCTTACCATATATGCTAGCAGTAACGCTCCTGGGTATTTGCCAATTAATTCAAAAAATTAAGCCCACACAAAAACCTGCATGCAAATGTTTACAGCAGCTTTATTCATAATCACCAAAACCTGGAAGCAACCAAGATGTCCTTCAGTAGGTAAATGGATAAATAAACTGTGGTACAATCATAAAATGGAATATTATTCAGTGATATAAAGAAGTGAACTATGAAGCCACAAAAAGACATGGATGAATCTTACAAGCATATTGCTAAGTGAAGGCAGTCAGTCTGAAAAGGCTACATACGCATGATTCCAGTTGTATGACAACCTGGAAAAGGTAAAACTATAGAGACAGTAAAATGATTAGTGGTTGCGATGAGTGTAGGGGAGGGGTTGAACAGGGGAAGCATGGGGGATTTTTTAGGACAGTGAAATTATTCTGTATGACACTGTAATGGTGACACTACGCATTTGTCAAAACCCACAGAACTTTACAGCACAAAGAGTGAACCTTAATGTATAAAATATTTTTAAAAATCATTTAGGAGATCGGGAAATCCCAGGATACTATGTATTATGTGACAAAACCATTTAACTGTATTACAAATACATAAAATAATCTCACAGAGGGGGTGAGGGGAAAGAGTGCTGACCTAAGCAACTCTTGGAATCAGTAGAGTCTGATAAGACTAAAGGCAAAAGAAACTATACATAAACACTGTACTCTAATTGATAAAGCTGTGTCTCATGGGGGTATGAGCTAACAATTCTAATACTGCATATATGTGCACTGAAATTGAACAATTAAGTAAATGAATGGTGAATAGAAGGAGCCAGGTTTCTCCTTAAGTGTCAGCTGTGCTTAGTGACTTCCTTCCAACGTATACAGTAGGCAGGGGGGAAATAAAGAGTAACATTACAGTGGAGAACGCTGACAAACACTCCTTCAGCCAGGTGACCGAGTTTAACATTAACAGTGATAAACCATGTTGACAAATGTGCCCTTGATATGAGGTGATGAAAATGTCACTTTATCTCTCTGGTGTTCTTCCCAAGAACACGTATACCAGTTGCTGCTGAGTCAACCTCAACTCATGGCGACCCCACATATGTCAGAGTAGAATTGTGCTCCATAGGATTTTCAATGGCTGATTTTTCAGAAGTGGATCACCAGGCTTTTCTTCCAAGATAGACTCGAACCTTAACCTTTCAGTTGGCAGCTGAGTGCATTAACCGTTTGCACCACCCAGGGGCAAGAACACATAACCCTAATCATGAGAAAAATATCAGACAAATCCCAGCTTAGGGACATTCTGCAAAATTCCTGACCAAAACTCCTGAAAATTGTCAAAGTCATCAAAAACAAGGAAAGTCTGAAAAACTGTCACAGCCAGCAGGAGCCTAAGGAGACATAACAACTAAACGTGATGTGGTGCCCTGCATGGAATCGGGAACAGATAAAGTGCATTAGGGGAAAACTAAGGAAATCTGAATAAAGTATGGACTTAGGTTCATCATCATGTACCAGTACTGGTTCATTAATTGTAACAAATGTACCACAGTAATGTCAGATGTTAGCAAGAGGGAGAACTGGCTGTTGGGCATAAAGGAACTCTCTACTATCTTCTGAATTTTTATGTAAATTGAAAGCTTTTCTAAAAGAAACTTTTATTTGAAAAATAGTTCCTTAATGCTGCTCGCAAATGAGGTATTAAGCCTTTCTTGGAGTGTCCATCCCAAGTCAAAAGAGTTAGGATCTAAGACCCTGAGTTTAGTTGAACAGGGAAAGCCAGCCAGTCTGAAGAAATCAGATTTTGGTATTGTCATGGATTGAACTGTGTCCCCTAAAAATATCTGTCAACTTGGCTAGGTCATGATTTCCAGTATTGTATGATTGTCTACCATTTTGTCATCTGATGTGATTTCCCTATGTGTTGTAAATCCTATCACCATGATGTAATAAAATGGATTAGGGGCAGTTATAGCGACGAGATCTACAAGA
>NW_004444039.1:3528137-3529377 GCF_000243295.1 Trichechus manatus latirostris | reverse complement strand
AACTGCTGATCTAGGGTTCATCAGCCCCTGCAGCTATATGAGTCAGGAGAAGCCTCCAGCCTGATGCCTGACCCATAGACTTGGGACTCACAGCCTGTACAACCTCGTGAGTCACTTCCTTCAGATAAATCTTTGTGTGTGTGTGTGTGTGTGTGTACACACGTTTCACTGGCTTTGCTTCTCTAGAGAACCCAGCCTAAGACAGCAACTTTATGTATGACTGAAAGAAACATTGCCTGGTCCTATAGAATGACACAGAGTATCCCTACACATGATGCAGGAGTACTGCCTCAGACTATCCCAATGTCCAGGAAAGGGACTAAATTAGGTGGTTGGGGTGGAAAAATAGATGTCAAAGAGCCTCCAGATCCTAATGCTTTGTCACATACATCCTGATCTCCTGTCCCAACACCCTTCTCTTTCTCTCCCTAATGACTGTCTGCTTGCGCATGATAAAGTTCTTAGTGTTTACTTTATGGATAATTTTTCAGTGCTCCAATCCTTTGACCTCACTTCTCCAGCACAAAGTAGGATGTTGAATAATTCAGATGGTTATCTCACGTCTTCATGACATATTCTGATAGCTAGACTAGTTTCTGGGAATAAAATCATCTTTATCCAGTAGCATATTTTGGTGTTTGTAATTGGATAATCCATATGGAATAAAGAAGTTGACGGATACTAAGAGGAAGGGCAGTGTAGGATATAAAGCGGACGTGGACTTCAAAGACTCTCGTTAGATCCTGCATCGTGTGCTGGTGATGTGACTCCTTCAATCATCTCTTGAAGTGTTTATCGTCTGTAAAATACAGCAGATGGACTGTGATCTCTAAAATCTTTCTAGTCCTAAATGATCAAAACTTTAAATATGGTTTCTCTGTTTTACAAATTTGGGACACTGTGTTCTCAGAAAATCACCAGTGGTTAATTATTTTTCTTGGGACCTCCTTCTGCGTATATTTAGGTTTGTATAATGATGTGTACGGGGGCAGTGATGGCTGAATGGTAGAAATCTCACCTTCCATCTGGGAGGTTTCCAGCCAATGCACCTCATGTGCATTTACCACCCATCTTTCAGTGGAGGCTTGAGTGTTGCTAGAAGGCTGAAAAGGTTTCAGGGGAGCTTCCAGACTAAGACAGGCTAAGAAGAAAGCCTGGTGACCTACTTCCAAAAATCCGGCAATGAAACCCTATGGATCACAGTGATCTGATCCTATTGTACATGGGGCCACCAGGAGTC
>NW_004444039.1:3511236-3526626 GCF_000243295.1 Trichechus manatus latirostris | reverse complement strand
TTTTTTAAAACTCTAACCAACAATAAAATTTGTAATGACAATAAATTTAACCATAGAAGGACATAGTTCTAGCTGGAATTATCTTGAAAAATCACATCAAATGGAAGCAATGTCAACAAACATTCTATGGTACAGCTAGATTTCACTCAAGGGATAACCTCCTTGCTCGGTAATGGTATGTACTGTAAAAGAGGAAATAATTACCTCTGAGATAAGCAGTGGAATCAGTTATTCTGAGAAGTCACAAATGTCGTTGTTAGAGGTCACAAAAATACTTTTCAAATAGTATTTAAATGGATAAAGACCAACTAGTGGAAGACTAATGTGGTTCTCTTTCACAAATCTATTTCGCCATGTGTGAAGATGTGGGGTGTGCGTGTGTGTGCGCGCGCACATGAAGGCAGTGTGGAGGAAGGGGACAGTGAGGAGCACTAGCTTCTTCCGTAAATGACAGAGAGAAATCAGAGAAGATGGAAAAAAAAGACTGAGTGGTGGAGGTTTTGGCTCAGCACGTAAAAAAAACAGATGTTCATTTATTGATTAATGATGTTAGTTCACATTACAAATAACATTCTCATAGCTGAAGTGTTATTTTAATTCATTTCAAATTCCAGGTAAGCTTTAATACCTATATATATGGAACGATAAAAAGTTTCACCAACTTATTCTAAACTATTGAGAAAGAATTTGAGAGATTAAGCAGCTCTCGGAATCATCTGACCAGTATACACAGGCGAACTGAGAGATAATTTGTGATTGGTCAACTAAACCGGAACTGTATTGGGAAGAGCACGAGTGGAAAGTAAGTCAAGAACTACACAGCATACGTTTTTCTCACAAATAATGCTTGTTAAAAGTCTTAAAACATTATTTAAAGATTACAGAATATATTCCGTGAGCGGATAGTAGTTCCGCCTACATCCCATTTGGTACTCACGGGATGGAAAAATCTAACCACTGGGAGTAGACAGACGGAAACATTCTACCATCCTATCAAGACGAGGAACACAGAGCAAAGCTTTGGAGAAGCACCCACTGTCGGAAAGGGATTTTAAAAAAGGAGATAATGGTCAGGCAATAAACAAGGGGTTATTTTAGCCCAACAGGACCCCTGTGAAGAACAGACTGCTGAGGGAACCTATTAACAGAATAGCAAGAAAACAGAGCTGTCTGAAGGGAAGAGTCCAAGAAGATGTAATAAAGATGTAGGCAAGGCGGTAGTATGTAGTCTAGTTTCCAAATAACAAGTAGTTCAAGCACGATTTTGGAAGATATCCCAAGACCTGGTTAAGCAACTTAGGCAAGAGAGTAATAATGTGGTTGAGACTGGTTAAGAAATAGGAATATTTTAAAGCTTGAGGCTCCAAACCAAACCCACTGCCATCGAGTTGATTCTGACTCTTAGTGACCATACAGGACAGAGGAGAACTGCCCCATAGGGTTTCCAAGCAGCGCCTGGTGGATTCAAACTGCCAGCCTTTTGGTTAGCAGCCAGACACTTAACCACTGCACCACCAGGGCTCGAGTAAATCATTTACAGACTTTGGATTTCTTTCTTCCCTGAGATACAGCATTCAGGAGATAAAGTACTCTTATTTCCATTTTTGTTTATTCCTCCAATAATTGGATGATGGTAATGATGCATTCCAGCCTTAGATTTCCTGAAGGGTTAGATAGGTGTTGGTTTCTATGATTGTCTCCTCCATTGCACACGTGCTGAGAGGGAGCTGGACCACCCTAGCTTGAAAACCACCGAGGAGGGGAGAGTTGGTTCTCACAGAGTAACACATTCTAAATCTTTGGAAAATGAAATAATTGCTTCAGGCAGGATCATCTTCGGATGCTAAAACCTTGAGGTAAAAATTGTTAGGGACGGTAATAATTGCACGGTGCTAAAGTATCACTCCACAGACTACTTGCTATTATGGATGAATTGCATCCTCCCAAAATTACGTTGACATCCTAACCTCTGTACCTGTAAATATGACCCTGTTTGGAAATAGGGATTCCCTCTCATGTTAGTGAGATCATACTGGAGTAGGATGGGTCCTAAACCTAATCCCCTCTGAGTCGCGTCTTACAAAAGAGCAGAACAGACACTAAGACAAACGGGGAGGACACCATGAACATGGATGCCACATGAAGACGGAGGCAGATGCATCGACAAGCCCAGGTACGCAACAGCCAAGGATTGCCAGTAGCTACTAGGAGCTCCAAGAGACGTAAAAGGACCTTCCCCTACACCCAACGCCCTGAATTCGGAAAACATGGAATTTAAGTTTGCTGTTAAACTCTGTCAGGTTAACTCATTTCCACCTCTTCTGTACCCCAACACTCCCAGAACTCACACTTACTGCTGCTGGGTCAGACTGCCTCTCAATAACAGGGCTCCTTTGGTTTCCAAGTCTCCTTGGCTGACAATATTAGGAAATTTCTTCAAATTCTGAGGTATCTTTGAAGACTTGTATCTGTTCAAAAAAAAATCAGTTGTCACCAAGTCGACCCCAACTCATAGCAACACCGTGTGCATTAAGAGTAGAAAATTGTGCTCACAGGGTTGGCAATAGCTGATTTTTCAGAAGTAGATCACCAGGCCTTTCTTCAGAGGCGCCTCTGGGTGGACTTAAACCGCCATCCTTTTGGTTAGCAGCCGAGTGCACTGCTGGCAGCACCCAGGAACTCCAGGATCTGTTTACAGCTGCAGATGCTCACGACTTACGGGTCTCTCCACGGATACGCAAGGCTTCACTCAGTACATTATGACTGTTAGGGGCCTTAAAAAAAACACCTAATTAATTAGTACTCCACCAGTTATCAGGCAACTCCCAGTCACCTCCCCACCACCTCACTCACTTCCTTAGTTGTTCTGCAGACTCTGGAGAATTCCTGACGGATCTGGATCTAACTGGCTTCAGGAGGTCAGTCGTGCCCAGAGCAGACAAGGGGAACTGACAGACGACTTCGGACCCCCCTACGCATGCTCAATAGCATGGGCGAACTATGCCAAGGAATGAAAAGACTCACGTCAAAGAACCAAAACCACTGCAAACATACGTTGTCTGCAGCTGATGAGCTCATTTCAAAAGCAGAGAGTCCGTCGGCCGCCTCCGTGCCAAGTCTTAGCCCCGCCCCGTAATAAATAACCAATAGAAACTATGAATATGTAGAACTTCCTGATCCTGCCCACCTGCCTTCCTCCGCCCCTCAAGGAATATGTGTAGTTCCCCAAACCTACAAAATGTAAATGCTTCCTCAAATGGAGGAACTCAATCTGAGGTTGATACCTCTGAGTTCCCGCTTGCTAGCCTGCGAAATAAGCTCTTTCTTCCTCTCAACATCAGCGTCTGAGGGATTGGCTCCTTGCACGCCGGGCACCGACCTACTGGTCCCATTTCACGACTAGCACAGTTAACTGCTTTCCTTCACCTGATTCTTTGCGCATGTATAGAAAGATTTCAAAAGTAAATGAAGCTCCTGATTAACAGATGGAGGCAATTCACTCATCAGCATAAGCGTGTAACAGCTACATACTCCCCAACTACTTCTATTTTGCCTAAGAACGGTCATATTTAGATACCAGGTAATTCTTTTTAACTTGCTCAAACCAAATAAGGTAAGTGATTTCCCCAAATAAAACAGATTCTCTATTATTGAGCAGCTAGACAAAATCTGGAAAACTAATCAAACAAATTAAAACCGAGAAATTTATTTATAATGATAAAGGTAATACTTCTGTTTCGTCTTCCCTCATTTTTCTCCCCTACTTTTTTTTTTTTTCTTTAATAAAAAGTATGAAGATCTTTTAGAAATGCGATCGGTTAGGTCTGCTTTGCCTGGAAGTTCTGGAATCTTCAAGAGTATGATAAAGGCATTAGCTTAATCAAAGTTTCTGAAAATCCACATGTTTGCAGTTATCGAAAGTTAAGAGGTCCAAAGTAATAACTGAATCTCGACCATGAGTCAGAGAAATCAAACTTCTAGTTTGGAAATAATAACAATTTAATGCGCAAACAAACCATTATCAAAGTGAATAAAATATTGAAGCATCATCGTTTCTGCACTTAACAACATGAAGAAGTGTTTGTTGTTATACATTTAAAACCAAATTAACTTACTGGCAACTAAAAAAAAAAAAGTGCCACAATATACAGACAGATACAAATTTACCACTGCAGACATACAAATAAGCAAAGTACACAGTACACACTTTCACAGCTTTTCTAGAAATCTCATCATACGCTCACTCACCAATTTATTTGCTGTTACATGTCTGACAAAATGAACTTTTTTAACCTTATAAATATATAAATCCAAACCACAAAACATCTCCTAAACATTAGATGTACTCTAAGTACAAATGGATTTTTGGAAATTGCATTCACAATGCTATCTAAAGTAGATTTTATGAAACTATATTTAGCTGTTTCTTGTGGCTTAAGTTCATTGGGCTGCCCCACATATCCTTACTATCATATTTACTTTGGGTATACATAATCTCAAGGTTAATAACTATACAATTAAAATCAAACTACTATTCTAGAAATAAGTGTCAATTTTTCCTGAATAAGAGATTGGAACTGGCCCACTGTAACTATATCACACAACAAATATTTCATCACAAACAAGTTAAAGTAGTCTTAGTAATGCCCGTTCTAAGAGTTACAAATATTTCGATGTTAATCATCAGTAATGGGTTTTAGAGACTAAAAAGGTTTGTATTCCCCCAACTGCGTTCCTACTTTCTGTGGACATTCTAGTCCCCTAAACCTAAAGTCCGCTAAGCAACTTTTTCTCATAAATATACACATTCAACTCCCCCTACGTCATGAAAGATGTTCATTAACGCAAATCACATAGCTTATGTTTTTACGTGAAATCAATTGTGCAAGAACTGAATCGATTAGAAATGGATTTTAAAACAACAGGGACAGCAACAGGTTAAGCTGCACATGACTGCCTTTAAGGGTCTTCTCAAGCAGGGCGTGGGCTCTGTGTGTTTCCTGCCCATCCCTCTGGCCTGGCCTTGAACCATCATCTTTTGGTACAACTAAATACACAGTACACAGAATACTTATGTGCTCAGCCCTTCACACTGTGAGCTAAGGCATTTCATTGTTTCTGAGTTTTCACTGCCACAATTCACCCCAAATTGTTACAGGATTAAATTAAATAAAGCATAGTACAATTTAAAATACAATTTAAAGTTAGAATTTAAAAAAGAAAACCTTCTTAAACGTTTATCAATTAACTTCAATGGAACCTCATTCAGAACAAAGGGTGGGTCTGATTGGGTAATGTGGTTAAAAAACAAAACAAAACAGAAAAACCTTTGAAGTGTTTTAAGGAAAGAGTCAAGTGAAGGTTTCCATGACCAACAGCTGCTCTATGGGACTTTCAGAGAAGGCTGAGGAGAGAGGGAAATTATTGTGGAGAGGGTGTGCCTCAAAGACAAACGGCCATATTCTGTCATGAAGTTTACTTCGATGCAAATCCTACATGCTCTAAATTCTCATTAGTACTGTGGTAAAACAGGTATTTAGTTGAAACCACCCGGGGGAACTGAGGCTGAGTTCCTCTTGGCAGAAGGAATGAGCCGCAGGAATAGGTACTTCAACGGGAGTAGCAAACCCTACAGTGACACATCAGGGACAAAACATCAGGAGACAATTCCAGGTGCTCTGACCACAGAGGTGTGGGGGGAGTGTGGGGTGAGTCTTGGAGCAGCTCTCCAAGTCTATAATCCCAACGACTACAAGAAGAGGCACCTGCTCATTCCTGACTTTCCACAGAAACCTCTACCCCAGCATCCCGCATCACCCCTCCTGTATGTCTGTCAGCAGTGTGCACTGACTCCTGCCCTTCCCCTGGAAGACTCACTGCCGCCAGGGCTGTGCTCACACGTTTTTGCTTCTTTGCTGAAACCCACGTAGCAGGGAACATCATCCGGAAAAACCAATCGAGTCAACACTCTGACGAAAAATGGCCACAAAAACATGGCCAGTGGTTTGGTTAATGTCATGGACACTAATCATAAAGGATATAAAAGAAAATAAGTTATAAATTACCTAGCCGCTAGCCTGGCAATGTGTATCAAATTTCTTTCTTTGCCGACCTATTAACTGGGAAGTGACATACAGTCTAGAAATTCATGACAGACGCACTGGCAAAAGCCATACACCATAAGGATAACGAGGCTCGAGGGGACGAGGCTGACAAAGACAACCCCCAGGGTGACTTTTTTAGATACCAGTAAGTAGATCCCTAAGGGCAAGGAGCTGAAGTAGAGCAAACCTAGCAACCAAACCAACACCCGGATGGATGTCTGGAAGAGCAGGGACGTGCAGTTCCACACAGTCCAGTTGTGTGACACGGTGGTGACAGAGTCGAAGCTGGCAGGCCTGTAAAACTCCACCACAGGCGTGGAGCTGAGAGACGGGGAACTCTCGCGCTGCACCTCCATGATGGTTATCACCAGGCAGTTGGAGGATGTGTGTGAGGGACTCACGAGGGAGGCCAGTCTTTTGGGGGTCAGCAGTAGCTCGGTGGGGTTCTCTGGCAGGCACTTCTTCCCTTTGCCTCCACAAGTCAAGTTCACCAGGATGTTGCTGTCGTCGGGTAGGCTGCTGACTTCGTCATCCGGAAGGGAAGTCTCGAACCTACAGAAGGGACACACGATGACCCCTTGTGGGGAGTCCCCAAAGTCGATGATCTTGTAGAGGCATTTGGCACAGACCCTGTGGCAACACTCCAGCACTTTGGGTTTCCTCTGTTTCAGGTTGTACCGGTTATAGCAGATCTTGCACTCGAGCTCGTCCGAGACCTGCGTCTCTGCGGCGTCTTCTGGCAGCTGACTGGCCATCTTGAGTTACATGTGTACAGTCTCCTACCAGACGTGTCTCTTTAGGGAATGACTTCGATTAAGTGCCCTCTGAATAGCGTATTGCCCCGATCAGGCAGAGATGTAGTAAGGCTGGACAAGGACTAAAAGAAACCCAAAATCTTCCAGGCATTTTCAGCTTCTGCATTTAACTAGCCACCTCAAACGCATATAAAAAAAGGCCACGTGGAGGATCTGTAGAGAAAAAAGAGATTCTAATATATGAACGGTTCACGGGAAAGGTGTTTCTGAAACGCACATTATGGAATTTTCTGGGCTTCAATGATTAGAAGCAACAGACTTAAAACGTTAAATTCCCTTCATCTCATCAGACTGTCAAGCATCTCTGCCCCCAGGACAGGAGACATCTCTCTGTGCTTAGCTGTTTCAGTCCACTATTAGGACAGTGAAGAAGGAATTAAGAATCCTAACAGGTGTAAAGTTCAATCTAGAGCACCGTATGGCTTGATGTGAGAAATTTTCTCTCTGAAATGTGTAACAAATTCTGGCCTCCTTGAAAACAGAGTAAGACACATTCTAGAAACAGATAAATTCAATTTTCAATCAATTCTATTCAATATAGAATATGTAATTATCGGTATAAATACCATTTTGTTTAAATACCCTCAATAGTGTTTAGGAACATGCAAAAGAAGGGAAGCCTTAAGGAAAAATGTTGAAAGTGTTTCTTCAGGAAGTACCTTGATAGAGATGAGAGCGTATTTAAAAATAGAACAGACTGTTCTCACCTCTCAGTGTAAAGAAGTCTGATATAAACACCTTTATTGTTTGAGTGCTCAATTTCAAACTTTCTGTTTCAACACTAGTATTGAAAACCACAGCTGTATATATACACTCACTGGAGGAAAAATGAAGCACGTAACACCCGACGTAAGCATTATAAACAAGTCAAGCCCAATTCCAATACAGGGAAGTAAACCCAGATAACGCGTGCAGTTATAGCTCCAAGTATGAAGAGTCACATGTGCGGGATTATCAAGCAACTCAAAGTTCACCTACCCACCTGCTTCACTTCCTGTCGTCTCTCTTTCTATAACACACAGAAAGCACAGCACACTCAGCAGTCCTTAATATTGGCCCTTAATTGCAATTACTGCCTCTGGCCAATTGGCTGATGCTTGATTCAGCTGCGTAGTCAGTTCTCATTTACCAAGACAAATGGGAGGGTGCGACTGTATGAAAAATCTCCATACTAGTTTTATTTAGCTTTAATATATGTAATAATTTTGGTAGCAGATTTGTCTGCAGTCCAGTTTTGCTTGGAAAAATATCAACATGTGCTTGCATTTCTGAGCGCACCTCCAGGCAATAAGAGCAGAAGACCCCACAAGAGTTCTGAGAAGCAGAGGGTAACTGGGCTGGGATTAAAATGTCCTATGGACCATACCACACCAATAGAGAAGGAGCAGTGGGGAGTGAAACGGATAATTTTAAAAATCACGAATCACTGACTTGAAAATACATATAATTTTCTTTTTTATTTATGACTTAATTAGGCTACTTTTTAAACTGACTTCACATTTTACAAGAATGTGCTATGGATATCAGTGGTAAGATGAAACTTGGTGGCAAAAGGAAGTCAATCAATAATTAGAATCTCTGGTAATAAGCAAAATAATGTATGTAGGATAAAACATAAGAGTTTACTGTATATAAAAGTATGTATATCAGAATTGCTACCCGAAATCTGTGTATCCACTCTTATGCAATAAAGGGGTATCAGACACACACATCAGCTCTTCTCTCCCCTTTCCTTCCACATGCCCTAAATATTACCTCACTCCTGATCCTGATCCTGGTCAGGATACATATGCTCATGTCATTGCAAAATGTAACTGTGTCTTGCCCACAATTCTACAAAGGCAGCTTCCATTCTCTGTGGGATGAACCCCTCCAGGATGTCAGTCAAGGAACAAGAAGGTGTCCTATCCCTCCACCACTTCCAGGCACGGCCACCTCGAAGAGTCTCTAGCCGTGGGCAGTTCACTTGGTGATGGGCTTACTGGAAAGCTCCATCCATCACCTGCTGACCACACACAGACCAAAGGCCATCAAAATTGAACACACTATGTTCTCTTTTCAGCTACCTTCCTGCTCAGCCTTCAAAACCCAAAAAAAATAAAAACCCATTGCTGTCAAGTCGATGCTGACTCATAACGACCTCATGTGTTACAGAGTAGAAGTGCTCCATGGGGTTTTTGTGGCTGTAGTCTTTACAGAAGCAGATCACCAGGCCTTTCTTCTATGGAGCCACTGGGTGGGTTCAAACCACCAACCTGTAGGTTAGTAGTTGAGCGCTTAACCATTTGCGCCACCCAGCAGGGCCGTCTAGCCTCATACCTTCCCAAATCCAGGCGTACCAAAACTGACAATAATACTAGAATTGGTAGCAGTGATTGTCTCGTTTGCCATCAAAAGGACAATGCATGTAGAGTTGTGTGAGAAAGGAGAGGAAAGTATTTAAGCATACAGATGAAGACATCAGGAAGAGGCCAAACTATTCAGTGAGGATATATAAGCAAAAAGACATCCAAAAGCAAGGTATCTGAAGGCTTGGAATGCTAGACCACACATATGTAAAAACCAACAGTGAACAAACAATACACCGCCAGCGTTGACAGTCAGCGGGGTGGGCACATTAGTACGTTCTGTACCAAGGTTCCAAGAACTGGAAGAACGGCAACAGGGACGCTCCATGTTGGGCCAGCCACAATTTCTAGCTTACAAAATTCTGTGACCGTAAGACATCTGCTTTGACAATATCAAGGTATTATTTCAAACAAAGCTTTCCTTTTTCACCGAAATACTGTCAGACCGCTGAATTACTAAGATGGGGTGATACGTGATCGTACTGTTTGTATTTATAAATGGGGGGGTTCCTGGAAACATGCAAAGAAAATATTAAATGTTCAAATATCTCATTAAAGATACCGACTTTAATTCCAAGGCCAACTCCAGCAAGTCCGCGCCGTCAGGCTGAAATGCTTCCTCCAGTCCTGCCTCAGAGAGGGGCACTTCCGGGCGGTCCTGGAGGGCAGCCTCGAGCTCTGGAGGCATCCCTGGAAGTGTTCCTTCCTGTAGTGGCACAAGACAACAGAGTGATTGTTCCTCTTGGAAAGCTGGCTATGGACCACAGGAGTCCTTACAAATAAATACTTCATCTGTCTCAGTGTGATGCTAACAAGGCCCCTTGAAGAATGAGAAAAAGAAGCCCAAATCCCTAAGTTCATTTACAGGGTTACAGTCAGTCAGAGGCACTCTTCAGTCCTCTCAAAGTCAGTCATTCCAGCCCCTTCCCATCCTGTCAGAAGCTGTGGACAACAAGCACGAAGTTGAGCAAAAGAAGCCAGGCCCAAAAGAGTACATGCTGCATGACTACATTTATATGAAGTTCAAAAGCGGGAAAAACTAAACTAGTGTTTAGGGAAGCAAGCTTAGGTGATAGAACTACAAAAAGAGCCGGGAAGCAAGTACCATAAAAGTCAGGCTGGCAGATGTTCTGAGGGAGAGGAAGCGGCATGGTTGGCCGAGGGCCCGGAGCAGGCTTCTGAGGTGCTAGCAATGTCCTACTTCTTGACCTGGGTGGTAATGAGGAGTGTCCACCTTGTGTTATACCATCACGGAGTATATTTTTTCTCTACTAATGGTATATTTGGAAACCCTAGTGGCACAGTGGTTAAGAGCTACAGCTGCTAACCAAAAGGTTGGCAGTTTGAATCCACCAGGCACTCCTTGGAAACCCTATAGGGCAGTTCCACCCGGTCCTGTAGGGTCGCTATGAGTCGGAATCGACTCGATGGCAACGGGTTTGGTTTGTTGTTTTGTTTTTTAAGTGGTATATTTTACAATAAAAAAGTTAAAAAAAATTCGGTTAAATATTTTAGCTATTTTTATAACTGAGATTTTCCTGCCAATGGATACTATGAATTAAGTTATAAATTTTTCTTATATGATCCATAAGTCCACCAACTTTTTTTCACCAAGTTGAAATAGTCCGTTAAAAACTAAACCTGTTGCTGTGGAGTCGATTCCGACTCAGAGTGACCCCACAGGACAGAGCAGAACTGCCCCCCAGGGTTTCCAAGGGGTGGCTGGTGGACTCGAACTGCCGACCTTTTGGTTAACAGCCCTCCGCTTAATCACTGCACCATCAGGGCTCCTGTTGAAATATTAGACACTTGTTTATCACCTCAACATCCAGGCACTACAATAAACCAAGGTGAACATGGATGGACTCTCTAGGGTGAGCAGGTCTGGAGCACTCCTTGATGAGAATGACAACCACATGTCTGTCTGTCTCACCAGGCACAGGGGAAGGAACTTGGCACCATCAAACTGCCTTAAAAAATAATACAAAAGGTTTTCTTTCCCTAGAAAAATACATAACTATTCATATATAGGAAGCTGGTATTCCTTACTAACCATTTAGCAGTTTAATCCTCTTCTAAACAAGCTGGGGTATGAATGGATAAATAATAAATTGCCTACTGTAAGTCTTAAATCACCTGGAGCTCCTGCACTATTGGGTAAATGATTACTTTCACAGCCACCAGGGCATACTATTTGACTCAAATCTGCTTTCACATTTGCTCTACTACTTAATTCCCTTAATACTGAAGATGCAAGCTTTGCTTGTATTCGGAAGCAAAGTGGACATCTGTTGCTGTCTACCTATGATCTTTTTTTTTTCTTTTTTCCTCCTTTAGGCCACACTACTCTCTTCCCAGCTGCCACCTCTTCTGTGGGGAGGTGTTCCCCCACTCACTGAAATTACACGGTAGGGCTGTGCTAATCTCACTGCAGAGCCTCGCCTCTCTGCCCAGAGGTTCGGTATGAGACGCAAGCCTGGCTAACCCCAGGACTCCATTATTCCCCTGCTCCCAGGCCCAGAAAAGCCCTTCCCCAGAGCTTTTTCTATGTGATGCTAGAGAAAGCGGGGGTGATGTCCGGGGTCAGGAGGGAGGGATCACAGAACCAGAAATATGGTATCAAGGAATCGCCAATGGCATCGAGAGAATAAGAAAAAAAAGCCAAAAATACAAAGAGAAGCAAGAGACAGACATATAGGTAGAGGCAAACAGACAGACACCTGATGACAGGCGGACTGAGTTTCTGGATGGACCTGACATGCAGGCTCCCATGAGCCCGGAAATATTCCTTTTACCTAAGCCAGTTTTCTGGCTACATTTCTGTTACTTACAACCCAAAGAGCCCTAATACCGTCACCATGCTGGATACAACTGTGTTCATTTATTATTTTTGTAGATCTAGTCGCTGGATGGTGCAAACAATTAACCTGCTTGGCGATTAACCAAAAGGTTGGCAGTTCAAGTCCACCCAGAGGTGCCTCAAAAGAAAGACTCGGTGATCTACTTCCAAAAAATCAGCCACTGAAAACCCTATGGAGCACAGTTCTACTCTGACGTATACGGGATTGCCATGCGTTGGAATTTACTCAATGGGAACTGGTTAGGTTCCTACTTGTACTATAGAAATTATAAATAATTCAACACAACAACCCAGGACCAATAGGAATTCTTTACTTTTTAAACTGAGGATTTCCCTCTTTCTTGAAGACCCCCTACTATATCAAACATGATGTTCTTTTCCAGCAATTGGTCTTTCTTTCCTGATGACACATACACAGTAAGCAAGCCAAAGTCTCATCATCCTTGCTTCTGAGGAGCATTCTAGTCATATTTCTTCTAAAACTGGTTTATTTGTTCTTCCGGCAGCCTGCAGTATACTCAACATTTTCCATCAACACCACAATTTGAATTCATCACTTCTTCTGTCTTCCTTTTTCATTGTTCAGCTTTCACATACATATGAGGCAATAGAAAACACCATGGCTTGGGTCAGGTGCACCTTAGTCCTCGAAGTGACATCTTTGCTTTTTAAAACTTTAGAAGAGGTCTTTTGCAGCAGATCTGCCAGTGTCCTACGTCATTTGATTTCTTGACTATTGCTTCCATGGATGTTGACTGTGGATTCAAGGGGCATGAACTTGTTGGCAACAATTTTTTTTCTCTATTTTTCATGATGACGTTTATCAGTCCAGTTGTGAGTGAGGATCCATACCGAAGGTTATAGTCACTGATCTTCATCAGTAAGTGCTTTAAGTCGTCTTCAATTTTAGCAAGCAAAGTTGGGTCATCTGCATAGCACAGGCTGTTAATGAGTCTTCCTCCAGTCCTGAAGCCTTGTTCTTCATGTAGTCCAGTTTCTCAGATTATTTGTTCAACATACACCTTTTCCAATTTTAAACCATGCAGTATCCCCTTTTTCTGTTCAAATAACTGCCTCTTGATCCATGTACTAGGTGTTCTGGAATTCTCATTCTTTGTAATGTTATCCATAATTTGTTATGATCCACACAATCAAATGCCTTTGTATAGTCAATAAAACATTCTTAAACCTGTTTCTGGTATTCTCCGCTTTCGACCAAGACCCATCTGGCGTCAGCAACGATATCCCTCGTTCCACATCCTCATCTGAATCCGGCTTAAACTTCTGGTAGATCCCTACTGGTGTACGGCTGCATTTGTTTTTGAATTATCTTCAATAAAGATAACTCAAAGTGATAATATTATGGTTTATTTATTAGTAGTCTGTGTGTGCGTATGTGTGTGCGAGCGCATGTATGTTCTCTTTTACTTGGTTCTCTTGACCTCTTCACCTTCCTCAGCTCATAATAGCCTGAATGCAACCCACCACTCCCCCACACAATAGCCCGTATTAACTACCTGGTATGTCTTCTTCCATATTTTTCTACATACACATGTAACTGTAAAGATACACATAAACATGACTTCTTTCATTGTTTTCTAAGTACTATATTACACCCAGTTTTCTGCATCTTGCTTTTCTTGCTCAATAATCACTCATGAAAAACTCTCAAATTAACTGATACAGCACTAAATTCCTTTCCATGGCTGTATAATACTCACATTTTTCAATGTACTGTGATATATCCAACTATCCCTCCCCTGGGGGGCATTCATTTGTCTCCATTTTTTTCCCAACACAAACAATACTGAAGAACACAACATTATAACACATGTCTTTACGTGCAAACGTTTTTAGCTCTATACGAGAACAAGGAGTGGAATTCCCGGGTCAAACATTACTTTGAACATATGCCGTCATACTGCTTTCTCAAAAGGCTTATAACAACACATACTTTGACCAGCAATACGGGTACTCTTTGCCCCTAGGAGCAACAGATGTTACTGAACTTTAAAATTTTTGCCAGTCTGGGGGTGACAGGTCATTATTTTAATTTGCGTTTCTCTGAGTATTTGGGAGTTTGAGTGCCTTCTCACTTGCTGCTGGCATTCTGCAATCACTCTTCTATGAACTACATCTTGTTGTTTATTTTTCTGTTGGGTTGTTGGCCTTTTCTAGTCGATGTGTAAATGCTGTTGGTCATTACGGAGATTAAACTCTGTCTGCTACACTGCAAACATTTTTCCCCAAATTTCCCACTTATTGGCTTTGTTTAATAGCTTCTGCTACACAAAATATTTTACTTTTTTATATAACCATTTGTTTATCTTCTATCTTGTAGCTTCTTGGTCTCCGATCTTAGGTAATACTAGCATCACACATGTAGTTATTTCCTTACAAGATCTGCCTTGCTACGTTTTTAACATTTTTTTTTTCATTTTTATATACGGCATAAAATAGAATTTTATTTTCTTCCAGATCAACAGCCATCTGTGGTTAATAATCCATTCTTTCCTTACTAACTAAAGTATCTTTGTCATATATCAAATTCCCATGTAGTCAGTAACCTATTTTAGATTTTGTATTCTATTCCACTGATTTATTTGTCTAGGCATAATAATTTGCCTAGACTATAATAATTTGAATACCTTGGCGTTTTAGTACATTCTGATATCTACTAAGTTACACCTCAGCTTGGAAGTCTTTTATTCATTCATTCACTCTTTGTTGAAACATCTCAATTGGTATTCTGTCAATTCATGGAACCTTGTTTTTCGCCGATGTCTTCAGTGCAGCTTGGACTTCTTCCTTCAAGACCATCGGTTCTAGATCATATGCTACCTCCTGAAATGGCTGAACGTCCACCAATAGTGAAGGGCAACTCTAATTCCCATTCGACAGATGTAAGTTCCCATTAAAGTCGGGCACCTTTCCCAAGATTACACATAAAGTCAAGACTAAAGAGAGTTTAAAAATGTGGCTCTTGTTTTGCCTGTCCAGGCCCTATCTTATGTATCACTACACAGTTAATTCTATAGGTCTTAGAGGGCTTTTTTTGTTTTAAGTCCTTCGGTGGTGCAGATGATTTGCACTCAACTACTAATCTAAAGGTTGGCAGTTTGAACCCACCCAGTGACACCGTGGAAGAAAGGCTGGCAATCTGTTTGCTGTGAAGACCACAGCCAAGAAAATCCAATGAAACAGTTTTCCTCTGTGAACACATGGGGTCGCCATGAGTCAGAGTCAAGGGCAATGGGTTTGGT
>NW_004444039.1:3509281-3511136 GCF_000243295.1 Trichechus manatus latirostris | reverse complement strand
TGAATCATGCTCACAGAGACCATCGGCCATTAGATCCAATGAATTATTTTCCCTTTGTGAACACATGGGGTCGCCATGAGTCAGAGTCAAGGGCAAAGGGTTTGGTCTTTTGTTTTTTTTTTTTTTTTTTTTAAGAAGGATTTTAGTTTCCTGTGGAATTCTTCAAAAATGTCTCACATACAGATTTCATGTAGCCTGAATCATGCTCACAGAGACCATCGGCCATTAGATGGGTTAATTTATTTTCCCTTATGAAGCAGAGACAACTGCCAAGTCTCAACTCTCATTTCCTGGACCATCCCCCCATCCTGGAAAACAAAATTATCAACAGTGCTCTCTAGATGAGGAGACAGCATATTCAAAGGGTTCTGTAACAGGAAAATTGATACAAGTTAAGGTGCTGTCACTGACATTATCTCTGCTGCCTGCTTTTAGAGAGGATACTAAAGACTTGCTCTTTCTGTTCTGCGCAAAACAGAGCATCGCCGTTCAAACATTTTCATTTCTAGATCATCGCTTTTTGTGACACCCGAAATTCTTTGACTAATAACTCTCTCCAAAAACGACATACATGAGAGATTCTGGCCCTTGCGACGCCCTTCTTCTTTGAGAATATTAAGGCAAACACTGGTTTTTAAGCTCGCCTATGGATACGTGACACTCCCATGCCATCTCTCCAGTGCCAAATCTCTCAGTTGCAGAATCATATGCTACTAATCTTATCTTAGTATTTACGTGCTTGCGTCTAAATTAAGCTTAAACCACACATGTGGCATCCACCCCCCGAGAAAGTCCAGTTTTTCCATCTAGAGACGCAGAAGTTGGCTTCCAGTAAGAGTGAGCTTGAAAGACTTACATTACCGCTAATCGTTACCGATCACCAAGAAGGAGTCCCTGGGTGGTGCAAACTGCTAACTTGCTCAGTTGCTAACCGAAAGGCTGGAAGTTGGAGTCCACCCAGAAGCACCTCAGAAGAAAGGCCTGGTGATCTCCTTTTGAAAAATCAGCCTCTGAAAACACTTTGGAGCACTGTTCTACTCTGACACACACGGGGTCACCATGAGTCGGAATGAACTTGACAGCAACTGGTTTTTATATATAAAATATTTGGTACAAAAAAATATATCCACTCCTTCTCAGTCTTCTTTGTCAGCTCCTCTTCTACCAAGTGTCTCATGTCAGAGCTCCCTGGCACTTGATCTTGAGCCATTGTTCCTTCTCTGTTTGCGCTCCTTCCCTTGAATTACGCCATCTACTCCAATAGCTTTACTTGCCACTCCTCCCAGTTTTGTGTCTGCAGCCCATACCTTTCCTCTGACATCTCCTCTTTGCTTCTTGGCATCTCCACTCGTATTCTTACAAACATTTCCAGTTTAATGTGTCAAAGACCTAAGTCTTGATCCTTACCTCCCATCCCCACTCAATTCGTTTCTTAATAGTTTTCTCCATCATAATAAATGGTACCATCATTCTCTTAATTTTTCTTTCTTTTTTTTAATTGTACTTTAGTTAGATGAAGGTTTACAGAACAAATAGGTTCTCATTAAACAGTTAGTACACATATTGTTTTACGACATTGGTTAACAACCCCACGACATGTGAACACTCTCCCTTCTCAACCTTGAGTTCCTTATTACCAGCTTTCCTGTCCCCTCCTGCCTTCTAGTCCTTGTCCTTGAGCCGTTGTACCCCATTAGTCTCGTTTTGTTTTACAGGCCTGTCTAATCTTTGGCTGAAGGGTGAACCTTGGGAGTGACTTCATTACTGAGCTAAAAGGGTGTCTGGGGGCCATACTCTCAGGGTTTCTCCAGTCTCTGTCAGACTATAGTAAGTCTGGTCTTTTTTTGTGAGTTAG
>NW_004444039.1:3472326-3508511 GCF_000243295.1 Trichechus manatus latirostris | reverse complement strand
GTTTTCCAAAATGGTTGTATCATTTTGCATTCTCACCAGCAGTGCATAAGAGTTCCGACCTACCCGCAGCCTCTCCAACATTTGTTATTTCCAGTTTTTTTGATTCATGCCAGTAATGCCGGGGTGAAATAGTATCTCATTGTGGTTTTAATTCGCATGTCTCTAACTATTCTCTTAATTTTTCAAGTCCAAAAGTAGGAATTCTCTTTGATTCTATACAGTACCTCACTTCCAACATCCTACCTCCAAAATATGTCTCCAATCTTCCAACTTCAATCATTTCCATTCCCAACATCCAATAATATAACCTTTGACCTTGTCCATTACAAAACTGCCTCCTAACCAATCTTCCTGCTTCTAATCTTGTCCCACTACAAACTATTTTCTTGCAATAACCAAAAGTGAGCTTCTAAAAATGTAAATTGCATTGTATCTATCCTCTGCTTATAACACTTCACTAGTTTTTCATTACATGAAAAATAAAATACACCTTCTCCTCAGTTATTGACTGTCTCATTATCGGATACTTCGCATTTACGACAACAGTAAAAAATCTACTATCCAACTATCTTAAACATTTATGATGTATCTCTGGCAGTAACGAACACTGAGGTGTGAGGCGAGAGTAACGCTGATTGTGATGGTTAAAGTTATGTGTCAGCTTGGCTGGGCCATGATTCTCAGTGGTTTGGCAGTTATGTAATGATGTAATTTGGCAGTTGTGTAATGATGTAGTCATCCTCCATTTTGTGATCTGCTGTGGCCATCCTCCATTTTTGCAAAATGCCAATTTCACATAACTTAATCTTTGGAACGCAGCCATGTTGGTAAGTGAGGAGAGGGTGTACAAACTCCATACAGCAAGATGCTGTTTGATCTGGCCTGTCTTCCCTCCAACTCATCTTGAACTGCTCTCCATACTGCTATCCTGCCACATTGGCCCTTTGACAGTTCCATGAACAAGCCAAAGTCTTTCCTGCTTCAGGTTGTTTCCTCGATGTTAAATGTTCTTCCTGAGCACCTTGCTTAAATCTCAGCTTAAATATAAAGACCTCAAGGAGGCCCTTCCTAATTACCTTATTTTAAAAATCCTTTACCTTTTATTTTCTATTGCAGTACTCTGTTTACCTTCTTCAACAAACTTCCCCAAGCCTAGTTCAACTAATTAGTTTGTTTGTCTAGTGTCACTTCCCACTAGTAGTAAACTCTAGGAATGCAAGAGCCATTGATATGTTGTTTACTATTGTACCACAAGCACCTGTCATAAGCCAGCCTGTCAAAAGGCAGCACATGGTATATACTCAATAAATGCTTGTCATACAGATAAATATTCTGAACTGTCTCTAAGATTTCTCCTACCTCCACAAATCTGTGATGGTACTCTAATCCTTCTATGTGTGGTGAAGTCAGCACTTTGTCTTAATAAATATTCTCGAACGTGATATGTTTTATAATTTAGATTTTTAAATTATAAATCTAATACCTCAATTTCCATGAAGTAATATGGTATTGGCTGAACTTCCCAAAAATCTTTAATCATAAAATATAATACATAAAAGAATTCATATATCATAGCCTCTAAGAAGTCCTCAGTACATGTTGAACAAATGAATGAATTACCTTCTTTATCTTCAGCATTTAAAATCCCCAAGTTTGATAAATATTTGTCCACAGTCAGCTTCAGCTTTAGCCTCATCAAAAATATCCATTAATAAAATGCACAGAAAAAACTTCCATGGGATTATTTCTCTGTAAATGTCCAGAATTCAACCTCAAGGAGTGTATTTTGTCCTTAAGGCTTTTAAATTTTCTATATATGTTGTTTTTTTAATATATATACACTAAGCAAAATACTTCTCACTATTATATCTCAATACTCACAGCTTTCCCAAAATGATAAATACAGTTAAAGCTAGAGAGGTAATACAGATGACTCTAAAATAAAGACAAAGTCAAAAATCAAAATGTTCTTCCTTTTCATCACTGCCTAAAGTGTTGTGCTCACTACAGCACCTCCTGAGATGGAGTTCTGTTTTACTTACCAAGGTCTGCCTGTACTCTGAGTCAGCAAAATGTGAACAACCCAAGCAATGAAATGCTTCCATTAATAACGGGCAAAAGGTTTTTAAAGAAAAAAAAAAAAATTGCTTTCTAAATGCTACCACATTTATACACATGCCTTCACCCCAGCTTGGCAAGGAGAAAGCGCAGATGAAATCTAATTGGATTAACTTGCCCTGGGTGGCTCTTCTCAATCTGCCTTTCAGAATCAACTTTAATGAATGTGTCATTTGGTAACACAGCTCCATCATGTGCCATTATCGACCGACATACACTCAACTGTGAAGATTAGGACAAAGTAAAAAGCTGCAACACTCTCTTAATGAGATAAAATGGTACTTGTATAAGGAAAGAAGAAGAGTGTTAGAGAAGACAGCTTTGGATTTATCACATATTCGGGTTAAGTGATTTTGCTGTGTGACATACAGTAAACACTCTTATCCCCAAAAGGTAAACCCAGAAGAGCAGGGCTTCTTTTCTTATCAACCTAGAAAATGATGCGCTTGGGGAAGCTTTTAAATAATGAAAAAACTTCTTACCAATTTTATGATTGAAAGAAAAAAGAGCTTAGCTGTTGGTGTTCCTGAAGTTGGTCAGGGCGAGTCTGGAAAGTCTTCATGGGAAGAAATGAATTGTTGCTACTAGTTACCTAGTAAACTCTGGTACTGGAACCAGATGCACTGACTAGGGAAAGAATGTCATCGAGCATACGAAAGAAAAAGGCAGCAAGCAGACATCAGGCCAAGGCCGAGATGGGAGCAGCACAAGGTGAAAACAGCTTCAAACCTGTTTTGAAAATGTTCTCATTGATCTAAAATGCAGCCAGGGCTACAGGAATGACATGAATACATTTAAGAAACACCTCAAGAAAATGATGTTCCCTCTTCTCTTGGGTTTTATTTTTGTCGTTAAAAAATAAAAAAGTCCAAGTTTAAACATCTTATAATTGACAATATAGAAGTAGAAAACACCAGAGCTCAGAATTAGAGCTAGAGTTCTGAAAGTCGCCTACATACGGACAGTAACTGGAACTGGGCAAACAGAACCGGGAAACCATGAGCTTCCCAAGGAAGTAAGCATAGAGACACAAAGTGCGAACACTGGGCATATAAAACAGGACTCAGGTAACACGGTTAATGGGTTGGAAGGGAGAAAAGAAGGAATCAAAAACAGGATGAGGAAAAAATCCAACATCCTTTCATGATAAAAACACACAATAAACTAGGAATAATTCAATAAACATGAAAAACTCAATAAACATGACACAGGGTTTTTATGAGAAACCCACAGCTAACATCATCCTCAATGAAGAAGGTTCAGGAGGAAGACGAGAACGCCCACCTTCACCACTGCTGTTCACCACTGTTCTGCAAGTTCTAGCCAGAGCAATGAGGCAAAAGAAGGGGAAGAAAGGAAGAAGTAAAACTAGCTCTACTTACAGATGACATGACCCTATATACGGAAAATCCCAAAGAATCCACAAGAGAGCAACTAGAGGTAACGAATTCAGCAAAGTTGCAGGATACAAGTCAATACACAGAACTCAACTGGGTTTCCATACACCAGTGATGGATAATATGAAAAGAAAATTACGAAAACAATTCCATTCACAATAGGATCCAAAAGAACAAAATACCTAGGAAAAAATTTTACCAGGGAGGTGAAAGACTTGTATACCGAAAACTACAAAACATGGGTTAAAAAAACAAAAACAAAACTAAAGAAGAACTAAATAAATGGAAAGACATCCTGCATTCATTGATCAGAAGGTTTAATGTCGTTAAGATAGCGATACTACTCAAAGCTATCTAGGGATTCAACGCAATCCCTATCAAAATCTCAGTGGCCTTTTTTTTTGCAGAAATGGAAAAGCCGATTCTCAGATTCATATGGAATTGCAAGAGGCCTAAGTAGTCAAAACAAGATTGAAAAAGAACAAAATTGGAGGACTCACTCTTCCCAATTTCAAAAGCTACAGTAATCAAAACAGCATGTGCTACCTAACGGAAGGAGAGACATATAGACCAGTGGAATAAAACTCAGAGTCCAAAAATAAATCCATATGTCTAAGGCCAATTTCAACAAGGTTGTCAAGTCCATTCAATGAGGAAAGAACAACCTCTTCAACA
The DNA here is from genome assembly GCF_000243295.1 of Trichechus manatus latirostris. Taxonomy (NCBI): domain Eukaryota; kingdom Metazoa; phylum Chordata; class Mammalia; order Sirenia; family Trichechidae; genus Trichechus; species Trichechus manatus. Next base: position 3,504,321 of record NW_004444039.1, on the reverse strand, counting down.
AATGCTGCTGGGACAACCAGATACCCAAAAACAAGAGCATGAAGCTGAACCCCTACCTTAAACCATATATAACTACTAACTCAAAATGAATAAAATACGTAAACATAATAACTAAAATTATAAATTCTTAGAAGAAAACATGGAAGTAAATATTTATGACCTTGGATTTGACGCTAGATTCTTAGATATGACACCAAAAGCACAAGCAACAAAAGAAAAAGTAGATAAATTGGACTTCATCGAAATTAAAAGCTTTCGTACATCAAAGAACACTATCAAGAAAGTGAAAAGACAACTTACAGAACAGGAGGAAAAATTTGCAAATGATATATCTGGTAAGAGTCTAGTATCTAGGATATATAAAGAACTCTTACGAGTCAACAGCAAAAAAGACAAGCAACCCAGCTGAAAATTGGGCAAAGGATCTGACATTTCTCCACCGAGGACATCCAAGTGGCCAACAAGCACATGAAAAGATGCTCAAGATTATTGGGTCATTCCAAAAAACCACGAGAGAAATGCAAATCAAAACTACAACGAGATATTTCACACTCAACCATGATAACGTTGGCTATGATAATTTTTAAAAAAGAAAGAGAAAATAACAAATGTCGGCAAAGATGTAGAGAAAAACTGTAACCCTCATGCTTTGCTGGTGGGAAGGTAAAATGGTGCAACCACTGCGGAAAGCAGTTTGGTGGTTCCTCAAAAAGTTAAACACAAATTTTTCAACAACAGTAATAACAACCAAAAAATATGTGTGTGGTTACAGAGGTAGATATGTATGCTATATGTGTATAGAAAGGTATATGTAAGCACATGCACGTGCACACACATGTATATTTGTAGGTGTAAGTATACACGTTTGGGTGTGCTACATATATATTCATATATATAATAAAGTACAGTTACGGAGACCAACTAGACATATCCAAACACCTCATAGGATTTGTTTACTGGGCTAAAGGGCTTGGGACTATAGTCTCGTGGGACAACTCAGTCAAGTGGCATAAAATAGTTCATGAACATAATGTCCTACGTCCTAGTTTGGTGAGTAGCATCTGGGGTATTAAAAGCTTGTGAGTGGCCGTCTAAGATACAACTAGTGGTCTCTTTCCATCTGGAGCAAAACAGAATGAAGGAAACCAAAGACTCAAAGAAGAAACTAGTTCACAGTACTAATAGCCCACACGAACCACTGCCTCTTCTAGCCGGAGACTAGAAGAACTAGATGGTGCCTGCCTACCACTATGGACCATTCTGACCAGGGACACAATAGAAGGTTCCAGATAGAATGAGAGAAAAATGTAGAACAAAACTCAAATTCCTAAAAAAGACCAGACTTACTGGACTGATGGGGACTAGAGGAACCCCCAGGACTATCACCCTAAGATACCTTATTAACTTGGAATTGAAGCCACTCCCAGAGGTCTCCTTTCAGCCAAAATAATAGATTGGTTTATAAAATAAACAATCACCCGTGAGTAATGTGTCCCTTAAACAATCAACTATAAGGGACTGAACGGTCAACATCCACCCAAAAGCAAAGACGAAAAGGCAAGAAGGGGCAGGGAAACTAGATCAATGGAAACAGAACAAACAGAATGGAAATAATAAGAATGCTGACACATTGTGAAAATTGTCACCAATGTCAAAGAACAATTTGTACAAAAACTGTTACATGGGCACCTAATCTGCTGTGTAAACTTTCACCTAAAACACAATAAAATATTCAAAAAAATACCTTAGTTTTATAAAAGTATAGTACAAGGGATCCTTGCGGTAATGAGATGGTTCTGTCCTCAACTATGGTGGTGATTACTTTTATGATTTTGGCAACTACAGTGTCATAAATTGCATAGAACTAAATACACATACACACACACATGCATGTAAAACTGTGCAACCTGAATAAAACTTGGTGTGTTGTAAAAAAAAAAAAAAAATTAAACACAGAATTACTCTATGGCCCAGCAATTCAAACAGATACTCAAATAATTGTACAAGAATGTTCAAAGGAGCACTATTCACAACAGTCAACAGACAGAAATAAGCTAAATGGCCATCAACTGACGAACGGACAGATAAAATGTGACATATCCATATGATGGAATATTTATTATTCAGCCATAAACAGGAATGAAATTGATACATACTACTGCATAGATGAACCTGGAAAGTATCTCGCTAAGTAAAATAAGTCAGATAAAAAATGTGTAGAATAGACAAATCCATGGATATAGACATATCTGTAGTGGTTGCCAAGGGCTGGGGAGAGGGGAGAATTGGAAGTGACTGCTAACAATCTCTTTCTGAGGTGACGAAAATGTTCTAGAATTAGGTAATTGTCATGGTTGCACAACTCTGTAAATAGACATTTTTAAATGGTGACTTTTATGGTATGTGAATTATATCTTAATTTAAAAATCCGAAGGAAAAAAATGAGAGAGAGAGGCCGAAGGGACTTTTCAACTAAATGCACGTATACTGCTTGCCTGCATTCTGATTCTAACACACTGACTGAAGGAAAAAAAATTTATAAGCCAGTCAGGGAAATGTGACCGCTCGCTGTATATTTCACAATAGTAAAGAATTTACTGTGTTGTCTTCTCTTGTGATAATTGCGTGTGGCGGTATTTTTTAAAAACGGAAGTCTCTTCATCGTTTTAAAGATACATACTGATGCATTTACAGATGAAATAATATGACATCTGGGCTTTGTTTCAAAATAATCCAACGGGAGGCGGGCAGATAAATGAAGCAAGATTTGGCCATATGTTGATCATTGCTGAAGCTGACTGGTAAAAGGGGATTCATTATACCATTTTCTGTACTTTGAATATGTGTAAAATGTTTCATAATAAAAAGATAAAAATAAAAACTATTAACAAAGCTTTCTGTTGCTACTTTCCAACATCTGTGTTCATGAATACTTGGTTTCTCCTCTTGCCCATCCACCATGTGTATCCGGCCACTAACCAAATATTTATGGATCACTTATGATTTCATGGGCACTGTGCTCGGTGCTGGGGATGACCTTATGCTCAAGAAATATACAATCTAGACTGCTCCGACAGAGATCACAATAGAGGGTCCCAGACAGAGCTAGAGAAAAATGTAGAACAAAATTCTAACTCACAAAAAAAGACCAGACTTATTGGCCTGACGGAGACTGGAGAAACCCCGAGAGAATGGCCCCCGGGCACCCTTTCAGCTCAGTAATGAAGTCACTCCCAAGGTTCACCCTTCAGCCAAAGATTAGACATCCCCATAAAACAAAATGAGACTAAATGGGCACACCAACCCAGGGGCAAAGACGAGAATGCAGGAGGGGACAGGAAAGCTGGTAATGGGGAACCCAAGGTCGAGAAGGGAGTGTGTTGACATGTTGCAGGGTTGGAAACCAATGTCACAAAACAATATGCGTATTAATTGTTTAATGAGAAGCTAGTTTGCTCTGTAAACCTTCATCTAAAGTATAATTAAAAAATAATAGTAATAATAATAGCTAAGCCTGCATTTATATGAAGGCTCAGTGGGGCTGAACGTCCCAGATGGATCATTCACCCAACTGGCTGCTGATGTAAGCTTTTCACTGGGAGGTCAGCTGGGCTCTCCACTCAGCACCTCTGCATGGCCCTTCTGCGACAGTAGTGCCAACACCATCAGACATCTTATACGGGGGCCCAGTGTTCCAGCAAACAAGATGGAAGCTGCATCGCCATTTTTTTGACCTAGCCTTGGAAGTCACTCTGCTGCCTTTTATTGGTTAATGATGAATCACGGCTCCACCCAGATTCGAGGAGGGGACACAGATCCCACCTCTTGGTGAGAGGTGTGTCAAAAAATATGACCATTTGTTTTAAACGATCACAGAAGTATACACTGTGAGGTCAAGTTGCTACAGCCCAAGGTCCTACTGTTACTCTTACGTTGTTTATGAGACTTCATAGTAAGATAACCTTTTGCAAGTCTCTGTAATTTTAAGGAATTTAATAACGTTAGCCCCACCTTGTTAAAAAAAAAGAAGAAATATACAACCTAGAGATGGAGCCCAGTAAGGAACTCAGCGATCACAGTACCCAAGGATAAATGCTGCAAGAGAAAGAGTGACTCTACGGCAACCGGTTTGGTTTTTCCTTTGGTTTATATACGGTCTCCATGAGTTGAAACTGACTCTACAGCAACGCGTCTGGTTTTTTCCTTTGGTTTATACAGGGTCTCCATGAGTCAAAACTGACTCTACAGCAACGCATCTGGTTTTTCCTTTGGTTTATAGACGGTCTCCATGAGTCGGAAATGACTCTACGGCAATGGGTCTGGTTTTTCCTTTGGTTTATATACGGTCTCCATGAGTCAAAACTGACTCTACGGCAATGGGTCTGGTTTTCTCCTTTGGTTTATACAGGGTCTCCATGAGTCGAAACTGACTCTACAGCAACGCATCTGGTTTTTCCTTTGGTTTATATACGGTCTCCATGAGTTGAAACTGACTCTACAGCAACGCGTCTGGTTTTTTCCTTTGGTTTATACAGGGTCTCCATGAGTCGGAACGGACTCTACGGCAATGGGTTTGCTTTTCTTTTTTTTTTTTAAGGAAATGCTAGAGGGTCAGTGGTAGAATTCTCGCCTTCCATCCGAGAGACTGGGGTTCAATTCCCAGCCCATTCACCTCATGGGCAGCCACCACCTGTCTGTCGGTGGAGGTTTGCATATTGCTGTGACGCTAAACAGGTTTCAGCGGAGCTTCCAGATGAAGACGAACTAGAAAAAAGCCCTGGCAATCTACTTCCCAAAACCAGCCAGTGAAAACTCCTATGGACCACAGTGGTCTGATCTGCAACTGATCGTGGGAATTGTGCAGGACTGGGTGGCGTTTTACTCCATTGTGCATGGAGTCATCATGAGTTGGGGGCCAACTCAACAGCAGCTAACACCACCACCACCAAGGAAATGCAGAGAAAGGGCAGCTATACCCTCCTGTGTTCCTCATCTTCACCCTTTAATACTCTCTTATAGTATTTGTATAGTATAGTTAATCCATCTCAATTTTCTAGTCTTCTCTCCTAAAAAATAGATGGCCTTTGTCTACGTGGCCAAGTTACCCCATCTCGTAACTCAGAGGTTTTCCACTGCCTAGTCTATGACTTCATGAAACACACGTCGGCCTCCACTCAGTGCCCGGTATCACCCTCCCTTTTGTGATACCTTCCTCTAATGGCCCCCACGCACGCAAACATGCATACCTAATGCATCACTAATCCCTTCGCTCCATCTTTGCCAACAGCTCACACGGCACTGAAGAGAATGAAGAGCCGCACGGTATTTCCAGACCACAGGATCCACCAGTGTAAGCGGAATGAAACGGATGCCAAAGCAGCAGAAGGACACTGTCAAGATGAAGTTCAGGCACGGCAATAACAACGAGCTGCAGCCCAGTCGACTCCAACTTATGGCAACCTCACGTGTGTCAGAGTAGAAATGTACTTTATAGGGTTTTCAACGGCTGATTTTTCGGAAGTAGATTGTCAGGCCTGATGGTGCAGTGGTTAAGCGGCTATTAACCAAAAGGTCAGCAGTTCAAATCTACCAGCCACTGCTTGGAAACCGTATGGGGCGGTTCTACTCTATCCTATAGGGTTGCTATAAGCCGGAATTGACTCGACGGCAACTGGTTTGGGTTTTTTGTTTTTCTTCCAAGGCACTTCTGGGTGGACTGGAACCTCTAACCTTTTGGTTAGCAACAAGACATTAACCATTTGTACCTCCCGGGGACTCCCACAGTAATAGTAGGTGAAAGAAAAAAAAGGCTTCCTGTATAATAAACAGCAAACAGTAATAGGTTTTGGCTTAGGTAAAAGAAGCAGTGTACTTCAATCTTTAAAGCTGTTGTTGGTGCCGTCGAGTTGATTCTGCCTCAGAGTGACCCTAAGCGACAGAAGAGAACCGCCCCGTGGAAGCACTTTGCCAGATCTTTCCCCCACAGAGCCACTAGGGGGTTTGAACCACCAACCTTTCGGTTAGCAGCTGAGCAGTGAGCCGTTCAGGCCTTTCAGGCTAAATGTTTTTTGTTTTTGTTTTTTCTTAATCTGCGTCCGTTGTTTTGGTGTTGTTTCATGTTGCTGTTATTTTGTTTTCACCTAAACTATAACGTGGGGTCATTCGAGAGTCGGCTAGTTCAGGCAGGAGTGTCTGAAACAGAGACTCTGCTAAATCTCCAGAGCAGGCTACCAGGGACAATGCTGAGCCGTCACCTCCACCTAAGGGTCACTTCAGCTTCCGTGTTATCTTCTAATAGGACGCACTGGCAACACTGGGGCAGTCTGACATTCAATAAACACGTTGTGTGATCACCACCACCACCACCAGTTGCCATCAAGTTGACTCCGACTCATGGCGACCCCACATGGGTCAGAGTAAAACTCTGCTCCATAGGGTTCTCAATGGCTCGTTTCTCAGAAGTAGATCGCCAGGACTTTCTTCCAAGGCACCTCTGGGTAGAGTCAAATCTCCAACCTTTCCATCAGCAACATCTGAGGTTAAATTCTCAAATTGGGCCACGATAATTTTTGGTTAAATCAATCCCAGCTCGTTCTAATGAGCAGGCTGTGGGCTCCTGAGAAAATCACTTAACCTTCCGGGGTCATGGCTTGTTCATCTGAGAAATTACGATTCTGGACTTGATGGCTTAGGACCTTCCTGCTCCAAGATTATAGGTGTCTCTGATTACGAGCAGCCTTTCCATATGTATTGGGGTGACAGCAGCAATTCAAGTGACAACAGAGAACACTTACATTCTAACAAAGCACTTGTAACACTCTCACTTTCTCACGACCCAGTGTTTACTAAATCTTGCTGAACTGTTGTCTTAGAACCTGGCACATAGTAAGCTGCCTATAAATGTTATTATGGTAACTTACATCTAAGGAAAGCAAATATCACAATATTCAAATATCTGTGGGTGACCAGAGAGTGGCCCTTTGAAGTCAATCCAGGTTCGAATCCCAACTCTAGTTCACTAACTATATGACCTTGAGCATGTTATTTAAAACATCTGAGCCTCTATTTCCTGATTGTATACATGGAGAGACATCGACCTCATAGATGTGTTGAAAGGATTAAGTGAAAATAACAGATAGAACGTTAAACAAACAATAGTTCCTTCCTCCCTTAGTTCTGGACGTGAAATTCTTACAGGTATCCCTGATCTCCACCCCACTGCTGGTTCCACCCTAGATTTCCACTCACAAAACACCCTTCCTTGCGGCATTCACTTTGTTGTTGCTGTGTGCCACGGAGCCAATTCTGACTCCTAATGACCTTATGAGAACAGAACTCACCCATAAGGCTTCCCAGGCTGTAATCTTCACAGGAGCAGATCAGCCAGGTCTTCTCTCCCTCACAGCCATCGATCAGTTTGAGCCACCGACCTTTTGGTTAGTGGCCAAGTGTATAACCACTGAGTCACCAGGGCTCCTCGGCATTCACTTAGCAAACATTTATTGAATAAACCTCCCATGGGCCGGGCGCCATATAACTAACAATGAGCAAGACCTTGTCACCTTCTACCCAGAGTTCACGATCCAGTGAAGGGGACAGGCATACATGCAGAGTATAGCAATTACAATTCAGTGAAATAAGGGCTGAGTGCTCCTGGCATCTTAAGATTCATCTGTCCATTGCTATCATCTATTTACTGCAAAGAGTCCTATTTTGTATCTACAGCTACGTGCCTAGTGTAACACCTTACACTGTGCAGCAGTCCGTAATCTTATCAAGGGTTTTCATATACATCATGTTACTGAATATATTCTCTAAATTGGATGAATAACACTGTATATAAACCAAAAACCAAACCCACTGCTGTAGAGTCGATTCCGACTCGTAGCAACCCTACAGGACAGAGTTGAACCGTCCCATTGAGTTTCCAAGGAGCAGCTGGTGGATTCGAACCGCTGACCTTTTGGTTAGCAGCCGAGCTCTTAAACACTGCACCACCAGGGCTCCTACATTATATACAGCACTTTATAATTTAGAAACTACTTCACATATATTTCCTCCTTTAATCTTTATAACAATCCTAGAAAGTAGCTGTTAGTACCATGTATGTGTAATTAAATATTTATAGGCCTCTCAAGGCTTATTTTGTATCTACTAATCTACCAGATAAGAATTTCAGAAAAAGACTAAGAACAGGCCAGGGTTTTCTTTCCTATGTTCCCAGAAAGCCACTCATTTTCCCTTTTTTATTCTTCTGTGCACTATAAATATTCATAAACTAAATACTTTGAACAAAATATATTTATTTTAAAATGTTACCAGTTCAACTTCTGAGCTTATATAATTCAAAATCAATACCTATCCAAAACTCACACTTAAGGTCATTATAGTTTATCATAATACTGGTTGCTTATAAAGTGACATATAGGAGAAAAAAATCTAACAGATTTAGGTTAATAATTTAGGGTTAATCATAAAAGGTCTTTGATTCTCCAGCAATATATCAAGGTAATCAACCAAGAAGCTGCCGAGTCGATTCTGACTCATGGTGACTCCGTGTGTGTCAGAGTAGAACTGTGCTCCAAAGGATTTTCAATGGATGATTTTTCAGAAGTAGATCACTAGCCCTTTCTTCCAAGGCACCTCTGAGTAGGTTCGAACTACCAACTTTTCAGTTAGTAGCCGAGCACTTACCCATCTGGGTCACTCCAATATATCAGGGTAACACTGGTATATCTGAGTGGGCCAGTGTCACTTCTATGGAGCTGATAATTTTTAAAGTCATTTTGAAGTCTGCTTTTTAACTGCTATATTGTAATAGAAAGTATTAAGCTCTAAAAAAAACTCATATAAAAGATTAAACATTCTGAGGCATTTCACTAAAAAGTAAGAATAATTAGACATGAATGAGTTCAATGAAGTAATGCTGTTTTCCTAATAATAAACTCAAATAAATTTGGTCTTAATAGTCAACAAATTAAAATAAAGATCTACACTAAAAGTCATTAGGAGATTTTTGTAAAATTGCTTTAAATATTTAATTGATTTTTCACTGTAACAAATAAATAATAACTAGTTTAAAAGAAACCATTCAAAAGACCAATATTATAATATCACTGCTTTTCCTTTTATACCGAACTTTAATCTTTTAACTATTTGCGTATCTTAAGCAGAATTTCCCTTTTTCAAATTTTACAGATAATTTTTTAAATCTTTCCTGTCTAGTGATTATAAGTTGAAGAGACTCCTTGTTGATTCCAAGAAAGCAGCCTAATTTAGAGGAAGAAGTTACAATCAAACATCACTTTGTCAACTCAGGACAAATAAAGTAATGGCACTAAAGAATGCTTTCAGACTTCCACTTTCAACTAGAGGACAATAGCCTATGTCAGATCAACCCTCTCACCAAGAAAAGTTGGATAAAATTTATAAAAGCAAAGCACTGTTCAAGACACTGGACAGCAAACAAAGCCACCAGCATTTGAAAGGTCAAGATCCTGGAAAGAGCGGAAACACATTGAACTGAGCTCCACATTCTCTGCCACTTTGTCCCTCAAGGCATTTGCCAATTTCTATACAGACGAGGTGGCACAGAAGGTTTGCACTTGACTGCTAACCTAAAGGCTGGCAGTTTGAAACCACCCAGAGGCACCTTGAAAGACAGGCCTTGCGATGTGCTTCCAAAAGGTCATAGCTATTGAAAACTCTACGGAGCACAGTTCCACTCTGTAACACAGGGGGTCGCCCCGAGTCAGAATCAACCCGAAGGCACGAACGACAACACGCAGGCCTGGGGGCCAAGAGCCCAAGATTAAAGCTGCAGCTCAAATACATGGGCAGTCTCACTGGGCCAGGCATCCAGTGAAACCAGAATCCAGGTTTACAAAGGCAGCTAGGATTTGAGGAAACAAGATCCCAAAGGAAAGGGAAACACAGAGAAGCAAGACCGACGTTCTAAATAACACTTCCCTTCAAGATTTCTAAGGGTAATGAGACGAGAAGCCAGAGAGCCAAAGCGTGGCATGTTGTTGTCGTTGGGTGCCGTCAAGTCGGTTCTGACTCACAGCGACCCTGTGCACCACAGAACGAAACACTGCCCGGTCCTGCGCCACGCTCACGATCATCGTTATGCTTGAGCCCCCTCAGTGGCACGTATGAGGTTAACATGCCAAACAGAGCCTTAGGGAGATTCACACGGCTGGGGAGAAAGAAAACGGGGTCCAAGTTCACCAAGGAGGAAGTTCCCAGCAAACACCTCAGGTTTTCAGTTAAAACCTGTTGCCATCAGGTCGATTCCGAAACATCGTGACCCTATCGGATACCAAAAAGGGTATATCCTAGGAAAAAAGGAAAACCAAACGTAAAATATTCTGGAAAAAGAATGAAACCCACGATCAAACCTTCTCAATTACTGACTGAATCAAAATGAGTTACCCAGCTCTAACTATCTTCCAGAAAACAAAAGGTGCTCTGAAGGACAAGAATGTCATCCAGAGCCTCTATAATTTTTTCAAATAATTTTTTCCAAAAATACCCAGCATACTAGGGGAGAGGATGAAATGTCTAAAAACTAAGAAAAAAAAGTAAATAGAGAAAGCCCGCTGGTGATCCAAAGAGTGAAGTTATCAGACAGGAACATTAAAAGAACCGTAATTAATATATATGTTCAAGCAAAAGGACAAGTGAAGAAATTCACCAGAGAACTAGACTCTATTTTAAAAATAAAAAGATTCAAATAAACATTGTAGAATTAAAAAATACAATAACTAGAATAGATTCATTTTGGCATGGTCAAGTGAGGATGCCGACAAATCCTCTACCCACAAAGGAACTACAAAGCGGGACAAAGGTGTCGGAAACGACCGTTTCGGCACCCTGGAAATCGACAAAAGGCATCTAACAAACCGAGAAGCATTTACTGAGGAAATCTACTGAATTCTGGGTAAGAATAACACAAGGCTGTAGTAGTCTTGGAGCCCTGGTGGCACAGTGGTTAAGAGCTCAGCTGCTAACCAAAAGGTCGGCAGTTCAAATCTACCAGCCACTCCTTGGAAACCCTATGGGGCAGTTCTACTCCATCCTATAGGGTTGCTATGAGTTGGAATCAACTCAAGGACAATAGGTTTGGTTTGGTTTGGTTTTTTGGTAGTACTCTTAAGGAGCCCTGGTAGTACAGTGATTAAAGTGCTCGGCTGCTCATCAAAAGGTTGGCGGTTGGAACGTACCAGCAGCTCCGAGGAAGAAAGCTGTGGCAGACTGTCTCCGTAAAGATTACAGCCTTGGCAACCCCACATGGGGCAGTTCTGCTCTGTCTTGTAGGGTCACTAGAAGTTGGAATCAACTCAACGGTGATGGGTTTGGTTTTGGTTTGGTGGTACTCTTGTCTGGGGCTGTTCCCACCACCCCTGTCCTTCAGTATAGTAGCTCAACCAGAGCACAGCTGACCTGAAAACCAGCAGCTTCACTACCACTGCCAAGGAGGCTCACTTGATACGAAGTGTTGTCAGTTAACACGGTGATCTCATTTACACTAACAGAGAGCCAGCAGCTCCACTAGTCTAAGGTTACAGTCCTGTCTGGGGAAAGCAACAAGCTGGTAGATTAGCCAGATATGAAAAGAGTGTTCCAGAAGTTAAGACAACCAAAACCAAACCAAACCCAAACCCACTGCCATCGAGTCAATTCCGACTCATAGCAACCCTACAGGACAGAGTACAACTGCCCCCACAGGGTTTCTAAGGGAGCAGCTGGTGGATTCAAACTGCTGACCTCTTGGTTAGCAGTCAAGCTCTTAACCACTGCACGACCAGCGCCCCTCCAAAGGTTGGAAAAGCTTTCTGCATAGCCTGGGTTGAGAGGAGAATGAGCAGATACGCAGCAGAGACTAGACTGGGCCCAAGCCACTCATGCATCCATGGCTAATAAAGTCTGAATGCAGGTACCAGTTGCCATTGAGTCAGTTCTGACTTGTGGTGACGCCATGTGTGTCAGAGTAGAACTGTGCTCCATAGGGTTTTCAATGGCTGATTTTTCAGAAATAGATCACCATGTCTTTCTTCCAAGGCACCACTGGGCAGACTCAAGCCTCCAGCCTTTTGGTTAGCAGCAGAGCATGTTAACCATTTGCACCACCATAGAGAAAACATAAGAGTGTCCAATGTAAGTAAAAGTCTGGGCAGACCTGAAAGCGGCCTGAGCTGTGAATGGACTCTCCAGCCCACATGCAGATCCATTCATAGACAGTGGAAGCCTTACTGGCTTGACATGTTTGAGCACAACCCTGACTAATCTTTGGCTAAATCTTAAGCTATGCAGACTCGGGAAACAGCCCTAGCAAGCCAGGCTTAAAAAACAAGAAAAAGAATTTAGCAGAGACATCAGCAGCTGCAAATTACGGGGGAAAGAAACCTGAAAATTTTATCCACTTACTTAAGTTACTAAATGTAAACAAAATAAAACCACCACCACCACCTTCAGGTGGAAATAAATCACAATCAACAGTTACTACGATATATTATTCAAAATATTCAACAACAACAAAAAATGTATAAGTCATGCAAAGAAACAAGAAGGGGGACCCACACTCAGGAGAAAAAGCAGCCAACAGAAACTGCTTCTGAGTGCCCTAAATGATGGATTTAGCAAAGACCTCAGACAACTATTGTTTGTTGTTGTTGTCAGTTGCCATCAAGTCAATTCTGACTCATAGCAACCCGTGCGTGCAGATTAGCACTGTGCCATAGAGTTTTCAAAGCTGTGACCCTTCAGAAGCAGATCACCAGGCCTGTCTTCCAAGGAGCCTCTGCGTGGGTTCAAATCGCCAACCTTTCAGCTAGTAGTCAAGCACTCAACCATCTGTGCCACCCAAGGACTCCTGTCACGTTTACAGAACTTAAAAAAAGAAAAAAGTGTTTAAAAGAATTAAAGGAAAGTATGTTAACAATGACTCAACAAATAGAGACTCTCAAAAAAGAAATATTATTTTTCTTGGTTAAAAAATAAACTAGATATTCAGGGGTTGAAAATTACAATAACTTAAATAAAATATTCAACAAAGGGACTCAATAGTACTTTTGAGATGGCAAAAGAGTGAGTAATATTAAGGCAGAGATATTATCCAATCTGAAAAACAGAGATTAAAAAAATGGAAGAAAAATAAACAAGCCCCAGAGACCTCTGGGACAATATCAAATATACCAACATACATGTAACAGGAGTTCCAGATGGAGAGGAGAGTGTGAAAAGGGCACAAAGAACTCTCTGAAGTCATGATGGCCAAAAACTTCCCCAATTTTTTTTGTAAAGCAATAAGAAGTTTTATTTGGCATATATTCAAAAAGGCAAAAGTAGGAAGTGAACAAGCATGCTGCTAGAGCCATGTCTGTCCAAGTCCAAGGAAATATTACAGAATAAGCAAGAATGGGAAAATGGACAAGCATGCTGCCAGAGCCATGTCTGTCTGAGTCCAAGGAAATATTACAGAATAGGCAAGAGTAGGAAAATGGGCAAGCATGCTGCTAGAGCTATGTCTGCCAGAGTCCAAAGAATGTTACAGAACCATCAGTATATATTAACATTATAAAATGGGCAAAACCATTGAAAGTTTCATCTTTTCACAGATTGGCTAGAAACTATGATCCTACATTTTGAATCATCTTTCTTAACAATCATTGGTACAGGTTTCAGTAAGAACAGTCCGGAGGGTTTTCATTGGTCCAATAAGTTTTCTATTCACTAAATGCTAACAGAAAAAGATAAGAGTGGAAAATCTCTTGTGTTCTGTTTGATTGGCTTATGTGAAAGGTTCTCTAAAAGATATTTTCCAAGATTTTCTTAGCTATTGTCTTTATACCTCAGGGCCCAGTTGATGTGTCCTTGTGAGTCCTTGTGAGCCCAGCTCCAGCTGGGTCATGTTCTCTATGCTCAAGGACAGGGAATAACGATTTCAATATTATTTTCTAAATCATTCCCTCCTGTTGATCAGAGATTGAAAATAACACATCAATGACCGATATACCTGGACTTAGACGAGCTCCTAAATGGCGGTGATTGCAGGTTCTTCAAACTCACAGTGCTGGTTTTCCACTGGATACCATCTGGTTCTTTACCAGGATCTTAAGAGCAATATTCTCATCAATCGCATTGCCGGGAATGAGTAGACCTGAAGTGCATCAACATTTTAGCCCAAAGCCTTCTTCTGCCTTTTAGGAGTGTAAGACAACCGAAGATAAGTTTTATTATGCCTAATACTATCAGGATGCAGACTAAGAATATTACTATGTCTTGCAGTAGTGATCTAGCCCAGGTACTTATTCCTGATGGCAACCAACCAAATAAATCTGGTGTTTGTAAGGCTGTTACAGTGTGTAACCAAGTAGCTTGCTGTCCACTTCTATCTATATTCTGTTGTACTTCTCTTGTTTATTTATCCAAATGCAACAAAACGTATTTGCTACAGCACAGACTACACTTTCTTGGGCTAATAAAAAATCTAAGGCTATTTGGTTATCTCATGTTACCTTGGCTAATGAGGTCAGAGATTACTGTTGCGTTTTTATCTCATTAGCAACAAACTTCCCCGGTTTGATGAAAAAAATTAATCTAAAAGCTCAACAAACCCCAAGTAAGATAAACACAAAGACAGTCACACAAAGACATACCATAGTCAAACTGTTGAAAGACAAAGAGAAAGAGAAAATCTTGAAACTGGCAAGAGAAAAGCCATTCATCATATACAAAGGAACAATACTGCGATTAACAACTGACTTTCCAACAGAGACAACAGAGGCCGGTAAGCAGTGGAACGACATATTCAAACAGGAAAAACAAAATCGTCAACCAAGAATTCTAAATTGAGCAAAATTATCCTTCAAAAATAAAGGTTAAAAAGAGAAATTCCCAGATAAACAAAGACAGATAATTTGCTATTAGCAGATCTGCCTTACAAGAAATACTAAACAAAGTTCTTCTAGCCCAACGTTAATTTGAATCCACAAGAGGAAATAAATGCCACTATGCAGGTAAATACAAAATTTCTATAAATACTTTTTCTTATTTCTTCCCTTACCTTCTTTAACGCACATAAGATTACATAAAGCAATACTTATAACACTGTTGGATTTTAAATATATAGAGATGCAATTGTTTAGTTTTTAAACATATATAGATGTAATACATATATGACAACAAGAACCCAAAGGAAGGGGGGAAAGGGACATATATTGGAGCAA
This sequence comes from Trichechus manatus latirostris, assembly GCF_000243295.1. NCBI lineage: Eukaryota > Metazoa > Chordata > Mammalia > Sirenia > Trichechidae > Trichechus > Trichechus manatus. The sequence continues at coordinate 3,489,091 of NW_004444039.1, read as the reverse complement.
AGATTCTGTATTTTACTGGAATTAAGTTAGTATTAATTTGAATACATTGTAATAAATTAAGATGCATACTGGAATCTCTTGAGCAAGCACTAATAAAAATAACTAAAAAAAGTTAAAAATGAACAGAGGAATTAAAGATAGTTAACACAAAAGGAGGAAGTGAAGGAAGAATAGAGGTACAAAACAGACAGGAGATACACAGAACAAAAATAGAAGAATAGCAGATACAAATCCAACCATATCAATAATTATATGAAACGTGAATAGACTATAAAATCCCACTGAAAAGGCAGAGACTGTCAGAGTGGATTAAAAACATGATTGAAATAGATGCTATCTATAGGAGACAGAACTTAGATTCTAAGATACAAACAGGTTGGGGCTCAAAGGAGAGAAAGATAGACCACACAAGCAGTAAACGTAAGTGAGCTGAAGTGGCTATATTATTATCAGATAAAATATACTGGAAGGCAAGAAATATTACCAGAGACAAAGAGGAACATTTCATAATGATAAACAGGTCACTATATGAGGAAGACATAACAATGATAAATGTATATATAGCAAATAATAGTATTCCAAAACAGAAAGCAAAATCTGACAGAGAAGAAAAATAGACAATTCAACAAAAACAGCTGAAGATTTCAATACCCTACTCTCAACTACTGATGAACATCTAGACCAATTATCAGAAAAGAAACAGAGCATGTGAACAAGACCACCAACCAACCTGACCTCACTGATACTGACAGAAAATGCTACTCAATGAGTGCAGAATATACATTATTTTAAGCACATATGGAACATTCTCCAGGCTAGAACATATGCTGGACCACAAAGCAAGTCTCAAGAAATTATATAAAGTATATTCTCTAATCACAATGGAAATGAATTAGAAATCCACAATCAAAAGAAATATGGGGAAATTATTTGACAGATAAACAACACACTTAAAAAAAACAAAACAAAACAAAAAATCCTGGTTCAAAGTAGAAATCAAAAGAGACCTTTAAAAAATATTTTTAACTGAATGAGAATGAAAGCACAACATATCAAAATTTATGGGATATAGCAAAAGCAATGCTTAGACTAAATGCTACAGCTGTAAATACCTATATCGGAAAAGAAGAAAGGTCTTAAATCAATAACCTAAGCTTTGACCATAGACACTAGATAAAGAATAACAAATTAAACCCAAAACAAGCAGATGGAAGGAAATAATAAAGACTAGGAAGAACATCGATGTTAACAAAAAAAAAATAGAGAAAATCACTGAAACTGAGAGTTAGTTTGTAGAGACCAACAAAACTAACAAAACCAACCAAGAAAGTAAAACACAAAACACAGATTTTCAAAACTGGGAACAAAAAGGGGACATCACTACGGAGTCTACAGAAATTAAAAGGATTATAAGGGAATATTTTGAACAACTTTATGTCCACAAATTAGACAACTTAGGTGAAATAGACAAATTCCTAGAAAAACCCAAACTGCCAAAACAGACTCAAAAAAAAAAAGTAAAAAACTTGAATAAACATGTAACAAGGGAAAAATTTAAACTGGTAAGCAAAAATTTTCCCACAAAGAAAAGTCCAAGCCCAGATGGCTTCACTTGCATATTCTATCAAATACTTAAACAAGAAATAAAACTCATTCTTCATAAACTCTTTCAGAAAACAGAGCAGAGAACACTTTCCAAGTCATTCTATGAGGCCAGTATTGCCTTGATTCCAAAGCCAGATAAAGATATCACAAGAAAAGAAAACTACAGACCAACACTCCTCATGAACACAAGCACAGAAATCCTTTTAAAAAGTATGTTTCCAGTTTCCGTTGAGTCGATTCTGACTCATGGAGACCCCATGTGTGTCCGAGTAGAACTGCACTCCATAAGGTTTCCATGGCTGTGACCTTTCAGAAGCAGATCATCAGGTCTTTATTCCGAGGTGCCTCTGGGTGGGTTTAAACCACCAACTCTTTGGTTAGTAGCCCGGCGCTTAAACGTTTGCACCACCCAAGGAAACCTAAAAAATGGACTACCGAACCAAGTTCAGCAATATAGAAAAACGATTGTACAGCTGAAACAAGTGGGATTTAACCCAAGAAATCAAGGTTGGTTTAAAATCCAAAAATCAATTAATGCAATAAGTCATATGAATAGAATGAAAGAAAAAAAAAGATCATCTCAATACAGGCAGAAAAACATCTGACAAAATCCAACATCTACTGATGATTAAAAAAAAAAGTTCTCAAACTAAGTATAGAAAGGATCTTCCTCAGCCTGACAAAACTGGGCCTCTATGAAGAAACTGCAGCTAATATTATACATGATGGTAAAAGGCTGAGTGCTTTTCCACCCAAGATCAAGAACAAAGCAGAATATCCACTCTTGCCACTGAACAAGGCAAGGATGTCTACTTTAGCCTCTTTCATTCAACATTACAGTGGAAGTGATGCCCAGTATGATTAAAAAAAAAGGAAAGAAGGGAGGAAGAGAGGAGGGAGGGAGAGAGGGATGGAGAAAAAAGAGAAAGGTATCCAGATTTGAAGGGAAGAAGTAGAATTTTATTTGCAGATTTGCAAATTAAATTACAAACTAAAATCTATATACCCATGAGAATGGCTATAATCAATAATTGTTGACAAAGATGTGAATAAAGTAGAACCTTCATACAGTGCTGGTAGGAATATAAAATGTTACAGCCACTATGGAAAACAGTTTGATAGTTTCTTAAAAACTTAAACAAGCAGCCACCATATCCATATGATCCAACAATTCCACTCTAAAGAATTACCCAGGGGAAGTGAGAAACATATGTCTACACAAAGATGTATATGAATTTTCATAGCAGCATTATTCACAGTAAACAATAACTGGAAACAATCCAAATTTTCATAAACTGATGAACGGTTAAACAAACTGTGGTATATCCATACAATAAAATACTATACCACAATAAAAAGGAATAAAATACCAATGTATACTACAACATAGATAAGGCTCAAAAACATCTGTTAAGTGAAAGAAGCCAGATACAAAAGACTACATATTGTATGATTCAACTTATATTAAATTGTTAAAAAATACAAATTTATAGAAACATCGGTTCCGTGGGGTTATGGGTAAAAACACAGACTGAGTATAAATGGACTCAAGAGGATTTTGGAGGCTGAGGAAAATGTTCTAAAACTGGATTGTGGTGATGGTTGCACAACTCTATAAATTTATTAAAATCACTGAATTGCACATTTACAGTAGAATTTTATGATATGTAAATTATACCTCGATAAAGCTGTAATAGAGTTTCTGGGTGGTACAAACAGTTAATGCAGTTGGCTGCTACTGGAAAGGTCTAGCAGAGGTTTAAGTCCACCCAGAGGTGCCTCAGAAGAAAAGCCTGGCGATCTACTTTCAAAAAATCAGCCACTGAAAGCCCTATGGAGCACAGTTCTACTCTGACACACATGGGGGTCACCAGAAGTTGGAAAGAACTCAGTGACAACCGGCAACTGGTAAAAAGCTATAACAAAGTACAATAACTAAAAATGAGAACTCAGTAGATGCTTTTAAGAGCAGATTAGACACTCAGAAGGAGAGTATTAGCAAGACACTCAGAAGGAGAGTATTAGCACATTGAAAGATAAAGCATTAGAAAATTTCCAAACTAAAGCAGAGAGATAAGAAAATGGAAAACACAGATAAAAGTTTAAGAGCCAAAAGGGCATGGTGAAAAGGCCTAACATACAAAAATTGTACTTCCAGAAGAACAGTGAGACTGAGTCAGAGGAAGTAACATGTGATGAGATAACTGCCAAGAACATTCTAAAACTGAATCAAGAAGCTCTATGATCCCCAAGCAGTATAAATAGTAAAAAATAATAATAATAAATAAAAAAGTGCCTAGGCACATTCTTATAGAAGAACCCCTCAATACCAAAGACAGAGAAAAAAAGGCATAACACCTTCAAAGGACCAACAATGAGATGGACAGTTGATTTCTCAACAAAAATAACAGACGACTGAAGATAAAATTACATCTTTAAAGCATGAAAAGAAAATAATTGACAACCTACATTTCCATATGCAGAAAAATATGCTTCAAAAATGAAGAAAAAATAGTTTCAAACAAAACTAGAAATACTAAAGGGAGTTCTTTCACAAGAAGGAAAATAATCCCAGAGGGAAAAACAGACTCACATGAAGGAATGACAAGAAATGATAAATACAAACAAATACTAACTGTATAAACAGCTATAATAATGTATCATGTGGTTTTATTCAATTGTGGAATTAAAATAAATGACAATAACAGTGCATTAGAGCAGGGAGCTTTATGGAGTAAAAGTGTTCTAAGAGACCTGCATTGTCAGATAAGTAATTACAGTACTAATGTACTAAATATGCAAGCTCACGTTGAAGCTGAAGGAAATTAGAACAACTCCACAGGAACCTTGGGTATATCCCACCTGAATTTAGAGACCATCTCAAGAAGAGATATGATGCATTGAACACAAATGATCAAATATTAGATGAGTTGTGGAATGACATCATGCATGAAGAAAGCAAGAAATCATTAAAAAGACAGGAAAGAAAGAAAAAGACCAAAATGGATGTCAGAAGAGACTTTGAAACTTGTTTGTCTTAGTCATCTAGTGCTGCTATAAAAAGTGGATGGCTTTAACAAAGAGAAGTTTATTCTCTCACAGTCCAGTAAGCTACAAGTCCAGATTCAGGGCATCAGCTCCAGGGGAAAGCTTTCTCTCTCTGTTGGCTCTGGTGGAAGGTCCTTGTGTTACATCAGTCTTCCCTTGGTCTGGGAGCATCTCAGCACAGGAACCTCGGGTCCAAAGGACGTGCTCTGCTCCCAGCACTGCTTCTTGGTGGTATGAGGTTCTCATGTGTCTCTGCTCGCTTCTCTCTTTTATATCTCAAAACAGATTGGCTTAAGACACTATCCAATCTTGTATACCTCATCAGTGTAACTGCTGCTAATCTGTCTTATTAGATCATAGTGATTGAATTTACAACACATAAGGAAATCACAACAGATTACCAAATGGTACACAATTATATAATACTGGGAATCATGACCCAGCCAAGTTGACAGATATTTTTGGAGGACACGAGTCAATCCATGTCATTGCTCTCGAAAGTAGAATAGCTAAAGTGAAAGGAAGAAATGATGAAGTAAAAGAGCTGAATGGAAGATTTCAAAGGGCAGTTCAAGAAGACAAAGTAAAGTATTATAATGACATGTGCAAAGACCTGGAGACAGAAAACCAAAAGGGAAGAACATGCTCAGCGCTTCTCAAGCTTAAAGAACTGAAGAAAAAACTCAAGTCTCGAGTTGCAATATTGAATGATTCTATGGGCAAAATAATGAACGACACAGGAAGCATCAAAAAAAGATGGAAGGAATACACAGAGTCACTGTACCAAAAAGAACTGGTTGACATTCAGTCATTTTAGGAGGTAGCATATGATCAAGAGCCTACGGTACTGAAAGAAGTCCAGGCTGCACTGAAGACACTTGGCGAAAAACAAGGCTCCAGGAATTGACGGAATACCAACTGAGATGTTTCAACAAAGGGATGCAGTGCTGGAGGTGCTCACTCGTCTATGCCAAGAAATTTGAAGACAGCAACCTGGCCAACCAACTGGAAGAGATCCATAGTTATGCCTATTCCAAAGAAAGATGATCCAACAGAATGCGGAAATTACCGAAAAATATCATCAATATCACACGCAAGTAAAATTTTGCTGAAGATCATTCAAAAGTGGCAGGATATTGACCGGGAACTGCTAGAAATTCAAGCCAGATTCAGAAGAGGACATGGAACCAGGGATATCATTGCTGAAGTCAGATGGATCCTGGCTGAAAGCAGAGAATACCAGAAAGATGTTTAGCTGTGTTTTATTGACTATGCTAAGGCATTCGACTGTGCGGATCATAACAAATTATGGATAATATTATGAATGGCAATTCCACAACACTTTATTGTGCTCCTGAGGAACCTGTACACAAATCAAGAAGCAGTCATTCAAACAGAACAAGGGGATACTGCATGGTTTAAAGTAAGGAAAGGTGTGTGTCAGGGTTGTATCTTTTCACCATACTTAAGTCAACTTGTATGCTGAGCAAATAATCCCAGAAGCTGCACTCTGTGAAGAAGAACGGGGCACCAAGACTGAAGGAAAGCTCATTAACAACCTCTGTTATGCAGATGACACAACCTTGCTTGCTGAAAGTGAAGAGGACTTGAAGCACTTACTGATGAAGATCAAAGACTATAGCCTTCAATATGGATTACACCTCAACATCAAGAAAACAAAAATCCTTACAACTGGACCAATAAGCAACATCATGATAAACAGAGAAAAGACTGAAGTTGTCAAGAATTTTATTTTACTTGCATCCACAGTCAATGCCCATGGCAGCAGCAGTCAAGAAATCAAACAATACATTGCACTGGACAAATCTGCTGCCAAAGACCTCTTTACAGTGTAGAAAAGCAAAGACATCACTTGAAGGAGTAAGGTGCGCCTGACCCAAGCCATGGTGTTTTCAATCACCAGAATGCTCATTAGAAGCAAGGATGGCAAGACTTTGTCTCACATGCCTTCGACATGGTTATCAGGAGGGACCAGTCTCTGGAGAAGGACATCATGCTTGGTAAAGTAGAGGGTCAGTGGAAAAGAGGAAGACCCTCAACGAGATTGACTGACACAGTGGCTGCAACAATGGGCTCAGGCATAACAATGATGGTGAGGATGGTGCCGGACCGGGCAGTATTTCATTCTGCTGTGCATAGAGTCACTATGAGTCAGAACCGACTCAACGACACCTGACAACAACATACCCTTATGACCTGTGTACATTTTTGTACGTACGTTATCCTTCAGTGTAAGTCCCAGGATGGTGCAAACAGTTTGTTCTTGACTACTAACCTAAAGGTCGACGTTTCCAACCCACCCAGCAGCACCAGAAAAGGCCTGGCAATCTGCTTCCATGAAGATTACAGCCAGGAAAACCCCACGGAGCACAGTTCGACTCTGTAATACGTGGGGTCACCATGAGTCAGAATCAACTCGACGGCAACAGCTTTGGTTTTTTTTTTATTCTTCAATAAAACAAAGTATAAATATAAAGTACAAATTTTAAAAAGACTTCCTTATCGCTGTACCTGATACGTAACAGAAAACAGTAAGGTAAAATAATGTTGTGATTTTGAAGCCTACACGCTGCAGCCGGAGAGATTTTCTAAAACTCAAATCTGACCATTCACTCCCCTGTTCAAAATGTTTTAATGCCTTCCTAACGTCACACCATCCACACCTCTCACTGCTGCCTTTCTCTACCCTTCCACCCTACCCCTCCCCAGTTCTATCTACTCTCCAAAGGAAGCCACATTCTCTCCAGAAGAGAATCTAGGCTTTAGCATGCAGACTCCATCTTCCTGGCCTTTTTATCTCCTTCCACCCCGCCCCCCAACCAGCGCCACGCCTTTGCTGGGGTCAGCCTTCACTCAACAGAGATATTAATTAGTCCCAGGGCTTGGCTGAAGTCCCTGGGTGGTGCAAATGGAATGTGCTCAGCTGCTAACAGGAAGGTTGTAGGTTCGAGTCTACCCAGAGGCATCCTGGAGGAAAGGCCTGGTGATCTACTTCTAAAAAATCAGCCATTGAAAACTCTATGGAGTGCAGATCTACTCTCACACACATGGGGGCACCATGAGTTGGAACTGGCTTGATAGCAACTGGTTTAAGTCTTGGTTGGATGGCTCCCCTACTGCCATCATATGCTCCAGCATGTCACACTATAATGACAGTCCCCTGTCTATAACGTCTGTTACACAGTTAACTCCAGGAAGGCAGGGCTAGATCTGATTCGTTCATCTTTGGGTCACTGGTGCCTAGCATGGTGCCTTGCACGGAGTGGGTACTCAGTAAGCACTTACTGAATAAATAAAGTAACAGTCGGCAGAATTCCTAAACATATTTATTTCCTAAGTGTCCTCCTCTACTATACAAAGTTTTTGCATGGACTGTCGAAATTTTTTTTTTTTTTTTCAAGCTGACTTTCTTTGGTAGAAAAATCTATCACTTATTGACCATGACCTAGAGGTTAATAATCAAACCATTTAAATTTACTGCAGACCAAAGAATAATTGAATCTCAGTCCAGATATACTTTTGAGCTCTAAACTGCAGTAAGCTGCTCCTAATTATGTATCCTACTGTTGAAATAAAACTCTTTCATCCCTGTCTATAAAGATAGGAGAAAACAATACATTTGTTCCTTACCAAAACTGCATAAATCAACAGCACAGTGCACTCCTAACATCTCATTATCGTAAGTGAGGTCTACTTAAATGAATGACAGTAAGATGCCTTATTTGTTTAAATTAAGCATTTTGAAACAACTTCTGTATATATTCAATGTTACATATGCTGAGTAACTTTTCTACTCATACGTTATCATGGTCAACAATTTCAAAGACATCATATGGTTATAATGAAGGTGCTATCCTTTCTGAAAGGAGCCCTAGGGGCACCACCTTGCTTGCTGAAAGTGAAGAGGACTTGAGGCACTTACTGATGAAAATCAAAGACTACAGCCTTCAGTATGGATGACACCTCAACATCAAGAAAACAAAAATCCTCTCAACTGGACCAATAAGCAACATCATGATATACGGAGAAAAGACGTCGCCGAAGATTTCATTTTACTTGGATCCATAATCAACTCCCAAGGAAACAGCATTTAACAAATCAAACGACGCATTGCATTGGGCAAATCTGCTGCAAAAGACCTCTTTAACGTGTTAAAAAGCAAAGATGTCACTCTGAGGAGTAAGGTGTGCCTCACCCAAGCCAGGTGTTTTCAATTGTCTCATAGGTATGTGAAAGGTGGACAATGACTAAGGAAGAATGAAGAAGAATTGATGCATCTGAATCATGATATTGGTGAAGAATATTGAATATACCATGGACTGTCAGAAGAACAAACAAATCTGTCTTGGAAGAAGTACAGCCAGAATGCTCCTTAGAAGTCAGGATGGCAAGACTTTGTCTCACATACTCTGGACATGTTATCAGGAGGGACCAAACCCTAGAGAAGCCTATCATGCCTGGTAAAGTAGAGGGTCAGCAAAAAAAGAGAAAGACCTTCAATGTTACCTTCCCTCCTAATCTAATACAGCCATCCATTCATTTGTCCGATTTTAATGATCTGAATTTTACTCATCTCGGCTAGTATTCTTGTTTATTTATTTTTCGGATTTGGTTTGTTTCTGTGACTCTCTTCATTAGAATGCAAGCACCCTGATGGGCGTATTCCCAGAGCTTAAAACTCTGCCTGGCCCAGTGGCCACTCAATATCTGATAAGTGTATAGTCGTGTCTAACCCACTAAAGTAAAAAAGGGAAGGTTTCCCTCAAGAAGTTACCACTGAGCTGAAATCTGAAAAATGAGCAGGAGTTACTGAGTGAAGAGAGAAGGGAAGAGCAGCACATAGAAGCAACGGACTGTGCAAAGGCCCAGGAGCAAGAGGAAGCATGGCAGAACTGAGGGATTAAAAGGAGACCCATGGGATTGCAACTCCGAGTGCAGAAGGAAGTGCAGCTGAGAGAGCTGTTAGGGGAAATATGTTAGCTGTATGAAGGACACAAAGAACAGCATTACACAAGGAAATTAAAACCTTTGTCGGGTTTAACAGAAAACAGAAGCTACATGTATAAAAACAAAACAAAAAAAAAAACACTACCAAATTATTTCATAACAATAAAACCAAATCAGGCATAAAAAATAAGATAAAGTTTATTCAATCAGTAATACTTCTAGAAGAGGGGTTACTACAACATAAAACCCATATTTGTTCGTATTTTTTCCCGAGTCTCAATAAAGATGGCTCCACCTAAAAAGAAACTGCTATATGAAAAATTGTTTACAAGACAGATTAACTGATGGAAGTTAAACTAAACTGATTTAGTTTAATAAGAAATCCTGCCTCTGCTCACTGAGCTATTAACGCTCGGTGAGTGTGTCTGACATTTTAATATTACACTATGAAATGCATTTCTGAAAGAGAAGGCTCACAGTGCAGCTTTTTAATTATCCTATATGGGACTCCAAAATTCAAGAGAGGTATAAAGAACTTTGTGATTGAAAAAATAAAGACTTAAAAAAAGAGTAAAAATAACAGGATTACTTTTTAAAAAGAATGATTAAAAATGATCTTCACGCTAAGTCTACCTCTCCTAGGAGAAGAAGACCGAAATGAGAGATCATGTGAAGGAGAAATAAGAACCCAAATAGCAGAGAGCTACAACTTACTCAGGAGCCCTGCTGGTAGAGTGCTTAAGAGCTCAGCTGCCAATCAAAAGATCGGCGGTTCGAATCCACCAGCCGCTCTTTGGAAACCCTGTGGGCAGTTCTACTCTGTCCTATGGGGTCGCTATGAGTCAGACTCAACTCGACAGCAACGAGTTGTTTTGGTCAGTGGGATGGTGGTTAAGCTAATGGCTGCTAACCAAGAGGTCAGCAGTTCGAACCCAACAGTGGCTCCACAGGAGAAAAGACGTGTTGGTCCTCTCCCGTAAAGATTACAGCCTAGGCAACCCTATTGTGAGTTCTACTCTGTCACATAGGGTCGCTATGAGTCTGAATCAATTCACCAGCACACAGCAACGACCACTTATTGAAGTGCTTTTCATTCATCATAGGTGGTGTGTATTTTACATTCATCCATCATCCATCACTTATCCTCACTACAACCCTACAAGGTGATAGCATTAGATTCCTTTACAGTTTGATGCACTTCAACTCTTGGTCTTTTCCTGGTATGTGTGTATTTTATTTACCCAAGTAAATGTACTGTGTGATGAATATATTCTCTTATTAAACCAAAACTTTCACTGGGCTAAGTGCAGGACTGACACCTTTGGAACTATGCATGTAAGAGCTATAACAGAAAGAGGTGTCTACCCTGCTTTTTAAAATGTCCTACCATCATCATTAGTCAATAGGAAGAACTTCCCACCTTATCCTAACACATATTTGTTCCCAACATTCTTCAAATCATTGAACCCCAGCTCTACCTTCAGAGGTGAGAGCTAAATCTAATCACTTCCCACCTATGGACCAATATAAGTTGCAAGAACTTGCACTCTAATTCTGGAGCACCTTATCACCAACGAAACTGCCATCACTTACAAGGGAGCTAAATGAATGGGGGAAAAATTACCTTTAAATCAATACAAACCGAGGCAGGGACAAGATGCTGGAGTAGTCAGACGCTTCTGGTGGACCCTCTTGCAACAAAGACCCGAAAAAACAAGTGAATCAATTATATATGACAATCTAGGAGCCCTTAACATCTAAGGCAAAGTTGAGGAACCGGATTGAATGGCAGGGGGAGGGAGAGACGGTTCAGAAGCAGCGAGGAGTTGCCAGACCTGACCCGGCGAGAGCCTGAGCCCTTCAGGCCTGATCAGATCATGGGTGAGCAGTAAGGCAGACAAGCAGCCAAGCTTGGGAGGCGTATTCCGCACCAGGAGAGACCCAGCTGCAGAGAGTCTACGGCCACCCAGAACCAGTGAGAAGCAGCCCTAGATAGGCGAAAGATAAGTACTTGCGTACAGCCTACTGCGCAGTTCAAAAACACCCCCCTTAGGGAAAAACCTCTCTCTCATTTACCTCCTCGCTCTGTGCTCTGCACTGAGAGGGTTAGGAGTTGGTTGAACAGACATGGGGAATCAGGGGTGGAAAGGAGGAGTGTGCTGTCACAGTAAGGGGAGAGCAATTAGGGTCATATGACAATGTATGTATAAATTTTTGTATGGGAGACTAACTTGAAATGTAAACTTCATTTAAACTACAAAAATAAAAATAAAAATAAAAAAAAAACCCACAAACCAATTCCCACTACTAGAAAAGTTTATGTCCAAGATGGTTATTTCATCTTTCCATATAATCACTTTAATCCACCTCCATTATAATATATGAGGCATTGGTGGGTGGTTAGTAGTAGAATTCTCGCCTTCCATTCAGGAGACCCAAGTTCAATTCCATGCCAACGTACCTCATGTGCAGCCACCTCCCATCTGTCAGTGGAGGCTTGTATGGTGCTATGATGATGACAGGTTTCAGCAGAGCTTTCAGACTAAGACTGGGAAGAAAGGCCTGGCAATTTACTTCTGACAAACAGCCAATGAAGACTTTATGGATCACAAGAGTCCAGTCCACAACTGATCGTAGTGATGGCGCAGGACCAGGCTGGGTTTCATTCTGTTGTGCGTGGGTCCAGGAGTCAGGGGCCGACCGGACGGCAGCTCACAACATTAAAATCTTACCCAAGTGAATAATGTTATATACCAAAACCAAACACCAAACCTGTTGTGGTCAAGTCGATTCCGACTCATAGCAACCCTACAGGACAGAGCAGAACTGCCCCATAGGGTTCCCAAGGAGCAGCTGGTAGATTTGAACTGCCAGCCTTTTGGTTAGCAACTGTAGCTCTTAACCACTGTGCCACGAGGGCTCCAATGTTACAGAGCTAATAACAAGTATATTAGCTGATAGTACATATATTACCTCATTCATCCTTTCACCTCCAGACATCTCACTACGATAGGTACCATGATCATCCCACTTGATAACGAAGAGGGTGAAATCTGTTGCAGGAGTTAGGTCATTTGCTCAAGGACACACCAGTGTACCAAATGGCAAAGCCAAGACCAGGACCTCGCCCTGACTGTCAGGAGCATGGACTCCTAGGGGTCCATACACTGTCCATGCAATGCTGCTTCCTGCATCAGCAGATGAACCAGGAAGCCAGACCACAAACCAATGAATAACTCTTCATTTCATTTCCATTTTTAGTATCTGATAGTTGATTTAACAACCTTCAATAAGTCTGTTCACTTTCTTGGCAGACATGGACATAAACACAAAAAGAAAACATTTATAAAGGATCCAGAATTGTAAGATAACAACAAATAGCAGAAGTTTTTTTAAAAATTCAGGGGTTGCGAGTAGGGATATATTTTGAAATTTCTATAGTCCCATTCATATTTCAATGATTTGGAGACACTTCAAAACTTTGCTAAAGCACAACTCTCCAACTGTACCTCAAGCCTAAAGAAATATATTTACATCAGTTAAAAACAGATGAATCAGAGAACTGTTGAACTTATTTTTTGATTTGAGCTGTAGGGTCGCTATGAGTCGGAATCAATTCAATGGAAATGGGTATCTTTTTTTAGCTGTTGGGACACCATGGGTTTTTTGGTTTGTTTTTGTTCTGTTTTATTTTGTGTCATTTTTTATTGTGGTAAATATGTAAGTAATAAAACATTTGCTATTTCAACAATCTTCACATGGACAGTTCAGTGACCTGAAATAAGTTCATCACATCGTTCAACCAGCACCCTTAACTATTCCCAAATTTTGCCATCACCCTTAACAGAAGCTCAGTGTCCCCTAAGCATTGTGAGGGACACCATGTTTTTGGAAGGGCTTGTTATTATCTTTAGTACGGGAATATCTGCAAACAAACTGTAAGTGCAAACTTAGAAGTGAGTTTGAGGTGTTTTTCTTTATTTCTTAGTCCTCTAAGATTGTACATAAGCTATTCTAATTCATATTAAGGGCTCAAAAATTAGCTTCCAATGCTTTATAGCCATTTTTACAAAGCTTTGAGAAGGCAACTATGGTGTACTTTTTTTAAGACTTCAACAAAGCAGTTAAAATCTAAAGGCTTGATTAAAAGCCCTCGTCCATTTAAAAGGGTCTCTGACATGGAAATGCTTGTGTGGCACTGATTTTAGATGTCTCGAGTTTTACCAAATAAGTAATTCTGATCTGTTTACCAGAATAACCAAACCTGTTGCCATCAAGTCGATTTTGACTCATAGCGACCCTGTAGGACAGAGCAGAACTGCCCCATAGAGTTTCCAAGGAGCGCCTGGTGGATTCGAACTGCCGGCCTTTTGGTTGGCAGCCGAGTTCTTAACCAGTGCGCCACCAGGGCTCTTTTCTGAGGTCATATCATAAGCTACAGAGACGACCACTTGAAAACACAAGCAGACTGGGGCTTGACTATGGAAATCTCAAATGCTGCTGTAAGATTCTGGAGTTTCTCAAAGCCTGATCTCCTGTACTGGAAACAGGCATTGTAGCAAATTTTCTTATTCACTCAGGAAACATTTATTGAGTGCTTACTCTGTTTCAAGCACTGTTCTGGCAGCTGAGAATACAGTATCAAAAAAACAGAACCCCTGACTTCATGGGTTTTACACAACAGAGGAAAGAGAAAGACAAACAAATAAATATATTATTTTGTCTCCATGAGGTGCCAGGTGGTAGTCTGCTGTTGTTAGGTGCCACTGAGGCTATTCCAACTCACTGCGACATATGCCACAGAGTAGAACTGCCTCATAGGGCTTCCTAGGCTGTAAGCTTTACAGAAGCCAACCGTCAGGTCTTTCTGTAACAGCGCTGTGGAAAAAACAGGTCAGGGGCCAGAGAGCGCACATAAAAGATTACAATCTTTAACAGAGTCTAGGGCAGGCCACTCTGATAACACCTGCGTGTAGAGCTGAAAGAAACCAGTGGGTGAGTCATACGACTACGTGGAAGAAGAGCAGCCCCAGCAAGGGCAACAGCCGCGCGGAGGCCGGGGGTGCAGTGCACGCGTGGTACATTCAAAGGAGCAGGTCTGGAGTGGGATGCGAGGGGCAGGTGGTAGACGAGGGCAGGGAGGTGGCCAGGGCCACTGTAGGGCCTCGTCGGCCCCTGCACTGACTTCACTGCTTCTTCTCAGTGAGAAGGGAACCGATACAGGGGTTTTCATTTTGTGTTGTTTTGTTTTGGCATCAAAGGGTTTGGTATCAGGGGAGAGATAGGACCTGATGTAAAACCCAAGAGGACTGTTCTGGCTCCTACATGGAAAACAGACTATAGGGTGTCAAGGGCAGAAGTTGGGAGACCAGTTAGGAGGCCCCAGTAAAAACACCAAAGAGAAACAGTGGTAGACTGTACTACAGTGGGAGTGGTGGCGGGGATGGGAAATGATCAGATTTGAATATACTTTGAAGGCAGAGCCAACAGATTCACTAATGGATTCAATCTGAAGTGTGAGGGATAAAAAGCAGAAGTCCAAAGTTACGACTTAAGAATCTGATAGAAGCCGCCGTTTACTACACTAGGAAACACTGGGAGAGCAGGCTGGGGAGCGGGGGTAACTGGTTCAGGGAATCAGGAGTTCATGTTTGGATATGCAGAGTTTGAGAAGCAAGCAGTGTAGTTCACTGGTAGAATTCTCACCTCCCATGCAGGACACCCAGGTTCAATTCTCAGTAAATGCACCTCATGCGCAGCCACCACCCCTCTTAGCTTCCAGACTAAGACAGATTAGGAAGAAAGGCCTGGCGATCTACTTCTGAAAATCAGCCAGTGAAAACCCTATGGATCACAAGGGTCCAATCCACAACCAATCACGGGAACAGTGCAGGGCCAGGCAGCGTTTCATTCCGTTGTGCAGGGGGTTGCCACGAGTCGGGGGCCGACTCCACAGCAGCCAACAACAATTTAAACACTGGAGTTCCTGGGTGGTACAGATGGTTAACGCACTTGGCTGCTAACTGAAAACCCCATGGAGCACAGTTCTACTCTGACACACACGAGGTTGCCGTGAATTAGAATGGACTTGACAGCAACTGGTTGGTTGATTTAGACATCCAAGTGGAAACGTCATGTTGGATATACAGGCATGAATTCAGAGGAGAGTTTCTGACTGGAAATATGAATTTGAGATTCGTCAGCAAATAAGATGATATTGAAGTCATCAGGCAAGATGAGATTACCAAGGAATGGGGGTAGACAAAGAAAAGAAAGGATCCCAACACTAGACTCTAATGTACTGCAATGTTTGAAGAAACCACCAAGGGACAGGAACAGAGTGTCCGGAGTGTCTCAGATGGGCAGAGAACCAAAGGTGTCCTGGACACCAGACGTGATGTACTGGCTTATTACTCAGCAAGTATTCACTCCTCTTCCTGCCCCACTGATGTCGGGACTGGCTATCTTAGGAGCAAACCAGTGAAGTGCATATATAAACACAGAGAGGGAGAGATTTATTTCAAGGGAATGGCTCACGCAGTTGCAGAGTCTGGCAAGTCCCAAATCCTTGGGTCAGGCGTCAGGCTGGAGCCTTCTCCTGACTCAAGTGGTTGCAGGGGCTGACAAACCCAAAAACAGCAGGTCAGGTGGAAGGCTGCTGGCTCACAGGGTTGCGGGAGCTGGAGAATCCCAAAATCTGCAGGTCAGGCAGCAGGCTGCTGGCTCCCATCCCAAGAACCAGAGGTCAGAGGATGACAAGTCAGAACATCCATATCTACCGGATGCAGGCCACATCCCCAAAGAAATTCCTCTTTGAACCGACTGGTTGCTCACATCAGATCACAAAATGGAGGATGATTACGTAATGTCTACCAAACCTCTGAGAATCATGGTCCAGCCAAGTGGACATATAACATTAATCATCACGCTAGCTATGTGAATTTCTTTGGCTAATGGAAACATTAGTGGACAGGAAGAAAGCAAAGGTCTTTAGCGTGCTTATGGGGTTTGACTTAATTCTTTTTTTTTTTTTTTTGGTCATTCTAATTTCCACTTGTTTTTTTTTATTGTACTTCAGGTGAAGGCTTACAGAACAAATACTTTCTCATGAAACACTAGTACACATATTGTTTTATGACACTGC
>NW_004444039.1:3458507-3472226 GCF_000243295.1 Trichechus manatus latirostris | reverse complement strand
CCATGACGAGACTGTATCCTGGGTAGCTGCAGTCCCTTCAGCCTGAGTTCCAGAACAAACACACAGGAGCAAATCTGAACCCAAACCACAGCCTGCAGCTACCCACCTAAATCCATCCTACCAGTTGCTATGGAGTTGACTCGGGCTCATGGCACACCTGTGTGTGTCAGAGTAGAAATGTGCTCCATAGGGTTTTCAATGGCTGATTTTTCAGAAGTAGATCGCTAGGCCTTTCTTCCAAGGTACTGCTGGGTGAACTCAAACCTCCAACCTTTTGGTTAGAAACTGAGTACATTAATCATTGGCACTACCCAGGGACCCCAAGTCCATCCCAGATTAGCTAAAACACAGCCAATTTATGAGACCCATGAGCAAAAGATTACATGTGGGCTACTAAGTTTTGGAGTGGTTTGTAACACGGTATTATCAAAGAAATAGCTAACTTATACACCAAGTGAAGAAAGTCTTTCAAAAAGAAGGGACCACTTAACTATCAAATTACTTGTTACTGCCAGACAGGGTAAGATGAAGATAAAAGGACTGATCCTGGATTTGGTAAGGAGGAGATCGCCGGCAACTCTGATGCACTTTCAGCCAAGGAGTGAGGAAGAAAGCCTGACTGGAACCAGTTCAAGACTGGGAGGAGAGAAAGAACAGAGAACAGTGTAGACAACACTTTTGGGAAGTTTTGCGACAAAGGAGAGCAGAGAAACGGTGCAGCAGCTGAAGAGAAATGTAGGGGTCAAAGAAGGTGTGTGTGTGTGTGTGTGTGTGTGTGCGTTTTTAAATGAGCAATATCACAGCTTATAATATTACACTCTGGAAGCTGACGGAAATAATCCAACAACAGGGAAGACTGATGATGCAGGAAAGGCCATCATCCTTGAGTGGGCAGGAGAGGAAGGTGCACAGTGCACAGGTGAGGAGGGGGCTGGAGAGGAGTCAGCCCCTTCTCAGAGACCCAAGGGAGACGGTTCAGGAGGGCGGCAGGCGCAGGGGGGCAGCATATGGCCGTCCTTTAACAACCGCATCTGTCTTCTCAGTGAAAAGGAAGGAAGGTCATCTGCAGAGGGTCATCTGCAGGTCTGAGGAGATGAGAAGACACACAATGGTTGTCTAGGAGAGCAGGACAAGGCACAGACTAAGAAAAAGGAGCAGAACTGCCTGTCAGCACTTGAGCTCACCCGTGGGTCACATTTAAGTCTTCAAATGCCAGCTAAATGACAGCTCTGCTCGTGATGGAATGGAGATGACATCAGCTTACCCCACGGTACTGAGCACTGGACCCTCACCCTGTTCCTTGGAACCAACACACCTGTTGTAAACACAAAAACTGGCTGAGAAACCACTCAACAGAAAAATGTCATTAGTATGACATCAGATTAATGGCTCCAGAGCAAACTATGGACTATCTGAGTCTAGTGAAATGACATTAAAATGCTTTAAATGACATTTCAAGCCAATCAGTTGTCATTCAAATTACTATGGAACTGTGAGCTAGAGAACTGCAAAATCCAACTGAGTGAAAGAAGATGTCTGAAACTACAGCGGGGCACAGTCTAAAGCTTGATGAAAGACTCAGGTGAGGAATAAGCCTGAATCCAGGATCCAGGACCGCAGTATTCAGTACGGTAGCCACTAGCCACATGTGGCTATTGAGTACTTGAAATGTAACTAGTGCAACTAAGGAATTAAAATTTTAATTTTATTTAAATTTAAAAAACTGAAGCAACATAAAATATTTTTTCCATTATATACAACTTCATTGTTTTGGTAGGACATATTTGAACTGTTGAAAATTTAGTGTCCACATTGAGATGTACTCAATGTGTAAAATGGAGCCCTGGTGGTGCAGTGGTTAAGAGCTGGGCTGCTAACCAAAAGGTTGGCAGTTTAAATCCACCAGCTGCTCCTTGGAAACCCTATGGGGCAGTTCTACTCTGTCCTATAGGGTTGCTATGAGTCAGAATCAACTCGACAGCACCTAAACAACAATAACAAATGTGTAAAATACATACCAGATTTCAAAGACTTCATGCAAAAAAAAAAGGATGCTGAATATCTCATCGATAATTTTTATATTGATTACACACTGAAACCATGATGCTACTTTGGATATACTGGGTTAAATAAAATCTATTATTAAAATTAATGTATTTTTACTTTTTTAGTGTGGCTACCCAAAAATTTTTAAAATTACATATTGGACAGCGCTAGTCTACGGGTTACAAAAGCAATACTATCTGAAAGGCATGAGTTTGGAGTCTCCTGTTGTCATGGTAACTATAAAAGAGGGCCAAGACTGTCCATCGATGTCATAGGAAGAATGATCCAGAATGTATACAGCCCAGTTGCAGCATCCAAGCCTAAAATCTGTCATCATAAGCAACCATATTT
This sequence comes from Trichechus manatus latirostris, assembly GCF_000243295.1. NCBI lineage: Eukaryota > Metazoa > Chordata > Mammalia > Sirenia > Trichechidae > Trichechus > Trichechus manatus. The sequence goes on along the minus strand of NW_004444039.1, from coordinate 3,469,829 downwards.
TAATTAAGAAATGGTCAACCAGCAACTTCAAATCCATATGAAATGGTACATAACTACACTTCTCATCCCGGGAGTGGTACCTCCAGCTGACCTGAGATGATAAGCTTCCTTCTAGCGGGTAAACCAAACCAGCTGCTGTCAAGTCAATTCCCGCTCACAGCGACCCTGCAGGACATCGCAGAACAGCCCCACAGCGTTTCCAAGGAGCAGCTGGTGGATTCCAACTGCTGACTGTTTTGGTTAGCAGTTGAGCTCTTAACCACTGCGCCACCAGGGCTCCTCTAGTGGGTAAGTGACTTTCCAATCTAGAAAAGGTTTAGAATTAAATGTAGAAATAATGAAGAAAATCAGACTCATATTAATACTTTTTAGAAAAGTTTAAAAAGTTTATTCGTTAGAACAATCTGTCAATGATTGCTATGTTTTTAACGTTTGAAAAAGTCTGACATTACATTAACAAATTAACCTTGTGATTCCAGTTTAAAATGTATGATTGACTTCAGATGTGATTTCTTTTACATTAACTCTGTACAATATTAATTCTGTAAGTAATGGATATTAAAAAGAACTTGAACTAAGTACTTGAGTCACAGGAAGACTTTACTTATTTGGGTCATAAATTTCCTGATAGGTAGGCATCTGATTTGATTAAAATGAAAATCAAATATATTAAATTTATATATGTGGTTTTAAAATATGTAAAGGTTTAAATAAGTTTATAGATGGGACTAATCGTTTAAGAAATTCAATCTGTTCCATTTGAATTAAAGTTTACTTTTAAAAAAAGTAAAAGTGATTGCTCATATTTACCAAATTTATAAATGAAATAATAAGAGCTACAAAACTTAAAGGTCTAAAGAAAACTAGATTTTTTTATTTTTATCTGTAATAAATTAAATATTAATTTTCCTTTCTGCACACAAAAACTACCCTTAATAACTAATGATTAGGTGCTTCACAAATATTAATTCCATTAACCCTCACAACCCAGTGAAATATGTAATATTATTCTCCCCATTCGACAGGTAATAAAACAAAGGCACAGAGAGATTAAGTAGCTGCTCAAGGTCACACAGCAACAAGGTGGCAGAGCCAGGATTCAAATGCAGGCTGTCCGGCTTCAGAATTCATACTCTTGACCAGTGCTGTAGTTACCTAGTGCTGCTATAACAGAAATACCTCAAGTGGATGGCTTTAACAAACAAATTTATTCTTTCACAGTTTAGGGGGCTAGAAGTCCTAATTCAGGGTGCCAGCTCCAGGGAAAGGCTTTCTCTGTCAGCTCTGGGGGAAGTTCCTTGTCATCAACCTTCCCCTGGTCTAGGCGGTTCTCAGAACGGGCACCCAGGTCCAAAGGATACGCCCCACTCCTGGCTCTTGTTGCTTGGTGATAACGAGGTCCCTCTCCTCTCTGTTAGCATCTCTCTTTTATATATCTCAAAAGAGATTGACTCAAGATACAACCTAGTCCTGTAGATTGTGTACTGCCTCATTAACATAACTGCCTTTAATCCTGTCTCATTAACGTCATACCAAAACCAAGCCCATTGCCATCAAGTCGATTCTGACTCATAGAGGCTAAGGTTTACAACACACAGGATAATTACATCAGATCACAAAATGGAGGACAACCACACAATACTGGGAATCATAGCCTACCCAAGTTAATACACATTTTGGGGAGACACAATTCAATCCATAACAACCACTGTGCTTTACTAACTCTCATATTCCCCATGAACATTTAAAAAAAACAGCTCACACTGACAAAATTAATTGTTCATAAAAGCAAGCTTTTCCGTGCTGTTAAGATTTTAACTAAAAGTCTCTTGCTGTTCTTTTTTCTCAGTAGCTATCAAGAAAGGTTTGTACCAGGAATTCCAGGGAAACTCCACATTGCACAGGGGATGATCCAAATGAGAACATCTTTCAAGGCTTCTCACTTCATCCCTGACTCCATACCCCAGTCCCCCAGCAACCTAAGACAAACAACTCTCCAGCTAGAACACCGAGCATGCTGCTCTGACCCTCAGAGAAGTGTGGCCTGAGGTATGAGGCATTTACTGAGTTACTTTTCATTTCATTTCTTTTCATCCTGTGTCATCTCATATAGCCCTTTCCCACGTTAATTACCAATCCAGGGCACAGCATAAAATAAAATAAATCCAGGAGATGCAAAATAACTCCTTCAATTTTGTTTTTAACTCTAAAAATAGATGTGAGGGGAAGGGTTCTCCGCTCCTTCTACTTCCCAACACTGCCTGGAGTCTGCAGCAGTAAGAGTAACCAAAAAAAGAAACCAGTTGCCTTTGAGTCAATTCTCACTCAGGACAACCCTATGTGTGTCAGAGTAGAACTGAGCTCCACAGGGTTTTCTTGGCTGCAGTCTTTACAGAAGCAGGTCACCAAGACTTTCTTCCGCAGCACCGCTGGGTAGGTTCAAACTGCCAAGCTTTCAGTTAGTTGCTGCTGTCAGCTGCCGTCGCCCAGGGGCCTCAAGAGTAAACAAGGATGTATTTTTCCTGACTACACTCTGAGGGCCACCTCCTCCCTCCCGACTTACCACACCTGCCAGTCTGAATCTGCTCCACCAGGGAGTCCTTCACTGCCACTCTTTCCAAAACATGCATAATCTCAAAAGCATCTTCATTTCAGCAGGAAGGCAGGAGGACAGGGGAGGCTTCTTTGTTGAAAATTAACAAAGCGATCACGGTCACCTTCAGATTGTGGTTGATCCACACAATCATGCTTTTAAACTTACCAATTTTGTGCAATCCTGGATAAGCTGCTTATTTTCATTTTACAGATGCAGAAACAAAAATTAATATCTCTTACCTCACGAGTTACTGTGAAGGTCCAAAGAGATAGCTTCCATAGCATACTTAACAGAGTACCTGTCAACAAGTAAACGCTCAGTACACGGTAGGTCTTATTACAATATTTATTATTAAAAGAACCTACAGAACTACACTTAGTTACTGGCTTTCATGGATGCTGTCTCTAATTTAGCCCTGCTTTTCATATAGCTTAAATAAGGAAGACCCACTGAAATTAAAATGCTTAATCACTCTTCTCTAGAGACAGTGACAACATGTGATTACAAGGTGGGGGTGGGGAGACAAGAGTAAAATCCCAAAAACATTAAAAAGACAAATGTAAACAATTTTGGAAGATGTATTTTCTGCTCTCCTTGAATATAATAGTCAAAAGTTTAATCATAACTGCTAGTATAAAATCGGGCTAGCTAGTTTTTTATGTATTTAACCTTTTAAGACAAGAGCATCAGGAATCCAAATAAATCCCAAACAGAACTGTGATACTTGATTTTTAAAGTTATATTTCAAATAACTAAAGAAGAATTGATGCATTTGAATTCTGGTATTGGCAAGGAATATTGAATATACCACCGACTTCCAGAAGAATGAACACATCTGTCTTGGAAAAGTACAGCCAGAATGCTCCTTAGAAGCAAGGATGGCGAGACTTCATCTCACGTACTTTGGACATGTTTTCAGAAGAGACAAGTCCCTGGAGAAGGACATCATGCTTGGTAAAGTAGAGGGTCAGGGAAAAGGGGAAGACCCTCAACGAAAACACAGTGGCTGCAACAATGGGCTCAAACATAGCATCAGTTGTGAAGATGGTGCAGGACAGGGTAGCGTTCCGTTCTGTTGTACACAGGGTTGCTATGGTGCTGCTCTGACAAATACCTATGATGTGGAAGCAGTTTTGGAAATGAGTAATGGGTAGAGGCTGGAAGAGTTTTCAAGGGCCTAATAGTAAAAGCCTAGATTGCTTTGAAGAACTGTTGGTGGAATTATGGACGTCAAAGCCAATGCTGGTGAGGGCTCAGAAGGAAGTGAGCAGAGCTGTGACACTGGAGATGGTGTGGACAGTGAGAAGTGGCGGCAGAGAAACAGCGGCAGCAGAACCAGAAGACTGGTATGGGATAGCACGGGAGCCGACTCACTGAGCGCGAGAGCTGAGTGCCTTCGGGAAGGAGGTTTCCTGGCAGAGTGGAGTGCCTCCAGGCACTTGTCCGTGGAGCTAGGCTTGCTGACCCACAGAGCAAGAGAGCTTAGTGCCTTCAGGCTGAGAGGCCAAGGAACCAGAAAGCAGAAGCTGAAGAGACAAGGAGCACAGGAAGCAGAGCTGCCTCAGTCTCAAAGGGTGGGGCCGTGACCTCTGGGGTCTCAGAGGGTGGAACCGTGGCCTGCTGGATATCAAAGGGTGGAGCCACAGCCTTCTAGGTTTCAAAGAGTCAGATCTTCACCAACTCGGTTCCAGAGTATGGGGCTGCTGTTCACGAGTGCCAGGGGGATAGGGCCCGATCCACTGTCCAAAGCTGAGGGGCAGGGCTGCCATGTCCAAGGGCAGAAGAACAGGGCCTGCCAGGGCCAAGGGGGTAGGGCTACCACTCAGACAGTCTAGGAGAACGGGGCCGCCCAAAGCCAAGGGAGCAGAGTCGCCATACCAGTGGGCCTGGAAGGTGGAGCTGAAGCCCAGGGCCAAGGGGCCTCACCCAGAGTCTGGAGAACATGGCCAACACCCAGAGTCTGGAGGGCAGGGCCACTGCCCAGATGATCTCAGAGAATTATTTTCAAGCCTTGAGAGCGAATGTAAATTGTTGGGTTTTTTACCTGCTTGGTGCCCCTTCTTTCCCTCCAATTTCTCCCATTTATAATGGAAATGTCTACCTTGTGCCTGTTCTACCACTGTACTTTGGAAGCAGATAACTTGTATGAAGAGGAATTTTGCCCCAGGATGGAATCTGGAGTTGATTTAAGACTTTTGGGATGCTATGATGGGATGAAAGTGTTTTACATGTGGCAAGGACATGAATTTTGGGGGGCCAATAGGTAGAACATTCTGGATTGAATTATGTTGCCCCAAAATATGTGTCAACTTGGCTAGGCCATGATTCCCAGTACTGTGTGGTTGTCTTCCATTTTGTGATCTGATATGATTATCCTATGTGTTGTAAATCCTAGCCTCTATGCCTGCAGTTACGATCCTATTTGGAAGTGAGCTGTCTATTATGTTAATGAGGCAGGACACAATCTATAGGATTAGGCTGTACCGTAAGTCAATCTCTTTTGAGATACAAAAGAAAGAAGCGAGCAGAAAGGAGAGGGACCTCCTACCATTAAGAAAGAAGAGCCAGGAGTGGAACATGTCCTTTGGACCCAGGGTCCCTGCATTGAGAAATTCCTAGACCCAAAGGAAGATTGATGACAACAACCTTCCTTCACAGCTGACAGAGACAGAAAGCCTTCCCCTGGAGCTGGCACCCTGAATTTGGACTCAAGCCTCCTAAACTATGAGAGAATAAATCTCTGTTTGTTAAAGCCATCCACTTGTGGTATTTCTGTTATAGCAACAAAGACACGAGGATGGCAAGACTTCATCTCACGTACTTTGGACATGCTATCAGGAGGGACCAGTCCCTGCGGGAGGACATCATGCTTGGTAAAGTAGAGAGTCAGCGAAAAAGAGAAAGACCCTCAATGAGATGGACTGACACAGTGGCTGCCACAATGGGCTCCAACAGCAATAACTGAGAGGATGGCAAAGGACTGGGCAGTGTTTTTCATTCTCTTGCATACACGGTCGCTATGAGTTGGAGCCGACTTGATGGCACCTAACAACAACAAAACAACCTCATGGGATTCTTGTGAGGATTGCATAAGCGAGTTAATATTTGTGAAGTGTACCTGGCTTGTACAAAAAAAAAAACCCACCAGTTGCTGTTGAATCAATTCTGACTCATGGCGACTCTACGTGTTTCATAGTAGAACTGAGCTCCGTAGGGTTTTCAATGGCTGTGATCTTTCAAAAGTTGATCGCCAGGCCTTTCTTACAAGGTGCCACTGAGTGGATACGAACCACTAGCCTTTCAGTGAACGGCTGATTGCTTAACTATATGTATCACTCAGGGATTCCCTGGCCCATATGAAGCACTAAGTGTTTGACTGATTGCCCGACTGAACAAAGACAGAAATCAAAATGACTGCAGTTATGCTGAACAGGGTCTAAGGAAACCAGTATGTAACAAGAGGAAATGCCAGATAAGACCACACGGAAACCTTTTACTGTAGATTTACAATTGAAGAGTTTGTGTCAACATCTGTTCTTCAATATAAATACGCCTGATCCATCACATAGTAATCGAATTTTATAAAACTCCATATCTCCCTTGAATGGTTATGGTTCTAGGAGAGGGAAGATGGTTCACAATGGACTGATACTCAGAAACACAATTTCTCATTCAAAGACATCAACTATGTGAGACAAACGCAGTTTTGTTTTATAGTTCCATTACTGCCTTGATTACCTAAATCGTCTACCTGACGGTTGAGATGACATAATAGACCCATGCAGAACCTGTATTCTTGTGCCCTAATTTATGGTTTTTAATGTTCAAAATGCACTTAAGCCACAAATCAAGGGAGTCATTTTTCAGTCAGTCTGGAGGAAAGGTGGGGAGAAGAGATCAGGGCCAGTACCTCGGCTCTAGGAGCGGTCGGGAGTGGCCAGCCTCTGAAAGCCCATCCTAAGTAATCAGTCCTCGGTTAATTGTTTCAGGAATCTGGACCATAAGGTGGTAAAGGGATGATTAGCGCCATCAGTCATTTTCCTCCTCTCCCCTAGACCACCAAGCTCTGCAGGTTCTTAGTATTTACTCATCTCCCCTTCTAACATCTGTCAACTCAGTAAAGCCTCTACCTGGTCCTCTGGCTTCCATTTCAACTAATTACAAGGTAAAGCAGCAGAGTCTAGTTCCAGATACTCAGGGAAACGAGTGGTGTTGGAGAAGAACACCGAATATGCGACGGTCTGCCAAAAGAACGAACAATCAGTCTTCGAAGAAACACAAGCCGAATGTTCCTTAGAAGCAAGGATGGCAAGACTTGGACTCGCTTACTTTGGACATGTCGTCAGGAAAGACCAATCGCTAGAAAAGGACAACCTGTCTGGCAAAGTAGAGGGTAGGCAAAAACAAGGGAAACCCTCAATAAAATGGACTGACACAAGAGCCCCAACAATGGGCTCAAACATACCAACAATCATGAAGATGGTGCAGGACCGGGCAACGTTTTGTTTTCTGTTATACATAGGGATGGATGACCCAGTAAGCAAGGTAAGCACGGGCCTTACTTGTGCTTACTCATAAGTAAGGCCCGTGCTGACCATTAGGAAGTAAGCACAAGTAAGCCCTGCTTACCTTGCTTACTGGGTCATCCGTCCCCGTCAGAGATTGTAAATGTGAAAAGAGGCTTTGATTCTGCAGGAAGGTGCTGTGGGGCTGGGAGAGAGACAGATGCCAGCCATACCTAGAAGCAGACTTCCTGATGTGCTGAAAAAATGTGAAATTGTTCACTACAGATGATCTAGTAAGCAAGGGAAGCACCGTGCTTACCTTGCCTACTGAATAATCCGCCTGTAGTTATACATAAGGTTGTCGTGAACTGGAGTCAATTCAACAGCACACTACTAACCACAGGAAAATGAGCAATCAATTACCTTGTGGGATCCCAAATTTCCCTACATTAAAGTCTCTGTCAATGTCCAAAACATGAAATATAAGGAGTATGAAACGTGCTTTAAAAAAAATGCACATCATTATAAACTATCTCAGCCTCTAATATTTTTCTGGTTGAATTACAAATCAGCCAAACCGTATTTTTTTTTAACCTCTGGAGATAGAGAATTACTTAAAAAGCATTAAGAATTAGCTGTAACTTTTCCCCTAAGAAAAGGAAGGCTGAAAAACTAGGCCAAAGGAGAATATCTGGGCATCATACATGAGTCACATACACAATAAAAGACATCATCGTAACAGGTGGAAAACAAGTAATTCCTCAACCCTAAAAGCTCAGATGACTTTCACTGAGCGATAGGGAATATATAGCAGGAAACACGTGATTAATATTTGTTAACTGGCATCCAAACCTATATCAGATAACTGCTACAGAGCACTGACAGGTAAAAGAAATCAATCATTCACACTGAAATATGTTTCTATCCCTTTAATTATATACTAGACAGTGTAAATGTGTATATTTCCCCCAAACACTTCGTGGTTTATAAAATGGCTGAAGACACTGAATCTTCATTTTAACTGAGAGCACAAAAAACGAAACACACGCGCACGTAAGTTCCGAAACCGCACACATCACCACTAATCAGCCACGTCACGGAACACCGCCTACCGTCACCACCGCCGCGCGTCTCCCGTGGCTCTTCTAGGTACAGCCGTTCTGATCGATACTCACGGAGCACAGCGGGCCAGTTAACAATACTTTATATTTACAGCATGTTTCCTCAAGGTCTCAAGGCCACATTATGCTCCCCAACCACAAATCCAAACCTGAGTGTCTGGGCAATAAAGACATCATTAAAAAACTATTATCCTTCGCAAATGTGCTTCTATAAATGATGCAACAAATTGTACTCCATGCTAAATTACCAACTAGTCATCATGTTATTACAGTGCAACTAGAAAATCGCAAGAGAACACTGACCCAGCAACAGCCCAGAGAGGCCCATGGGGTTATAAACAACTGACTTTCGATGGTACAAGTATAATGTTGGTCCTAACTTAAACAAGAATATGTCACGGCTCATCTCATGTCTGTAAATATGCTTGGAAAATTAGACGACGGAATTCTTCAGGTGCAATGATGACTGTGGTTACAATTATCAGACCACATTGTACAACTAATACCAAGAATTAGGACCAGTTTTACTTCACAAAATCAAGACGCTGAAGCCTAGAAACGCAGGGAAAGACTCGTACTACTGTGAACAGGTACGAGTGATGCCTCGTAGTTTATACCTGAGGATGAGCAGCGCCGTTCCCCCACCTCCACCAGGTGGCAAATCTAAACCATGAACATAAAGCACAGTTTCCATTTGCATTGTCCAAGGAGATACTGTGGACATCATAGAATTTTCTTTCACTACCTGGGTATGCACATATATACCTCAGAAGGCTAGTTACGTATATAACCACGCCAGGTGGTTGTTTTTCGTGCCGTGCTTCAGAGTGTGTATAAATAAACCACCACAACAAAGCAGTACATGCAATTCAGGACTGTTTATGATGTTTACTGACTTTATTTTTTTATTTTAAACCTTTTCTTTTTCTTTTTTTTATTGTACTTCAGGTGAAGGCTTACAGAACAAATAGTTTCTCATGAAACAATAGTACGCATATTGTTTTATAACATTGGTTGGTTAGCAACCCCACAACATGTCAACCCTCTAACTTCTCAACGTTTTTTTTTTTTTGGGGGGGGGGTGAAAATACACATAGCCAAAGATACACCATACTGACTTTATTTTCTGGCACAAAGCGATACAACTTTGAGCTGCCAAACTAGATTGAATCTTGCGTCCTGTGTAAGCTCGCAGCAAAGTCAAAACGTGAGTCTTTATTGTGCTAAATTAACATGAACTATCTCCATCCTTCGGCACACAAACTAAGGGCCACGGCAAAAATGTTTAGACTAGAACTCACAGTGGGGGTTTGTCTGGCTAAAAACAGGTCCACAGTCCTTGTACTTGAATGTTACATTTGCTAACAAAGATCTGAATAAAGCTGTACTCTCTGACCTTGAAAGACCACAAGAAATAGTTATTTTTAGTACAAAATATGGAACTTACATTGTGTGCCTGTAAAATATGCCTAGGTTTCAATATTCTGATTGCCTTTCATGTTTAAATGAGAAAATAGTTATTTTCTCTCTTGGTTGTCTTCTTAAAAACAGATCTACTTCATTTTAATCAATGCACCATTTCATCATCATCATCAAAGAGTATTTAGCAGAGTATCCCCGAATCACTCCACTGGAAAAATTCAGTTTAAAAACAAACCCAATTGTGAAATAATCTGCCTATTGTTGCTGCAACTTAAATCCTTTAATTTCCAATACAATCTTCTAATAAAATGACATTACTTAAAATTGCAAACAAATACGAACAGACTTAGATACCTAGCAATCAGCAGGCTAACAGGTGTTGAAATCCCAAAAGGGGGAAGAGGAATATTAGATAATCATTTTATGCCTGACACAGCAAGTCGCTTTAATATCCACAATTCTAATCAACTGCAATTCAAAATGATCAGCGCCACTGATTTCTTTTCATTAGCTTCTAGCAAAAATATAATTTCTTGCATTCCATACATAATGTTCTCTAAGCTGACATATTCCAACTTACGAATTACTTTACTAAGTTGGGTATACAATTTAATCAGTTAAATCATTTTCCAGTTTTCAGTGTGACATTGCTCCCCAATTAAAACAATTCATATTAATATGTTACATTCTGAATTGATGAGCTATACTTCTAATACCGTTTTCTGCCTTTCACATTAAATTACATTAAAGACGATTTCTAAGGCAGCCAAAAAAGTCTTCACAATCATATTTTTAATTAATTTTGTGTCTGCAACAAACTAAATATCACGAAATGATTGCAAAGGTTCGGAGCACTAAGAAGGAGGGGGAGGGGGACCCATAACTTGAGCAATTCCCTATCCAGGACCCGTTTGTCCTTGGCGACTGCATCGTAACGCTCCGTCGTCACACAAATATCAGTGCCAATAGCGCCCGGCTACCTGCCTTCACAGGTGCTTTGCGTTGCTTCATTACAGATAAAAACACAAGGTATTTTCCAGTTTCTTAAAGCATGAATACAATACCTTCCAGAAACAATAGCAATGGCATCGGAGCCAAGTATCTAATCTACAAAGTACGGGTCCTGCTATTAACTCTGCTGTTGCCAGGTGGGACGCTCTGGCTACCGTTCCAGTTTAGTTACAGGTGGAACTACATCTACCAAAGATAAAGATCGTTGGAGTCAAAATCCAAACCAACTTCAGAAACCACTTCAAAGAGCTGCAGTCACAGACATAAGACTGGGTTTACTTTTCCAAGATTTTTAAAAATTTCTTGGGTTCCCCTTATTACCCTCCCTGCCCTTTCCATCCCATTCTGAAGAGTATAAACCATGAAAAATAAAAGTCGAAACGTAAACATTTTCCTACCTCTTTTTTTTCCCACATATAAAAGCCTCGATGAGATGCCAAAACAAGCAGAGCTAGAAGGGCAGATCATGTCGGCAGGTATCACCCACCGCCCCTCTGCAAAATCAGATCTAGCACGCACCCCACCGTGGAGTCGAGCCCCGGAAAAGTCCTCTCCCAGCCAGACCTTCAACTCGGGGCGCGGACAGGAGCCCGGCCGGTGGGCGGAGAGCCGAGCCCGCACCGCGGGCGCCGCGCGGCCCCAACTTTCCCGCCCGCCCGGCGCCCCC
>NW_004444039.1:3408078-3458214 GCF_000243295.1 Trichechus manatus latirostris | reverse complement strand
CAGCGGCGCCCGCGGTGGGGAGGGAGGCGCCCGCGGAGGAGGAGGAGCTCGGGCGAGGAGCGAGGCGGCTGGCGGGAGGGCGGCTTTGTTTCCACTGCGTGGAGCCGCCGACCCTGCGTCACCATGGCAACCGGCGGGCGCCCGGACCCGGATCGGGACCCCGGGCAGCGAGGGTCCGGGACCCGGCCGGAGCCGTCGTCGTCAGCGGGGACCCCGCCCTTCTCCCCAGCTGTCTGGTTGTTCTGAGGCGACAAGGATCCCCTAGGAGTCGGCAGCCCCACAAACCCACCCTCCTCTCACTTCCTGGGGTTGTGTCGCCCCGCAAGGGGGGCCTGGTCAAGAGAGAGGCAAGCCCAGGGCCAATTCTGATTTCCAGCCTAGTAGGCACCCCTTTGCGTGCCCACACTGGACATCCCAAGGTCCCCGGCCACACCTTTCTTCTGTGGAGCTGTACCCTCAAAATGGACACTCACTTGAGGGAGAAGGAAGAGCAATCCAAACTGATAAAGTGTTGAGCGACTGGTCCGCGGCGCCCCGGTCGCCTCCGCCGCAGCGCTCCCGGAGCTGCCAGGGCCGCCTTCCTTTCAGCCTTGGCTCAGCCCGGAGTCTGAGGCTGGTCTCGCCACTCCCAAACCTTCTCCCAAACCTCGCTCAGGGCTCCAGTGGGAGAGGGGCTGGAGGAGCCTTTGTTTCTGATTGTAAACACAGGGTACCCTTGTAACCTCACAGACTAAAACACAACTTTCAGACTGCATTGTGAATCTCAGCAGCTGCCGCCACTGGTAGGCTACTGGCCGTGACTGCTAAGCATCTGCGGTGAGAGCGGGCTGACTCTGTGCCAGGGACCCGCCATGCACTGCGGGCTGTGGCTCTTAGGCTCAAGAGAAGGGCAAGACTAGTCCTGGCACGTGCTAGGCATCGTCTCCTAAGGAAATTGTTTAACTGCGAGTGGAAAGTACCAGCAGACCCTCGGTAATGCTTTCTCCAAAAGACAGAGCTAGAGGGCAGCTATATGGAGTGAGTGAGTCATCTCTCATACTGTCTTCTTGAAAGATCAGTTCCTGAATCCAGAATCTACAGTGTCTTCATTTAGACCCCGGGGAGAGTGGCATTTCTTTTCTAGCATTTGTGAATCACCAAAGGAATGTCAATGACTTATAATAAAACCTTGGGGTAGCTGATGTTTTCTGCCTTTTGCTACTTATTTGAGAAGCTGTTAAGCAGAACGATGTTATTACAAACCCATTAACTAATGAAAATGTAAGATCCATTTTATGGAGGAGAATGAAAACAGTTTGTTCCTCAGTAAGGCTGGCCGCTTTCCTGTAATGGGAATATTAGAATTTCCAGATGGAGTCCAGGGACAAGGTCTTTCTGACAGACCCTTAAGTAATTTGGCAGTATCTGTCAAAATTTAAGATCCATGTACTTTTCTCCCAGCCGTCTCAATTCTAGAAATGTATCATACAGAAATACACAAGTGTGCAATGATAGATGTACAAGGTGTGCATCGCAGCAGTATTTGTAATAGTAAAAACTTGAAACAACTTGTATATCTATTACTAGCAATACAGCTAAATAAATTTTAGCACATACATACCATAGAGTACTATGCAGTCATTTGAAGAATAAAATATACAAGATAAATAGAAGGATATTGATTTCTTGTTAAATGAAATGGGGGGTTGCAGAACAGTATGTACAGCATGAGCTCATTTCTGTACAAAAAAACTCCTAGATAGATAGAAACATAGCCATTAGACATACACATATAGGGAAAGGTCTGACGAATTCATACCTAATGGTTAATAGTGGCTATCTGTGAGACTAGAGTAACAATTGAGGGGACAACCCTGATGGCATAGTGGTTAAGAGCTATGGCTGCTAACCAAAAGGCTGACAGTTTGAATCCACAAGGCACTCCTTGGAAACTCTATGGGGGCAGTTCTACTCTGTCCTATAGGGTCACTATGAGTTGGAATCGACTCCATGGCCATGGGTTTGGTTTGGTTTTTTGGTTTACTCCTTGTTACTATATACGATTCTGTATTGTCAGAATTTTTTGCAATGAGCATAACTTTCCAATGAAGAATCAAAAACAAAGATCCTTCATAAATGTTTGTGGACCCATACATTACTGCCTGGTTGAAAGCTGACCATGGACTGGGGTCTTAAAAGCCTGTGAGCAGCCATTTAAGATAGTCCACTCGTCTCACCCCTTCGGGAACAAGGGAGAATGAAGAGAACAGGATTCAAGAAAAAGATTAGTCCAAAGGACTAATGGACCACAGCTACCAAGGCCTCCACCAGACTGAGTCCAGTACAACTAGATGGTGTCTGGGCTACCACCACTGACTGCTCCGACCGGGATCACAACAGAGGGTTCTGGACAGAGCTGGAGAAGGATGAAGAACAAAATTCTAACACACACAAAAGAGACCAGATTTACTGCCCTGACAGAGACTGGAGAAGCCCCGAGAGTATGGCCCCCAGACACCCGTTTAGCTCAGTGGTGAAGTCACTCACAAAGTTCACCATTCAGCCGGGGATTGGACAGCCCCATAAAACAAAACGGGACTAATGAGGCACAACAGTCCAGGGACGAGGACTAGAAGGGAGAAGGGGACAGGAAAGCTGGTGATAGGGAACCCAAGGTTGAGTAAGGACAGTGTTGACAGGTAGTGGGATTGTTAACCATGGTCACAGGGCAACAAGTGTACTAACTGTTTAATGAGAAACTATTTTGTTCTGTAAACCTTCATCTAAAGTGAGAATAGCAGCACTACTGGAAAACGTAATCGATGTCACTGAATCGTACATGTAGAAATTTTTGAAATGGTGTATCTTTGGCTATGCTATATTCACCAAAAAAAAAAAAAGGTCCTCCAAGGCTGATGTCGTAGGGTTGTCAACCAATGTCATAAAACAATATGTGTACTGACTGTTTAATGAGAACCTATTTGTTCTGTAAACCTTCACCTAAAGTACAATAAATAAATAACTGACCGTGGAACAGAAAAGGGTGGATGAGTTGGCCATCCCTCCCCTCAGACGCTGAAGGCTTGGACAAGCCACATGGGGTCCATGCCGGGTGAATTCCTTAATAACCTGATTGGGCTTCATTCCATGAAGTATTCTCCTAGACATCTACTTTTCTCAAGGTCTGCTCCCATTCTATCTCTTTCTTAGACAAAACTACAAGATTGTGAGAACATCATCATTCTAGGATTGCTGCCACCTTGTCTGCCAGCAGATATATCATTTGAATGGGTTGAGTGGCAGCTGTTAGTCTAGTAATTAAAATTGGAAATTAAGGTACCAGAGCTGAGGAATTGTTGCATGGATGCATGTCCATTCTTTCTTTTTCTCTCTTTATTTTGAGGTGAGATTAAAATAATGAATTTACTTTCCTATGAAGATCTTCTAGAGCTGCGCTGTCCAGTTCAGTAGGCACCAGCCACAGGAGGCTATAGAGCACTTGAAATGGGGCTGGTCTGAACTGACACATTCGTTAAGTGGAAAATACACGCTGAATTTTAAAAACTTGGAATTAAAAAATATATATGTATACTATCTGCTTTAGTTTCCTAGTGCTGCTGTAACAGACACACCAAACACGAGTGACTTGAAAGAACAGAAATTTACTTTCTCATGGTTCCGGAGCCTATAAGTCTGAATCAGAGTCTCCGCCTTGCCATTTTTTCCTTGTCAGTAGCCCCAGAAGTTCCTTGCTTCCTTGTCCCTCCTCACATGGCATCTGTTCTTATGTGCACATGTATGTTTCTGTGGCTCTACTGCTCTTTATATAACCCAGGAATGAATCGGTTTAGGATACGCCCAACACTGGTGTGACCTCAACTGACCAAGTGATTACATCACATTAGATTGCATCATGGAAGGTGATTATATTACATTAGATGAGATTATATCCACAAGTATAGGGTTCAGGTTCCTACACATATTTTAGTGGGACACAATTCAATCCATGACATATCTCATTGATAAATCTTGTATTGGTTACATGTTGAAATGATAACATTCTGATGTACTTGTTTGAATAAAATATTTTCTTAAACCTGTTATTACTATGGAGTCCCTGAGTGGTACAAACAGTGAACATGCTCCAGAGTTGCCTCAGGAGAAAAGCCTGGTGATCCTCTTCCAAAAAATCAGCCGCTGAAAACCCTATGGAACACATGGGGTCGTCGTGAGTTGGGATTAACTAAAAGGCAACTGATGGTGGTAATGGTGGTGGTTATTACTACATTTGCCATTTACATCTGCTTTATTATGTCAAATAATTTTATAATTATGTAAAATCATTTTATTATGTAAAATAATTGTTATATTCTAACAGCTTTTTTTCACTTTTTCAATATGGTTACTAGAAAATTTAAAATTACATATGAGGCACTTTGGGCTGGGCTCTTTTAGAATGAGTGTTTATGGAAAAATATCAAGAAATCCAAAGTTAGCTATTCTTCTTAACTTTTCATCAAAACAAAATAACCATCAAATCAATGCTGCCTAATTCATAGATGATGGCCATAATATGGCAATTTTTGTTAAATAATTTCAACTTAAAGGAACCCTGGTGGCACAGTGGTTAAAGCGCTCAGCTGCGAACTGAAAGATCAGCTGTTCGAACCCACCAGCCGCTCCACAGGAGAAAGAGTGGCAGTCTGCTTCTGTAAAGATTTACAGCCTTGAAAACCCTACAGGGCAGTTCTACTCTGTCCTATAGGGTCGCTATGAGTCAGAATTGACTTGATGACAGTGGGTTTGGTTTGTTTTGGGTGATGCAATGGTTAAGCACTCAGCTGCTAACCAAAAGGTTGGCTATTCGAAACCACCCAGCAGCTCCTCAGGAGAAAGACCTGGCAATCTGCTCCAGTAAAGATTACAGCCTAGAAAACCCTATGGGGCAGTTCTACTGTCTCACATGAGGTTGCTATGAGTCAAAGATCTATTCAATAGCACCTAACAACAACAACAATTTCAACTTATTAGATAAATATTATATACAAACATTAACTCATATGCTTATATTGTAAAAAAACTTTAGTACAGACTGGAGTGAGATCACCTGGGTTTGAATCCTAGCTCTACCTTTTATCAGCTACATGACCATAGCAAGCAATTGAATATATCTGTTGCTCAGTTTCTTCACTTGTAAACTGGAGATACTAATGGTACTTACCTCACTGGATTGTTGTGAGAAAAAAAGAAATGAATGCATGTAGAACTCTGATCACAGTGCCTGGTCATTTATAATGCTGAGTAAGTGTTTGCTGTTATTATTCGTATTTTTTTTACCCTGTGAATTCTGTCACTTATTCTCTTAACCTTCAGTTTGGGTTAGTCCTTATATAACAAATCTTTAATCTTCCTTTATCTGGGCTGATTGGAACTGTGGCTTCGCCATCAAAATTTAATTCTCTTCACCCCTGAATTGGTTAGAAAACTATTGTCAAAATCAGAGACATTTTGAGTCACTTTAAGTTAGCAAAATAAATCAAAAGGTTCAATTACTACATCAGCATTCCTAATAATTCCATTTTGATAAACACTTAAATTTTCAGTTTTTACAAAATGCAACAAATATTCTCAAGTGGCTTACATTTGTTTATTATAGTCAAATCCCTAAGGTGTAAGGTAGATAAGACATCCTTACTGAAGCTTTTTTGTAAAAATTGTCTTGTTTTATAATTTCGAATTTGTCTACCTAAACCCTTATCTTTTCCCACTTATGAATAATAATAATCACCAACATGTATTGCACACTGCGTCCAAGGTCATACATTATTAAGTAGCAGCAGAATTACTAGATTCTTAACGCTACAGCTTCAGAAAAAGTCAAAACCAGAAACCATTGCTGTCGAGTTGAATTCCAACTCATAGTGACCATAGGACGGAGTAGAACTGCCCCATAGGGTTTCCAAGGCTGTAGATCTTTTGGGAAGCTGACTACCACATCATCTTTCTCCCGAGGAGCAGCTGGTGGGTTTGAACCACAGACCTTTTGGTTAGCAGCCAAGCCGAGTGCTTAACCACTGTGCCATCAGGGCTACTAAAAACAGGTGAAAGGAACATGTATTTGTACTTTCAGACAAAATCAAAACTAAAAGAAAGGCATCTATCCTAAGAAATATCTCAAAAGCATTTGAGGGCTTGAGCTTAAACATTCTTTACCATTAAACTGTGAATTTCAGAACAGGCAGGGAAAAAAAAGCAGGCTTCAATGTTCTCTCATTACAACCTCATTAAGCAACAACTTTTTTGACTCCCACCTAGTAGCCAGGTGAGGTGATATCAACACTTCCAAAACACGTGAAAAAATACTTTCGTTGTCTATGTCTTAAAATTAGCTTTTTTCATGAATATTTTAAAAATTTGGTTGGAAAAATCCAGCTCCTGTCATTCAGAAAGCCTGAAAAAGAAAAACAAACACTCTGCTGAATCTGTACAAGCTGAAAATTCGGAACTCACAAGATCCTCTCTTTCCAATATTCCTCCTAGGACACTGGGCAAATCTACTCTAAAAGGCAAATATTGACTATGATACCTCTGCAAGTAGAGAAAAACACACTCCTTCATACCCTGCTCCTAACCAGTGTGGACATCCTTGCTACAAATAGGTATGCTGAGCCCTTGGACTCATAAACCTGTAACCACAGGGGGAGAAAAGAACCAGCTGTTGTCGGCTCTGACTCACGGCGACCCCGTGTGTACAGAATGTGCTCAGTAGGGTTTTTGATGTCTGATTTTTCAGAAGTAGATAGTCAGGCCTTTCTTCTGAGACTTTTCTGGGTGGACTCAAACCTCCAAACTTTCGGTTAGCAGTCAAACACATTCACAGTTTTCACTACCCAGGGACTCTAAGAGGTGTCCACTTGTATGAAATGAGTTCCTTTATGTGGCCTTTTGCCTTGGTTCTTTGGAAAAACAGCTTAAGAGATTTTCCCTCTAAGCCCTGAGGAGTTACCTTTGCCCTAGATTTCTACCCCAGAGGGTTTGTACTTTTGTCCAGGTTGATTGACTTTTCCTGGGTAAACTGTAAACAACTTGGTTTAATACTTTTTGTCTGGTCCTGAGTGCAGCCAGCCCTGTGATTGGTGTGTACCTTGCAGGGATTGGTCAATAGACTATGCAAATGAGGTGAGTTGTAGCCTACTATGCAAATGAAGGGTCTGTGGCCTACCGACAGGGGATTGGTCAGTTTGTGCCCCACCCCTGGCTGGGAGATGCCGCGCCTTGAAATTGACAAGGAGTTGTGTATATAAGCAGCCAACCCCACAGAGATTTTCAGACAGAAAGAAGCAGAAAGAGAAACAGAAGGAAGAAGCAGAATTAAAAAAGCAGAGAGAGAGAGGAGGCAAGGAACCTCCTAAAAGAGCTGTAACACAAGTCAAGGGTTATAACACTGAAGGCAGTGACAGGCCCAGAATAGGCCCTGTGGCAGAGTCAGTGGTGACAAATGACAGGGCCTAGAAGCCTGTCCTGAGGGAGCCGAGAGGAGCACTGCATGGCTGGAAGGAGCTGAGAGAGCCATCCTGCACTGAGGAAGGGAGACTCTGCCTGCATGCTTCCTGATCCTGATCCCGAGTTGCAGCCTGTTGATCCTGATCCCAAATTGCACCCTGTTCCTTAATAAACCACCTAACTCTGAGTGTGGTCTGTGAGTTCTGTGTGGCCATTGCAACAGATTATCAAACCCAGAAGAAAAGAACAGAATGCCGTGGAAGGGATGGCTGGTGTCAGAATTGGTGAAAAGGAGAGGGGAGGCATGTCTGACCTCCACCTCACAGGGATCGCCTTGGGCTGATCTTGATTCGCACTATCCCCCCTAAAGTTAGACAGGTTCTGACAACGCTGTTGTTACTACTACTCCCACCCTCTTACACCACTTAACATTCTTCAGTTCCTTCCTCATAGTGAATCCTTTAGAGAAGTAAAAGAAGAGATTCAACCAAATGACAAAGAACTTCACTTCACTTGAAATGAGCTCTGTGTATGTGTTAGTTTACGAAAGACTGTGTTCTACCCTAACAGCTCTAGCACGAAAGAAATAATCAGACATCCAGCCTTCTTATCCATGCCGAAGAGTCCCATAATTGCCTCCAGCATTGAAGGAGACTAACTTGTCTCTGCAATTCATTCCAAAAAGCTGAGATGAATTTTGAAATACCCTTGCTATTAAACCGAACATGATGAAAGATATTGGCAATAATCTGTAGTAGTGATACATGAAAACACGGAGCTACGTGGCAAATCGGTAACAGTGTGAGAAAAGATGCCATTAATTAGAAAAATGTACCCTCTTAAGAATTCTGGAGCACACAGCCCAAAGTCAATGGGGTTGAGAAGCCCTGACTTACCATCGTTTATTAACCCCATGTATTTATTGTGCAGCCCACTTAAAAGTATATACATCTTATTTGCCACTGGGGAAAATGGCATGAAAACAGAGGTTAAAAAAAAATGCAGTTCCCTGACAAGAACTCCCTATGGAGATATCCAACATATTATCTTCAGCCAAAAGCATACTTTGATATTGATCAGATCCCATTAAAGTAAACTTTTTAACGTACTTTCATCCGGTTTAAATAAATTTCGTTTTAAATAAATTAACTTTGGGCTGTCTTAAAAAGTGACATATTCAGAGAGTTAGTGTAAAGTTATCTGCTTCCATTTCTTGTGCATTAAGTCAGGGGCTTTCCGGACATCAGAACTTCCCTCCACACACAACTGATCTCATCTCAGTGGCAAAAACGTGTCAGAATCTGAACTAGTTTCAATATCATCTGTTTTACAGTCATAGTTCATATGCTTAACGATTGCTATCACAGTTGTAAATGGGCTTCTAGCAGAATGAAAATGCTCTGTTTCTAGTTTCTTCATCTATAAAATGAGGGTATTGATGTCTGTCCTCATCTCCAGTAAAGGAGTTCATAAGTTTAGTTAGATCGTTGGGTAACGCTCATTGATCAAAGGTTCTATGTAATCCTAATGCATAATGCTATTGGAGGGAGAGGCTGGAAGAGGTATCAAAGGGAAGCCATGTTCTGTACACATCATTATAATAGTAAAACTATTTTAAAGGCCCTCTTTGTGGCTAGATCTTTCGAATAGTATAAAGGAAGAATTCTACCCCATCAAAGGGAAGCCTAGGGTGTTGTAACCAGACAGGCTCTCTATGGATGAACATGTCAAAGGAAAGATGCAAGGCAGCGTTTTCATGGACGCCTGTCCATCAACTTGAGAGTGTGCCTTGCTTTCCAGGATACGTGCTGATCCCAGGAAAAAACTGCAGCCAGAGTGGCTCATGAAGAAGGACAGAGGTCTGGTACTTGCTCTGCTCTTAGGGGTGAGGTAGACCCTAGGCAAGGGTATTTGCCAGATAAAATACAGAACATGCAATATATGGGACATTCGTATATCAAAAAATTATTCATTGTTTACCTGAAATTCAGAGCATCCCTGTTGGCAAAAATGGTTAAGCACTCAACTACTAGCTGAAAGGTTGGTGGTTCGAACCCACCCAGAGGCACCTCAGAAGACAGGCCTGGCAATCTGCTTCTGAAAGATGACAGCCTTGAAAACTCTATGGAGCAATTCTATTCTACACACATGGGGTCACCATGCGTCGGAATTGACTCAATGGCCACTAACAACAAACAACAATCTGAAACTCAAATTTCACTGGATGTCCTGTATTTTTATTTGCTAAATCAGGCAGCTCTAGGCAGGGAGCACAGGAAGGATTTCAACAAACTCTATTGCAGCTCCTAGGAAGAATCTATTCTAGTGGGCAGAACAAGAAATGTGGTCAACGTGATAATGTTGTTGATGTGTATTGCTGTCAAGTTGACTCCAACTTGTGACAACTCCATGTACAACAGAATGAAACGTTTCCTGGTCTTGCACCATCTTCATGATCATTGGTATTTTCAAGTCCATTGTTGCAGCCACTGTGTATTTTGACTGTCTTCCAACCTAGGGGGCTCGTCTTCCAGCATAATACTGGACAATATTCGGAACACAGTAATAAAAAAAACAAAACCCATTGTTGTCGAGTCGATTCCAACCCTATAGGACAGAGTAGAATTGTCCTGTAGGGTTTCCAAGGCACGCCTGGTGGATTTGAACTGCTGACCTTTTGGTTAAGCAGCTGTAGCTCTTAACCACTACACCACGAAGGTTTCCAACACAGTGATAGTCAACGGTTAGTAATGGTAGTAAAGATAAGCACTCAGGAAAGGAAGTGGGGGCAGGTATGGGGAGTCCATGGGGCCGGGGGGGCATAGGGAGAAAAGTAGAGTTATTAGAACTGGGCAAAAGATAAAGGCCACACTAACAACAGTAAATCAACACTGATCTGGAGAGATGGTTCTCTACTTCTGCCTCCATACCATTCACAAGACCAAACCCTCCAATCAGTAACAGCTCACTTTAAATTCCCCCAAAGGAGTATCAGATTTCCCAAAATGGAGGTAGAGTTTGAAAATTTTACCCCAGATTTCTTAATATGCACCACAACCATGAGGCTATTCCCCCCAGTTAGCGATTTTTCAAAGATCACTCTATTTTATAGAGTGGATTTGTGGAGAGCAAAAACGCCAAGCAGGGAGACCCATGAGTAGACTAGCCCAGTAGACCAGGTGTCAGATGTGGTGGGTTTGACTGGGCAGGTGGCTGTGGAAATGGGGAGAAGTGAAAAGACTGAGGAAGCATTTTGGAGGAAGAGCCGAGAGGTCTTGATGATGGACTTCTCTCCGGAGATGAGAGGAGAGCAGAGTGCCAAGGATGCCTCGAAGCTTTCTGGCCTGCCATGAAGACTCTGAGTTAAAGGAGAATAGCTGGGCCAATTAGATTCTTTCTCCTGAAAGAAGAGAAGGAGACCAGCTGGTGGAAATTGATATAGCTGAGATGTCATGATGCACAGCTAGGGCTAACTGCCGTGCTGATCCCTGAGCAGCAGGAAGACAACCAACTGCAAAGAGAGAGATTGGCAAAGAGTTATACGGCCCCAAGAGGCCTAAAGGGCAGTGGTGGTTCAGTGGTAGAATTCTTGCCTTCCATGTGGGAGATCTGGTTTCGATTCTCTTGTGCATGGGTTCCCCATGAGTCAGGGGCTGACTTTATGGGGGCTTGCAACAAAAGCAACCTCGCAGTCTTTCTTTCTATTGTTAGAACACAGCAAGTGCAGTTCTGAGTCCCATGCCCCTCTGTTCCCTAGTCTGGAATCTCTTCCCCCAGATTTTCCCAGGGTTCTCTCCCTCGTCTCTCTCAGCTCCCCACTCAAATGTAACCTACTCAAAGAGAATTTTACCCTCTGTCATGGATTGAATTATGTCCCCCAAAAAACATGTGTATCGATTTGACTGGGTAATGATTCCCAGTATTGTATGATTGTGTACCATTTGGTAATCTGATGTGATTTCCCTATGTGTTGTAAATTCTATCACTATGATGTAATAAGATGGATTAGCGGCAGTTACACTGATGAGGTCTACAAGATTGGATAGTGTCTTAAGCCAATCTCTTTTGAGATATAAAAGAGAGAAGCGTGCAGAGACACGTGGGAACCTCATACCACAAAGAAAGCAGTGCCAGGGGCACAGCATGTCCTTTGGACTTGAGGTTCCTGCACTAAGATGGTTCCAGACCAAGGGAAGACTGATGCATCACAAGGACCTTCCTCCAGAGCCGACAGAGGAAGAAAGCCTTTCCCTAGAGCTGATGCCCTGAATTTTGACTTGTAGCCTACTGGACCATGAGAGAATAAACTTCTCTTTGTTAAAGCCATCCACTTGTGGTATTTCTGCTATAGCAGCACTAGATGACTAAGACACCCACCTTTATTGTTTTCAAAATAATTTCTATCTTCTGAAATTGTCATTTATGTGTTTATATGTATATTGTCTGCCACCACATCTCTAGTACGTGAGCATCCAGCCCACAGGACTTGCCCATCCTTTTCATGCTTATACCCCAGCCCTAAAACAGCACCTGGTCCAGTGGGCCCTCTATAAGCACTGATTGAATGGATGAAGGATGCCTTCCCAGTTCCCAGTG
The DNA here is from genome assembly GCF_000243295.1 of Trichechus manatus latirostris. Lineage (NCBI taxonomy): Eukaryota > Metazoa > Chordata > Mammalia > Sirenia > Trichechidae > Trichechus > Trichechus manatus. The sequence continues at coordinate 3,446,136 of NW_004444039.1, read as the reverse complement.
CCATTTCACAGGAAGCCAGCTATACTTTGCTTTCTGCCCTTGGATGCTATAAAATACTCATGCCCTTATAATAAACTTTCTTTTCCTTGATCTTGTTTGAGTGGCTTCTTTTCCTTACCAACAAAGGGCTGGACCAGAACACACACAGGAGGCTGTATTCGTTTCTTAGGACTGCTGTAACAAAATATCCCAAACTGGTGGCTTAAAACAACAGAAATTTATTGTCTCACAGTTCTGGAGGCTAGTTGTCTGAATTCGGGGCCATGTTCTCTCTGAAGGCTCTAGGGAAAGAGTCTTGTTTGTCTCTCCCAGCATCTGGTGGCCCTAGGCATTCTTCGCTTGCAGCTGCAGTACATAACTCCATCTCTACCTCTATCCCCTTGTGGCTGTTTTCCCCTCTGTGTTTTCTCATCATATGCCTGTTTCCCTTCTCTGTGTGTCTCTGTGTCTCTTCTTTTCTTCTACAAAGACCATCTTAGTCATCTAGTGCTCCTATAACAGTAATACCGCAAGTGGATGGTTTTAACAAAGAGAAATTTATTCTCTCACAGTCCAGTAAGCTACAAGTCCAAATTCAAGACATCAGCTCCAGCGGAAGGCTTTCTCTGTCGGCTCTGGAGGAAGGTCCTTGTCATTAGTCTTCCCTTGGTCTGGGGAGCATCTCAGCTCAGGAACCCCAGGTCCAAAGGATGTGCTCTGCTCCTGGCACGGCTTTCTTGGTGGTATGAGGTCCCCATGTGTCTCTGCTCACTTCTCTGTTTTATATCTCAAAAGAGATTGGCTTAAGACACTATCTAATCTTGTAGATCTCATCAATATAACTGCTGCTAACCTATCGTATTACATCATAGTGATAGGATATACAACACATGGGGAAATCACATCAGATGACAAAATGGTAGCCAATCATACAATACTGGGAATCATGACCTAGCCAAGTTGACAGATATTTTGGGGGGACACAGTTCAATCCATGACAAAGACACTGCTCAGATTGGATCAGGACCAAGCCTACTCCAGTATGGTCTCATGTTAACTGTTAACATCTTCAAAGACCCCATTTCCAAATCAGGTCACATTCACAGGTACAGGGGTTAGGGCTTCAACACATCTTTCTGGGGAACACAATTCAATCCGTGTTGTTGTTGTTAGTTGCCATCGAGCAGATTCTGACTCATTCCATAAACCTGTTGCCGTTGAGTAGATTCCAACTTACAGCGACCCTATAGGACAGAGTAGAACTGCCCCATAGGGTTTCCAAAGAGCAGCTGGTGGATGGAACTGCTGGACCTTTTAGTTAGCAGCCAACCTCTTAACTACTTCACCACCAGGGCCCCAATCAGCAGAGGTGCTGGATTAAGGCCAGAGAACGTGCCAAATTATGTCAGCCACTAGTAAGTATGTCACTTTAAGTACACCCAAGCCATGGTGTTTTCAATTGCCTCATATGCATGTGAAAGCTGGACAATGAATAAGGAAGACAGAAGAAGAATTGACTCCTTTGAATTATGGTGTTGGCGAAGGATATTGAATATACCATGGATTGCCAAAAGAATGAACAAATCTGTCTCGGAAGAAGTACAGCCAAAATGCTCATTAGAAGCAAGAATGGCGAGACTTCACAGAAGGACAAATATTGTATAAGAGCACTATTATAAGAACTCAAGAAATGGTTTAAACACAGAAGAAAACATTCTTTGATGGTTACGAGGGTGGGGAAGGAGGGTGACGGTTATTTACTAACTAGACAGTAGACAAGAATTATCTTAGGTGAAGGGATGGATAGCACACACTACAGGGGAAATCAGCACAACTGGACCAAACCAAAGCTAAGAAGTTTCCTGAATACAATCAAACACTTCAAGGGACAGAGTAACAGGGGTAGGGGTCTGTGGACCATGCTTTCAGGGGATATCTAGGTCAATTGGCATAACAAAGCTTATTACGAAAATGTTCTGCATCCTACTTTGGTGAGTGGTGTCTGGGGTCTTAAAAGCTTATAAGCAGCCATCTAAGATGCATCAGTTGGTCTCAACCACCTGGAATAAAGGAGAATGAAGAACACCAAAGACACAAGGAAAGTATTAGCCCAAGAGACAGAGAGGGCCACATAGACCAGAGACTTCATCAGCCTGAGATCAGAAGTACTGGATGGTGTCCCGCTACCATCAATGAACATCCTGACAGGGAACACAACAGAGGGTCCCTGATGGAGCAGGGGAAGGGTGGGATGCAGAACTCAAATTCACATAAAAAGACCAGACTTAATGGTCTGACTGAGACTGGAGGAACCCCAGAAAGCATGGCCCCCCGACTCTCTGTCAATGGAGAACTAAAACAATTCCCAAAGCCAATTCTTGAGACAAAGATTGGACTGGACTGTGCGACATAAAATGATACTCGTGAAGTGTGCCTCTTGGCTCAAGTAGATACATGAGACTAAATGGGCAGCTCCTGTCTGGAGGTGAGATGAGAAGGCAGAGAGGGTCAGGAGCTGGCTGAATGGACACAGGAAATCAGGGGTAGAAAGGAGGAGTGCGCTGCCACAGTATAGGGAGAGCAATTAGGGTCACATAACAAAGTATGTATAAATTTTTGTATGAGAAACTAACTTGAATTGTAAACTTTCACTTAAACTACAACAATAAAAAAAGAAAAGAAAAGAATGACAAGACTTCATCTCACATCCTTTGGACATGTTATCAGGAGGGACCAGTCCCTGGAGAAGGACATCATGCTTGGTAAAGCAGAGGATCAGTGAAAAAGAGGAAGACCCTCAACAAGGTGGATTGACATAGTGACTGCAACAGTAGGCTCAAGCATAACAAGGATTGTGAGGCTGGTGCAAGACCAGGCCGTGTTTGGTTCTGTTGTACATAGGGTTGCTGAGTCAGAACCGACTGGATGGCACCTAACAACAGCAACAGCTAGGAAGGAGAAGAGTCCCTGATTTTTTTAAATTAGAAGAGATGTATCGAGAGAAATAAAATCCACTAAGTGAGATACTAGCCTACTACCTGTTGATGACCATTAGCCAATTCAGAGATTTTATTCTTTCATACAGTAAGTTTTGCTGCCTTCCACATGCAATCTCTGGCCTAGGCCAGAGATATGGAGATGACTAAGGGGCTGCCCAGCCGTGAGGGAGCACAGTGTGTAAAGGGGCAGACAAGGGTGTCGGCAAGAACAGCACATGGAGCATGCTCTGGAGCAGCCTGGAGAGCATGCTTTGGGCCCTGAGGGCCGGGAAGACTTGCAGCAAGGAGGGAATTTTTGCACTGGCTCCTGCGGCAGCAAAGGAAGGGAGGTCATTCCAGGTAAAGAAAACAACAGGTGCAGGGCGCAGAGATGCTGAGGGAACAGATCAAGTTCTCAGAGCTTGATTTGGTGTGCCCAGAATTCAAGGTGCTTATAGGCTAATGAGGAGCCCTGGCGGCACAGTGGTTAAGAGCTATGGCTGCTAACCAAAAGGTCAGCAGTTTGAATCCACCAGCCACTCCTTGGAAACACTATGGGGCAGTTCTACTGTGTCCTATAGGGTTGCTACGAGTCAGAATCAACTCAACGGCAATGGGCCAGTGAAAGAGCCCTGATGGCACAATGGTTAAGTGTTTGGCTGCTAACCAAAAGGTCGGCAGTTCAAACCCACCAGCTACTCCTCAGGAGAAAGATGCGGTAATCTGCTTCTGTACAGATTACAGCCTTGGAAACCCTATGGGGCAGTTCTACTCTGCCCTACAGGGTCGCTATGAATCAGAATCAATTCGATGGCAATGGGTTTGGATTTTGGTTTATAGACTAAGCTGAGTCCCTTGGTGGTGCAAACTGTTGTTGCACTCAAATGCTAGCTGAACAGTTGGTGGTTCGAGTCCACCCAGAGGCACCTCGGAAGAAAGGCTTAGTGATCTATTTCTGAAAATTCAGCCATTGAAAACCCTATGGGGCACTATTCTACTCTGACCCACATGGGGTCGCCATGAATGGGAGTCGACTCGACAGCAGCTGGTAGTGGTTGTGATGATGGGAGAGTGGCAGGAAATGAGATTGGGACAATAACAAGGAGGAGACTGTACAGACCTGCTTAAGGAAAAGTCATTTTCTTTAGTAAAATTAAAACTCAGGATATTAAAATCTTGCCCTGGAAAAATACTTTCCTGGTGAACTGGGCCTCACAGAACCTGATTCTACTCCCACCTAGGTTTTACCAACTCCTGGGTGCTCTCAATAACTGATGCTGTTGGGGAGCCTTGTCCTTTGAGCTTAGGAGCTGGGACTTTATCCCCAAGTGGCTACACACACACCCCCACAGACAAATCCCTTCTCACGTCCTCTTTCACATTTTTATGAGACTAGCTTCAAAGGAGCTTCGCAAATATTAAAGCTGACTGTGGTTGCTAATGAAGTGCTTTGGAAGTTAAGAGGCCTGCTGGTCCCTGTCCAGGTTCCCATGAACTAATATCCAGTGTTGCCAAAGCCAGAGCCATTAGAAGCATCATCAGTGACAGCTTGCTGGAGAAAGGCAGCATGCCAGGGATCGTCCCAAGTGGCCTGGTATGTAGGCCAATGGAAATCTTAGACTCACAACGGCCTCCATTTAACTTATTTAATAAGAAAGACATTCACTAGAGCAGTTTGATTTTTAATGAAAACAAAATCTTAGGCTAGAAGAACATTCTCTCCTTTCAGAACCTCACGTTGTAGACGAAAGCTCGGGTGAACTGTTATCTCCCCATTCTGGCCATTTGCCACATTCTTTCAACTCTATCTTTAAGTTTCAAACTCTAAACCCACTCTCCTCCTCACTTTCACTTCCATAACCCTAGTAAGAACGTCACTGTATTTTATCAGAAATATTACAGCTTTGTAACTGGTTATGGGGTCTTCAGTCTCTCCCACCTACCATTAGAACTCATTTTTGTCAGTCCGATCCTCCTCAACCACAGCTCTGAGCATGTCGTTCCCTGCTTAGAAACATTCCAGGATCCCCCATTGCCTGTAGCGTGACAATCTTACCCAAGTCTTCTGCTCTCCGTTATCTGGTTGTTGTTGTTCCCATCAAGTTGATTCCGACTCATGGTGAGAGGAAGACACACAATACAAATTCTGAAACCACAAAATTTGGTGTCTTATCTTTGCATCCCATCTTGCTCCTAGCTTGGTGTCTTCCTCCCCAGTGTGCGGTGCCTTCCCTCCAAGCATTGTGCCTTTCCCCTACTATGGTGTCTTCTTTCCAATCATGGTGTCCTCCCCCCAGCATGGTGTCTTCTCCTTAGCATGGTGCCCTCCCCTCTAACGCGGCGCTTTCCCCCCAGTCATGGTGTCCTCCCCCCAGCATGGTGTCTTCTCCTTAGCATGGTGCCCTCCCCTCTAACACGGTGCTTTCCGTCCAATTGTGGTGTCTTTCTCCCTTGTTGTTATTAGTTGCCATTGAGTCAATTCTGACTCATGGTGGCCCCCTATGTGCAGAGTAAAACTGCTCTGTAGGGTTTTCAAGGCTGTGACCTTTTGGAAGCATATCACCAGGCCAGTCTTCTGAGATGTCTCTGAGTGGGTTCAAACCACCAAACTTTCAGGTAGTAGCTGAGCTTTAACCGTTTACACCACCCAGGGACTCTCTCTATACCCCCTCACCACGTGATGTTTTTCCCCCTAGAATGGTGCCGTTCCTCCTACCTATCATGATGTCTTCCCGCCTAACATGGTGTTTCTCCCCTAACTTACTGCCTTTCCTCCGCCATGATGCCTTCTCCCCTAGCATGCTGTCTTGTGCTCCAATGGCACTTAGATTGTTGAATTGATTAGCTTTTTGTCCCACGTAAAACTCCCATCATAGGTGTATCTTGCGTTAGGATCACACCTCTGATGTTTCCTTGAACTGCCAAATGAGAGTACACATCAAGGCTTATTCTGTTTTTCTGTTCGGTGTGGGAGATGGTAGTGGTTTGGTTGGGCTTTTGGGGTGAAGGTAAACTAATGAGGTGCCAGTTTGTAAAATCTGGCCCGGGCAGTCACATGCCTCGTTGCTGTGAAGGCTCTCTTGATGGCACAAAAGCACAGCTCTGGAGTGGCATCTGCGCTTCCTTTCTTGAGTCCCTGATTACTCGCGCGTGCTTCTTCTGTTGGCGGTTTTTCCTGTCTTGGACTTCTGCCTTGCTTAACAGCTCTCAGTACCCCGGTTCTGGAGACCATTCGTTTCTTGGCTTTTACTCCAAAAGGATTTTACAGATCAATTTGTGGAAGCAAACTTTTAATTTGGTTTTGTCTTCTTTTCAAGGACTTTATTTGTAAAGCTGTAATACATGTGCACAAAATCAGATGATTAAATGATTCAAATGCCAGGGAACAAAGAGAGCTCAGCCTCAGGAGACATGGGGACAAAGTCACTGCACATCCCCCGGATGGATGTATTGGCTGTTTTCATGTTGGTTGTGGCAAAATGTTAAATTAGTAAAGTGCTTCTATGCGATAGGATGCTTTCAACTACAAGGAATAACTGACTAAATGTAGTTCAATTAATAGGTGTTTTTACGCAATGATAAAGAACAATGATGAATCTGTGAAGCATCTCATAACATGGATGAAACTGGAGGGCATTATGCTGAGTGAAATAGGTCAATCACGAAAGGACAAATATTGTATGAGACCTCTATTGTAAAAACTCATGAAAAGGTTTACGCACAAAAAGAAACAATCTTTGTTGGTTATGAGGGATGGGACAATAGATAAGTGGTATCTTTGGTGAGGGGTAAGACAGTACACAGTACTGGGGAAGCCAGCACAACTTGTACAAGGGAAGGCCATGGAAGCTCCACAGACACTTCCAAACTCCCTAAGGGACTGAATTGCTGGGCTGAGGGCTGTGGGGGCCATGGTCTCAGGGAACATTTAGCTCAACTGGCATAAAATAGTTTATAAAGAAAATGTTCTACATTCTACTTCAGTGAGTAGAGTGTCGGGTCTTAAAAGCCTGTGAGCAGCCATCTAAGATATTCCACTGGTCTCACCGCTTCAGGAGCAAGGGAGAATGAAGAAAACAAGATACAAGGAAAAGATTAGTCCAAAGGACTAATGGACCACAACTACCATCGCCTCCACCTGACTGAGTCCAGTACAACTAGATGGTGCCCGACTACCACCACTGACTGCTCTGACAGGGATCACAACAGAGAGTCCCGGACAGAGCTGGAGAAAAATGTAGAACAAAATTCTAACTCACAAGAAAAGACCAGACTTACTGCCCTGACAGAGACGGGAGAAACCCCGAGAGTATGGCCCCTGGACGCCCTTTTAGCTCAGAAATGAAGTCACTCCCAAGGTTCACCCTTCAGCCAAAGATAGACAGCTCCATAAAACAAAGTGAGACTAATGGGGCACAAAATTCCAAGAACAAGGACTAGAAGGCAGGAGGGGACAGGAAAGCTGGTAATAGGGAAGCCAAGGTCGAAAAGGGACAGTGTGACATGTTGTGGGGTTGTTAACCATTGTCATAAAACAATATGTGTACTAACTGTTTAATGAGAAACTATTTGTTCTGTAAACCTTCATCTAAAGTACAATAAAAATAATAATAATAGGTATTTATTTCACAAAACAAGAAGTCGAGAGATAGGGAATTCCAGCAGCTCACAATGTCAGCAAAGGTGGGCTCTTGCTCTCTCTGCTCTGCCCTCCCCGTAAGTTAGCAGCTATTGTTGCTGTTGTTGGCTGTTGTCAGGTAGGCCCCCGACTCATGATGACCCCATGCACAATGGAACAGAAAGCTGCCTGGTCCTGCGCCATCCCCATGATCAACTGGAGATCAGAATGTGTGATCTATAGGGTTTTCACTGGCTTTATTTTCAGAAGTAGATCTCCAGGCCTTCCTTCCTAGTATGTCTTCATCTAGAAACTGCTGAAATCTGTTCAGGATCATAGCAACATGCAAGCCTCCACTGACAGACAGGCAGTGACTGCACACAGCGTGCTTTGGCCGATCATCAGACCAGGTTTCCCACACAGAAAAAGGGAGAATTGTACCATGGAACCACCAGCTTGGCGGGAGCCCTCCTTACAATCACAAGACGGCTAGCATGACTGCAAACTTCGTGTCTTCAAACAACTGCATCCACACAGGAAAAAATAAAATGTGACATAAGGCATTTCTCATCCTGCTACTTTCTTTAATCAGAGAGGAAATTTTCCCCCAGAATCCCTCAGCAGCTTCAGTCTTAGGGGATGGATATTGGGTCACATGCTCATCTCTAGACCAATCAGTGCCAAGGTAAAATTCTAAAGCCGTAATTGGCTTAGGCCAACCACCACATTCTCTGGACTGGGCAGATTGCAGGTGAAAAAAAATGGGGTTCTGGGAGTAAGTAAAAGGGGAAATGGTTGTTGGGTAGCAACCCACTGAACCTGCCCAAGTGCTATATGCCACCCTCTGTCTTGCTGAGAAGGCATTTGGTAGGCAGTAGATTAGTACTGAGGAGCCCTGATGGAGCAAACAGTTATGCACTCAGCTGCTAACCGAAAAGTTGACTGTTCAAACCCATCCACTGGCTCCACAGGAGAAAGACCTCGCGACTAATCTGCTCCCATTAAAGACTACAGCCTAGGAAACCCTATGAGTCAATTCTACTCTTTCATATAGGGTCGCTATGAGTCAGAATCAACTCAACGGTACCCAACAACAACAAATCAGTACTGACAGGAGTGCACGAAGGACGGTCCGTATAGATTACTCCAAACCGAATCAAATAATAATAGTTCATTGTCACTGGTATTGCTGTTGTTATCATCAAAAGGGGTGATGACGAAGGGCTGAATCTGAAAGATCAAAATTGTTCACCTGACTTAAGCTGTAGCATGTTTTATTGTCTTAGATGTTTTTATACACAGTTACTGAAAACATTTATCTTACATCTACCTAAATTAAGCTGAAAGGCTTTCACTATTCATTTTTTTCACGTTGATTGCTAAATTAAATAGCAGCTTATGTGTAATTATTGGACCTGGAAGCTTGAGGGAAAACAAATCTAGTTCCTTTAAAATCTTCTGACAATACACAGTGAAGAATGAGACAGGCAATATTTCATGGACGTGCTTGCATATTATTTCAGTTTACTTCCCGTAAACTCCCAAATCCCCAACCAATTTAATGCCTGCTTCTTAGGTTTCTTCTTTTCAACCCTCCCCTAACACTGTCTGTGCATTTTGACCTATCTTTCCTCTCAGATTACAAAGTAATAATAATAAATTGTAAGGGAAAACGGTCTCCTGCATAGGGGAGTCTCTGAGTCTCTCCTTGCTAGCTCTTTAGCACCTAGGTGAGGTGATGCAATGGACAAAAACCTAGACCACAGACAGCAGACCTGGCTCCTTGGCCAGATCTGCCTTAAAAAAAAAAAAACCAGTTGCCATTGACTAGACTCCATTGGGCATTCAATGGTTGATTCTTCAGAAGTTAAATCACCTGCCCTTTCCTCTGAGGTGCCTCTGGGTGGGCTCAAACCTCCAACCTTTCAGTTAGCAGCCAAGTGTGGTAACTGTTTGCACCACCCAGGGACTCCAGGTCCACCCTAAGTGAGCCTTATCTTTCCAGGTATCAGACAAGGGAGATTTAACTAGATGATTGTACACGATCTGGCCGCTCACAGGCAGTATGGCGGACGCTTAAGAGCAGAGAGAGATTCTGGAGCCATCTTGGCTCTACCCGAGAGCTTCTAATGCTGCCTCTCTCAAGCTAAGTAAGCTTGGTTATCCTTTATCACTCTGTGTCTTGGTTTCCCCACGTAAAGTAAAGAAGTTTAAAATATTTATCTCCTGCCCCGTCCTCATGATAATTGCTATGCTTGAACCCGTTGTTGCAGTCACTGTGTCAATTCATCTCATTGAGGATCTTCCTCTTTTTCGCTGACCCTCTACTTTACCAAGAATGAGTCCTTCTTCAGAGACTGATCCCTCCTGATAACATATCCAAAGTATGTGAGATGAAGTCTCGACATCCTTGCTTCTAAGGAGCATTCTGGCTGTATTTCTTCCAAGACAGATTTGTTCCTTCTTTTGGCAGTCCATGGTATATTTAATATTCTTCGCCAACGCCATAATTCAAAGGCATCAATTCTTCTTCAGTCTTCCTTATTCATTGCCTAGCTTTCGCATGCGTATGAGGCAATTGAAAACATCATGTCTTGGATCAGGTACACCTTAGTCTTCAAAGTGACATCTTTGCTTTTTAACACTTTAAAGAGGTCTTTTGCAGCAGATTTGCCCAATGCAATACATCATTCGATTTCTTGACTGCTGCTTCCATAGATATTGATTGTGGATCCAAGTAAAATGAAATCCTTGACAACTTCAATCTTTACTCCATGTATCATGATGTTGCTTATTGGTCCTGTTGTGTGGATTTGTGTTTTCTTTATGTTGAGGTGTAATCCGTACGGAAGGCTATAGTCTTTGATCTTCATCAGTAAGTGCTTCAAGTCTTCTTCACTTTCAACAAGCAAGGTTGTGTTATCTGCATAATGCAGGTTGTTAATACATCTTCCTCCAATCCTGATGCTGCATTCTTCTTCATATGGTCCAGCTTCTCAGATTATTTGCTCAGCATACAGATTGAATGAGCATGGTGAAAGGTTACAACCCTGACACACACACACCTTTCCTGACTTTAAACCACAGAGTATCCCCTTGTTCTGTTTGAATGACTGCCTCTTGGTCTATGTACAGGTTCCTCATGAGCATAATTAAGTGTCCTGGAATTCCCATTCTTTGCAATGTTGTCCATCATTTGTTATGATCCACACAGTCGAACGCCTTTGCGCAGTCAGTAAAACACAGGTAAACACTTTTCTGGTATTCTCTGCTTTCAGCCAAGATTCATCTGACATCTGCAATGATATCCCTCATTCCACGTCCTCTTCTGAATCGAGTTTGAATTTCTGGCAGTTCCTTGTCGATGTCCTGCTGCAACCGTTTCTGAATGATCTTCAGCAAAATTTCACTTGCATGTGATATTACTGATACTGTTAGATAATTTCTGCATTCAGTTGGATCACCCTTCTTTGGAATAGGCATAAATATGGATCTCTTCCAGTCAGTTGGCCAGGTAGGTGTCTTCCAAATTTCTTGGCATAAACAACTGAGCACTTCCAGGGCCGCATCCATTTATTGAAAAAAATAAAAACAACTTTATTGAGATATAATTCACATACCATACAACACACACATTTATTGTGTACAGTCAATTGTTTTTAGTATATTTACAGAGTGGTGCAACCATCACCGTGGTGAAATTTAGAACATTTTCATCATCTCAAAAAGAAACCTTGTACTCTCTAGCCATCAACCACACGTACTCCCACCCCTCCGGTCCTAGGCAACCACTAGTCTGCTTTCTGTCTCTACAGATTTACCTATTCTGGACATTTCATATAAATGGAGTCATATAACATGGGGTTCTTTCGTGACTGGCTTCTTTCATCTAGCATAATGTTTTCAAGGCCCATCTATGTTGTGGCATGTATCAGTATTTCGTTCATTTCTACTGTCAAATAATATTTCAATGTAGGTATATACCAGATTTGTTTATCCATTTATCAGTTGATGGACATTTTTGTTGTTTCCACATTTTGGCTACTATCAATAATGTTTCCATAAACGTTCATGGTCAAGTTTTTGTGTGGGCATATGTCTTCATTTCTCTTGGGTATACACCTAGGAGTAGAATCACTGGATCATATGGTAACTCTATGTTTAATCATTTGAGGACCTGCCACTCTGTTTTTCAAACTGGGTACACCACTATACATTCCCACCGGCAGTGTATGAGGAACTGATTTCTCAACATTCTTGTCAAAACTTATGCTCTGACTTTTTGAGTCTAGCCATCCTAAACCACCAAAAACCAAACCCATTGCTGTTGAGTTGATTCCGATTCATAGCAGCCCTAGAGAACAGAGTAGGACTGCCCCATAGGGTTCCCCAGGAGCGACTGGTGGATTCAAACTGCCGACCTTTTGGTTACCAGCCGAGCTCTTAACCACTGCACCATCAGGTCTCCATCCTAGAACAGCGCTATCTCATTGTGGTTTTGATTTGCATTTCCCTGATGGCTAATGATGTTGAGCATCTTTTCATGTGCTTATCGGCCATTGATAGGCTATGGATTCTTACATCTCTGGCTGATGGTTTAGAAACCCTTGAACCAGCCAAGATACTCTGATAACAGATCCAGATTCTAGGTTCCATGAGAGTATGAGAGGATTCAATTCACTACAACTCAGCCCTTGCATGGGGGACACTAGCCATGTTCTTAATGTTATACCAATAAGGGGGAGCTGGAAGAGTTGGATATTAAATCTTGACTTTGACCAAACCAATACAGCTTCCTTCTCTACCCAGAGCTCTTTCATTTCTGTGCAAACCTAGGGACCCTAAGACAGCCCTTTTATTCCTGTGTCCTCCAAAGGCCCCAATGACCGTAATTTGGGTTGTCTCAAGCCCTGCTGGCTTGATGTCTTTTCCACGTGTGTAGGCCTCCCATTGTAAATCTTTGAGGATATAAAACATCTATATCTTTCGTAATGTACATGGCAGTAATCTGTACTTACTGGCTGAGAAGGTCGAAGTCTCACTGTATCCCAAAAAGGAACCTCTTAAAACTAGCCAAGGCAGTTTAAACTGGATTTGTGAACTTGAAGCATTTTGTTTCACTTCCATTTCCTCATTGGTAAAAATGAGTTCATAATATCATATTTATAGAACTCTTGCGATGAGAAAATGAGATGGTGTAAAACATTTGGCACAGAGCTAGACAAATTAAAAAAAAAAACCACTGTGGAGTGGATTCTGACTCTTGGTGATTCCACGTGTGTCAGAGTAGAACCGTGCTCCATGAGGTTTTCAATGGCTGATTTTTCAGAAGTAGATCACCAGGCCTTTCTTTCGAGGCACCTCTGAGTGGACTCAAACCTCCAATCTTTTGGTTAGCAGCCCGGTGCATTGATCACTCGCGTCACTCAGGGTCTCCAGACAAGTAATAAGGCACAACAAAGAACAAAATATGTATGTCTATTAAACAGCTATTGATTCTCTAACCTTGTGGGATAAACGGTGCACAGCAGGACTCGAGAGGAGCTGCCCACGACTATCATTTGTTGGGAGGGTGGGAAATAAAGTCAGAGAGGGACTCCAGCAGCACAGGGCCCAAATGGACAAGACTGGGTTGTCCGGGGAACTTCCGTTTCATAGTATTCAGAGGTGAAGGAGTCAAAGCCCCTGGGCAAGACAGCAAAAGCCCTGCCTGCACAACCTTAGCTACTCTTTCTACTCTGCTACGGTTCTTCTCTTAAGCCTCAGAAGAAGACTCAAAACAGACCACAGGAGAGCCACATCTCAAACAGCTGAATGAAGCATTCTCCAGAGATGGGAGCTGTTGTCTTCAATATTCTTCCCTTTAACCTGGCTTTGGGGACAGTGGTGGTTCACTGATAGAATTCTTGCCTTCCAAGCACCGGCCAATTCTCCTCCTGTGCAGCCAACACTTATCTATCAGTGGAGGGTCCCGTGTTGCTATGATGCTGAACAGGTTCCAGTGGAGCTTCCAGACTACGATGGACTGGGAAGAAAGGCCTGGCAATCTACTTCCAAAAATCAGCCAATGAAAACTCTTTGAATCACAATGGTCTGATTTACAACCAGTCAGGGGGATGGCGCAGGACCAGGTGGTATTTCGTCCATTGGGCATGGGGTCCCCACTAGTCAAGGGCCAACACAATGACAGCTAACAACCAAAAAAAACCAAACCCATTACCATCCAGGCAATCCTGACTCATAGCGCCCTTACAGGACAAAGTAGAACTGCCCCAGAGGGTTTCCAAGGCTGTAATCTTTACAGGGATCCCCGGTGGCACAGTGGTTAAGAGCTTGGCGGCAGTTCGAATCCACCAGCCACTCCCTGGAAACCCTATGGGGCGGTTCTACTCTGTTCTATATATAGGGTTGCTGTGAGGTGGAATCAACTCGAGAGCAACGAGTCTGGTTTTGGTTGGTTAATGTTTACTGAAGCAGATTGCCCCCTCTACCTGTCAAGGAGCGGCTGGCGGGTTCGAACCGCCGACCTTTCATTTAGCAGCTGAGCACTTAACCACTGCACCACCAGGGCCATGGTTTTACCACAGATTGACTTAACAAGAACTGACTAGAAGACGTAGCTGTCTAGCAGAGTGATCACTTGCTGCCATCTATGGGTAGAACATTAAAAGTGACTTAAGGAGAAATAATTTCACATACCCATTACTGCTCATTTAAATGGAATTCTGTAGAAAGTACCCAAGACATTTTTTGCTTATTCACTGTTTTCCTAATACACAAAACTTAAGAGGGAAGATTTAAGACACCTATAACAGTGAGTCACAGATCATTATTGGTTGGAAAAATAAATTGATTCTGGTGGTGCGGTGGTTAAGAGCTCAGCTGCTAACCAAAAGGTTGGCAGTTTGAATCCACCAGCTGCTCCTTGGAAACCCTATGGGGCAGTTCTGCTCTGTCCTGTAGGGTCGCTCTGAATAGGAATCGACTCAACAGCAATGGGTTTGGTTGGGGTTTTTTTTATGTCTATCCCACCACAGTTTTTAACTGGGAGCAAATTAAAACACAAATTATATTAACGGATTTTTTAAATTAAAAAAAAGTCATTGTTCTAACTAAAAATGTTGTTGTTAGATGCCTTCAAGTCGGTTCCGACTCATAGCAACCCTATTTTCAACAGAATGAAACACTGCCCGGTCCTGCACCATCCTCACAATTGTTGCTATGTTTGAGAACACTGTTGCAGCCACTGTGTCCATCCATCTTATTGAGGGTCATCTTCCTCTTTTTGCTGACTTTCTACTTTACCAAGCATGATGTCCTTCTCCAGAGACTGGTCCTTCCTGATAAAACATCCAAAGTAAGTGAGACGAAGTCTCGCCACCCTCCCTTCTAAGGAGCACTCTGGCTGTACTTCTTCCAAAACAGATTGGTTTGTTCTTCTGGCAGTCCATGGTATATTCAGTATTCTTTGCCAGCACCATAGTTCAAATGCATCAATTCTTCTTCAGTCTTCCTTATTCATTGTCCAGCTTTCACATGTATATGAGGCAATTGAAAATACCATGGCTTGGGTCAGGCGCACCTTAGTTCTCAAAGTGAGAACTAAAAATAAGCTAGTCAAAACCTATTAGAGCATAAAAGGTCCATTTGTCACGGTCATCATGGAATCATGATGTCTCCAATTGTTTTTAGGTAGTACTTTCTCTCTCTGCGCCTAGACACTTCTGTGCACAGAGACAGTAGAATGGATTTTAATGAGAAAAACTCAATTGTGTCCTGAAATATTCACAGCAGCTTTGCAAATAAGTATAAAATATTTACCAGTGCTGCCTCCAAACACACTCTTGAAAAGGGTGGAAAATGTAACCTCTGATTCACCAAAAAAAAAAGTAGAAGAAAGAAAAGTTGTTTTGACATATTATCTGCTAATTTTAGGTAAATTGAAAAGGCTTGGGTGGGTGAATAGAACAGAAAAATGCAAGATGGCGGCCTGCTGTTGTTAGCTGTCACTGAGTCAATTCTGACTCATGGCGAGCCCAAGCGTGCAGAGTAGAACTGGGCTCCATAGGGTTTTCTTGGCTGTAATCTGAATGGAAGCAGATGGCCAGGACTTTTCTTCCATGATGTCGCTGGGTGGGTTCAAACCACCAACCTTTAGGTTAGCAGTCCAGCGCAAAATGCACCACCCAGGGACCGATGGCAACCTTGGTGGGAGAGATAGAGGTAGACTCCCTGTGCTAATAATTCTGAAAGCACTCATCCTATTTCTCGTGGATACGTCTATCTCTAAACCAGGCATGAGATCTTTGAAAAGAGAGTATTTACCCTTGTATGCCCCAAAGCTATCCCAGTGCCTGAAATTTAGATAATTAATAAATAAATTGTGAAAAATCTAGTCAACAACGTGTAATTTGCCCCTATTATGTGTCATCACTGTGCTGGGTGCTTGTATTAGGTAGTGTTACAGGCAAAAGGAAGGGAGAAAGGAAGGAAGGAAAAGATGGGTGCCGACTTTAGCAACGCAGGCATACTATAAGGCAGGAGAAACAGTATCGTGTTGAATGAATAAATTCAGACAAGGATCTTTTGATTTGGCTAATCGTTTGCCATGATGCAAACCTGCATTACCAAGAAGATATAATGCATAAAGGCTCAACTTGGATGGGATGTGTTGACTAAATTCAGGTACATCCGGTGATCACCCCCAGCTGAGGAAAGCAACAATGTCACATGTAAGAAAAAACTAAATTCTCATCTATTTTCTTTATAGCTGTATCTGTGGCACTTAGAACAATTCTTGGCACATAGCACTGAATAAATATCTATTGGATGAATGTTAATATCATACCCTTCTAGTAGAGGCGGTGTCTTGCATACTTGTGAAGATGAGGCCTTCAGAGAGATGGGATGACCCTTCCAAGGTCATTAAACAAGAAACTATTTGAATTCCAACTGGCATCCAAACATTCGAGTTCAAGACCTAAGGTTAGTCGTTAGACCAGACCTGGTCGTCCTGCACGGATCTCAGATTCTGATCTTATTGACACCAGCAAATAAACACACGCAAAGAAACAGCTGTAGTGACTTCACAGCATCTTCACCTGCCTTTGCCGCAGTGCCTTCCTCTGTCCACCTCCTGTCTGGTGCCATGTGAAGGGTTCCATGAGAGTCACTGAATTACGTAACCACACAAATGAGATTGCTCTTCCATCTGTTCAGAGCTCTCAGAGCCCCCGTGCAATGAATTTCAATTTAAGGAGCTTTATGTCCCATCTGGAGCAAAAGGATTTGTTCCTCTCTAAGAAATAACAGATCATTGTGATTTTAACCCGGTTCTCATGGAAATGACGCCATTCAAATTTAAAAATTTAAATGGTGTTTAAATATTGTATGTGTAAGCACACTGAGAGAGAATGAGCTCACCAACAATTATTCTCAAAGTCACATTCTCACGGCAGTAAATGCCCATTAAAAATAAACCATATATACAAGAACGTGCATTGCAACATCGTTTGAAATAGGAAAAAGCTTGGAACTAACCCAAATGCCCACTAAAGGAGATGGGATAACGTAATTGTGTGGTGCTCAGCCCGTGTAGCTGTTAAAAAGAATCAGGTAGATTCACGTGCCAAAGTGTCAAGATGTCCGAGATGTATTGATAGACGACAAAAGCAACATGAAAACCATTATGCATGTTTTCAAAACTAACAATAACTGCAATAAACGTTGGTAAACATATATCTAAAAATCTGAAAGAATATGCAACAAACTGCAAACAGTAGTTACTCTGAGTAATAACATTATGGGTCAATCTTACTTCCAACCTTATACATCTCTGCATCATGCAAAATGCTTACACAATGATCACCTATGACTTCTACAATTTTAAAAAAATGTTTTTTTAAATTTTATTTTAAATATAAATGAGTATAATAAACTAAAACCAAACCCGTAGCTGTCGAGTCGATTCTGACTCATAGCGACCTAAATTTAAATTTAAAATAAGTAAGTAAACTGAAAATTTTTAAATGACAGTTTTTAATGTATAACTGAACATGACCCTTTTAGAGAGTTACTGTGAATCATAAGCATTAAAGATGTTTATTTTCTTTAGCCCAGCAATCTTTAATACAGGAAATGTTTATTCATAAAGATGTCTGTTAAAATGCTATTGTAATAGTAAAAAGTTGGAAACAGCCCAAATGGTTAACAAAGGAACAGTTAAATAAACTGCCATTCTCAATAAAATATTATGTGGCCATTTAATACTGTGTCAAGAAGACTATGAAATAGCATGGAATGCTTATATTATAAAGTTAAGGGTAAGTGGTAAGATATAAAATTATATGTTCAAATGTGTTCAGCAAAATCTCTCAATGGAAAAGAAAATAGAAATTTACCAGAGCTAAGAGTAAATTCAAGCCTTGAGTTGCAATATTGAAGGATTCTATAGGCAAAATATTGAACAAGTTGGGAAGCATCAAAAGAAGATGGAAGGAATACACAGAGTCACTGTACCAAAAAAAATTGGTCAATGTTCAACCATTTCAGGAGGTAGCATATGATCAAGAACCAACAATACTGAAGAAAGAAGTCCAAGCTGTACTGAAGGCATTGGCGAAAAACAAGACTCCAGGAATTGACAGAATACCAACTGAGATATTTCAACAAACAGATGCAATGCTAGAAGTGCTCACTTGTCTATGCCAAGAAATTTGGAAGATAGCTACCTGGCCAACCGACTGGAAGAGATCCATATTTGTGCCCATTCTCAAGAAAAGTGATCCAATAGAATGCAGAAGTTATCAAACAATATCATTAATATCCCCTGCAAGTAAAATTTTGCTGAAGATCATTCAAAAGCAGCTGCAGCAGTACATTGACAGGGAACTGCCAGAAATTCAAGCCAGATTTAGAAGAGAGCACGGAACAAAGGATATCATTGCTGATGTCAGATGGATCTTGGCTGAAAGCAGAGAATATCAGAAAGATGTTTACCTACTATGCAAATGCATTCAACTGTGTGGATCATAACAAATGGCATTGCAAAGAATGGGAATTCCAGAACACTTAATTGTGCTCATGAGGAACCTATACATAGATCAAGAGGCAGTTATTCAAACTGAACAAAGGGATATTGTGTGGTTTAAAGTCAGGAAAGGTGTGTGTCAGGGTTGTATCCTTTCACCATACTTATTCAATCTGTATGCTGAGCAAATAATCTGAGAAGCTGGACTATATGAAGAAAAACGAGGCATCAGGATTGGAGGAAGACTCATTAACAACCTGCGTTATGCAGATGACACAACCTTGCTTGCTGAAAGTGAAGAGGACTTGAAGCACTTACTGATGAAGATCAAAGACCACAGCCTTCAGTATGGATTACACCTCAACATAAAGAAAACACAAATCCTCTCACAACTGGACCAATAAGCAACATCATGATAAACGGAGAAAAGATTGAAGTTGTCAAGGATTTCGTTTTAGCTGGATCCACAATCAACACCCATGGAAGCAGCAGTCAAGAAATCAAATGACGTATTGCATTGGGCAAATCTGCTACAAAAGACCTCTTTAAAGTGTTAAAAAGCAAAGATGTCACTTTGAGGACTAAGGTGTGCCTGACCCAAGCCATGGTGTTTTCAATCACCTCATATGCATGCACAACCATGCGAATAAGGAAGATCGCAGAAGAATTGATACGTTTGAATTATGGCAAAGACTACTGAATATACCATGGACTGCCAGAAGAACGCACAAATCTGTCTTAGAAGTACAGCCAGAGTGCTCCTTAGAAGCGAGGATGACAAAACTTCCTCTCATGTTCTTCTGCCATGTTATGAGGAGGGACCAATCCCTGGAGAAGGACATCATGCTTGGTAAAGCAGAGGGTCAGTGAAAAAGAAGAAGATCCTCAAAGAGATGGATTGACCCAGTGGCTGCAACAATGGGCTCAAACATAGCAATTGTTGTGAGGATGGTGCAGGACTGCGCAGTGTTTGGTTCTGTTGTACACAGGGTTGCTATGAATCAGAACCGACTCCATGGCACCTAACAACAAGAGTGACGTTGTTTAGATGGCGGCACTCTTGGCTACCATACATATGTCTTTATACATTTTCATATTTTCCAATTTTCTAATTACTTACTACCTTTATAATGAAAAATAATGCAATTACTGCTGTTGACAGAATACTCGAGAGAGCGACATTCTTTATCACTGCTGTGGCATAAAAATTTATTCATATTTTTTCTCTCACTGAAACTTCACCTTCATTTTAAAGAAACCCAGTTAAAATTTAAAAAAACAGTTGCCATGAAGTTGATCCCTCCTTGACCCCATGTGTGGCAGCAAAGAACTATGTTCCACTGGGTTTTCAGTGGCTGTGATATTTCGAAAGTAGACTGTCAGGCCTTTCTTTCGAGGTGCCTCTGGGTAGATTTTTGTTAGTAGCTTAGGGCTTAACTGTTTTCCCACCCAGGGATTTTTAAAAATGAGCAAGTTCTAATCCTACCTCTGCCATTAACCTTTCTAATGCTCTAGAGACAATCACTAAGCTCTTCACTCAGTTTCTATCAAATTAGACTATTTCACTAAACTAAATGAGAAAGTAAGTTATGAAAAATGAAATTCCCACTAAAGGAGATAGACTTCTTCTTATCAAGGTTTGCATCACAAGTGAACAACAGTTACTTTTGGAGGGATCAACCATCATAAAGTTAGGAGGACTGATTTACAGTCACCATTCAGCCTCTTGGTGAATATTCTTTTTTGACTGTTACTTATCTATTTTTCCATTTATTCACTTAGAAAATAGCTATGTTGAACTGGGATCTTAATTTTAGACATAGAATTTTCTTAAAATGAAGGTAATGGGAAGTAAAATAAAGCACCTACTGTGTGCCTGGAATATATTAAACCAGTTGCTGTTGAGTTGACTCTAACTCTCATGGTGACCCCATGTGTGTCAGAGTACAGCTGTGCTCTATAGGGTTTTCAATGGCTGATTTTTCAGAAGTAGATCTCCAGGTCTTTCTTCCGAGGCACCTCTGGGTGGACTCGAACCATCCATCTTTCAGTTGACAGCTGAGCAAATTAACCCCAGGACTCCCCCAGGAACATGTCGTTGTTTGTTGCCATCCACTCAATTCCAACTCATGGCAACCCCATGTGTGCAGAGTAGAACTGTGCTATATAGGGTTTTCAAGGCTGTGACCTTTCAGAAGCAGGTCACCAGGCTTCTTAGGTGCCTCTGGGTGGGTTCAAACCACCAACCTTCCAGCTAGCAGTTGAGCAGTCAACCATGTGTGCGCCGAGGGACTCCTCGGAACATAGTAGATAGGTATTATTATCTTTATTTTACATACGAATAGACACTAATATTCAAAGAGGGCAAGAAAGTTGACCAAGGTGGTGACTGAGCTAGGATTCAGTCCCAGGCTGTCTTACTCCTTCCATCAAACCACTGCATGTCTGTAAGATGTACTTAAAGGAAGTGAGGCTTCAAGGGGCTGAATGATTTGGCCAGTGTACACAGCAAGTTAGCATCTGAGTCAGGACCAGAACCCAGATCTCTTGATGCCAGTCCCAAATTTGCTTTACTTTTACTTTTTTTTCCTTTCTTTTTCTTTTCTGTTTTAACTCGGATGCAAACTTGAGTTACTTATAGTCCTCAGTTTATAGCTTATTATCATCAGTCATCTGTATTTCTTCTCTCTTGTTTTATTTTTCCCCTTCATCTCTGCTCTCACTGTAATTTATCTTCTGGGAGCGTTCCTTAACCTACTATTGCAGTTCACTAATTTGTTCTCCAACTATATACTTTCTACTACACATCCCAGCTCTGGAGTTTGAGATTTTAAATACTATGTGTTTTTATATATAATCATTATCACCAATATGTTCTTTATAACGTCTTATCCTTGAACAATGTTAAAAATATCCTCTCTTATCTCTTTGAAGTTCTTTATGTGCTGATTTTAAATTCTTGATCTATTTAACTATTTCTGTTTCCTACAGTATTGTAGCGCAGAAGAAGAACGGATGCACTGGAATTGTGGTGTTGGCGAAGAACATTGAATATACCGTGGACTGCCAGAAAAACAAGCAAATCAGTCATAGAAGAAATACAACCGGAACGTTCCTTAGAAGTGAGGATGGCAAGACTTTGGCTCCCTTCCTTTGGACACATCATCAGAAAACACCAATTGCTAGAAAAGAGCTTCGTGTTTGGTAAACTAGAGAAAGGGTCTGCAAAAATGAGGGGAACTCTCAATGAGATGGATTCACCGTGCTGGCAACAACCGACTCAAACACACCAATGATCATGAAAATGGCGCAGGACCGGGCAACAGGCTCACTCTGTTAGACGTAAGGTCACCATGAGTCAAAGCCGACTGGATAACAACTAACAACAACACCACGTCATGAGAGGGTAGACTAGAATATGCTGCAGTAACAAGCAATTTCAGGGGCTAGCACAAAACTTCATTTCTCACCCTTAAATGAGCAGCTTTCCTTGCTTTCCTGCAGCTGTAACTGGGGCCACTTCCATGTTGCAACCCTACCGTCTCGGGAGTTCTTCTCTATTAGCCACAGCAATAGAAATGAACACACACACACACACACACACACACACACACGGGAACTCCCTTCCGCCCACAGCCCGTTAGCCAGAATCAGAAGGCTGGAACGTTACAGGTGAGCACACAGCCATTTCGTGAGGACCAGTGATCTCTGCTACAAGGACAGCTTGCTTAGTTCGTTGTCTTTCGTTGTGTTGTGCTTCTCAGATGTCTGTGAGCTCATTTCCCCTGGGAGTTCACTGTCCCCCTCTGTTGGCTGGAAGCGTGTCCCTTGTGAGGTGGTTCAGATCTTGACAGCACTGAGGAGAGGAGACGAGATCAGACACCCCACCCGGAAGCTGACGTCTATGGGTGTAATTCCTAGGATGCAAACAAAAGACATACTGCTGTCCATACTTGTTGTTACTTGAGGAAGGCGTGTCTAATTCACTTATGGCAAATGTAGGCCTAAAATATCATAAAGATACACATTTCAGACCTCAAAATTAAAACTTAAAGCCCAGTTAAAAATAAATCCTTATTTCTCCGGCCACTTAATTGAATCACAACTTTTAATCAGAAAAGTGAAAAGATAAAATTACTATTTTTCTCTGCCCAACATCCCTACCATAACAGATGCTGTTGTTGGTTATCGAGTTCAAAATCATTCTCTACCCCTTGGTCTCTTACCTACCTCAAGCTCTAGAGGGTGACCATCTCATATACTTCCTTTTCTAGCTTCCCTTGTAGCTAAAAAAAAAAAAAAAACCAGTCGCTGTCGAGTCAACTGTGACTCACGGTGACCCCACGTGTGTCAGAGTAGAACCGTACTCCACAGGTTTCCAGTGGCTGATTTTTCAGAAGTAGATCACCAGGACTTTCTGCTCAGGTGCCTCTGGGTGGCCTTGAACTACCAACCTTTCAGTTAGCAGCCAAGTGTGTTCACCATTTGCGCCACCCAGAGATTCCTCCCTTATGATTAAACCAAATCAAAACCAACTGCCATCAAGTCGATTCCGACTCATAGTGACCCTATAGGATGGAGTACAACTGCCCCATAGGCTTTCCAAAGCTGTAAAGCTTTATGGAAGCAGATTGCCACTTCTTTCTCCTGCAGAGCGGCTGGTGGGTTCCAACTACCAACCTTTTGGTTAGCAGTTGAGTGCTTAATCACTGTGCCACCAGGGCTCCTTCCTTGTAATTAAGACAGCTTAATAACCGAGTTCTGGGAAAGGTATGTAAGGAAGATGTTCTTGGGAGCAGGAGGATTTACGGGAAATGTATTTTATTTCCCTCATACTAGGCCATTGGTAAGAAGCAAAGCCTTTGCCACTCTGCCTTTCCCCTTCTGCTTCTTGTCTCTTGCCTTTGAATGTAATTACAAGGTTTAGAGCGTCTCTATTACCTGGCAACCAAATATTCACCTGGAGGGAAAACAGGAGAGGGCAGGTTGCTAGAGGAACTAGAACCTTCCGTGACCACCCAAACACGGGATCCATAGCACGCAGGGAACATGGTAAGAATTTTAATTTTTCAAACCACTGAAGACTACGTTCTTCCCATACTTTCCAGGGAAATCCTCAAAGGGAGGCGAAAATACTGGTTTTGAATTAAACCACTTCCTAAGCGCTCTGAGCTATTTTGCCGTCTACAGTACAAGCGCTTGAAAAACTCTCATTGCTGTTGAGTCGATTGCAACTCATAGTGACCCTATAGGACAGAGGAGAACTGCGCCATAGGGTTTCCAAGGAGCACCTGGTGGATTTGAACTGCTGACCTTTTGGTTAGCAGCTGAACTCTTAACCACTCTGCCCCCAGGGTTTCCTGTACAAGTGCTAGTTGGACGTAATTCTTCTTGTCTTGAAAGGGTCGCCAGATAACCTGGCATTTTAAGACCCAAGTCCAGAAAACACAGTAATGGAAGCAGCCAAGTGCGATAGAAGGCATTTTTATCTTCACTTGGCGAGCAGGTCTATAGTTACTGAATTCACAAAACCGGCAGTCTGCTGGAAAAGGAGCTCTGAAGTGAAAATAGGTTGCCCACATTTTTAGTAATGTGCTGACTCCCAAACGAACCTAAGGAAGCTGAAAATGGGTTTCTAAAACGGGTCACGGTGGTTGAAACTTCACCTGGTATTCTTTGTTCTGTGAGTTTTTTTCAGCTACTAAGGAATGTATAGATACAACCCCTTAGGGGAGTAATATTATCGCGTCTCTTCTTATAAATGGTGCTGACCTCCGAGGGTAAGTTCCTAGTCACACTTAGACTGAGTTTTGCCTAAATGGAGGTCCGAGTCTGCAGTATTTTGTAGACGAAGTACTAAGTAGCCTGTATTCTTTCATTTCAGAGTCATCAACAGGCTCGCTGGAGGCCGACTCAGAGACAAAGCGGCATGAAGCAGGTTTATTTGGGAGTGCCCTCAGGAGAGAGACCTGTAAGAAAATAAGGAAGGAAGCTGGGGCAGAGGGAGAAGCTGCTTTGCAATGCGGTTGCAACAGAAGCCTCAGCCCATCCTGCGGGGAGAAATGGAACAGATATGGCCATTCAGATTGTCCAAAACGGAGGTAAGAGAGCTGGACTTTGCATCCCTGCATCGGCCAGCTGCAGGGTGAGGGCTGCTGCACCTGGCAGACAGAATAACCTTGGGCCAGGCAGTTCCCTATGGCAGAGGGCAAGGTCCATGAGGGTGTGCTGTGAGCTATTAGTAACCGATATTCCCAGAAGCTGGGGGTAAGGTGTGCTGGTCCTGAAGGGGCGATCTGGGCTGAGCACCACAATACCCACTACACACCCTAGTCTCTCACAACAAGTCCTCCACCGCTGCCTGAAATCACATTATCACAAGTTCTTTTCCACCAAAAAAAATTATTAATCACCTTCTCTGTGTCAACCGGAGTCCCTGAGCGGTACAGTTAAAACACTCACTGCTAACTGAAAGATTGGAGGTTCGAGTGTACCCAGAGGTGCCTCCAAACGAAGGTCTGATGATGAACATCTAAAAAATCATCCACTGAAAACCCTATGGAGCACAGTTCTACTCTGACACACATGGGGTGCCATGAGTCAGAATCAATTCAAAGGCAACAATGCTACACACTAACAATACAATGGTGATCATGCTACCCATGGTCCCTGCCCTCTTGAAGAACATAAACAAATTATGATAATGTGATAAGTGCGAGAGTATAGGATGAGCAGGGTATCACGGAAGGACAGGTGTGGGACAGATACTTAGTTTAGACTTAGGGCTGGGAGGGCTTCCCCGATGAGTAGGAGATATGCAGGCTAAGCAGGGGAATAAAGGAATAAAGTAAGGGAATACAGAACAGCATGTGCAAAAGAAGCATGAATTGGTAGCGTATTCAAGCAACTGACAGTGTAGAATGTAGAGTGAGAGAGGACAAAGTGGTAACAGAAAAGACGGAGGGAGGAAAGAGCTCTGGGCCATCCAAGGAGTCTGCACCTTATATTAAGAGCACTGGGGAGTCACTGAGGAGTCTTAAGCAAAAAGATGAACTAAAACTTGTTTTGCACCAGAGACTCCATTGACCTGAGACCAGAAGAACTAGATGGTGCCCAGCTACCACCAATGACCGCCCTGACAGGGAACACAACAGAGAGTCCCTGATGGAGCACGAGAAAGGTGGGGTGCAGAACTCAAATTCTATTAAGAAGACCAGACTTAATGATCTGACTGAGACTGGAGGAACCCCAGAAAGCATGGCCCCTGGATTCTCTATCAGCCTAGAACTAAAATAATTTCCGAGGCCAACTCTTCAGAGAGGGATTGGACTGAACTGTGGGACATAAAGTGATACTCATGAGGAGTGTGCCTCTTGACTCAAGCAGATACAAGAGACTAAATGGGCAGCTTCTGTCCGGAGGTGAGATGGGAAGGCAGAGAGGGTTAGGGGCTGGTTGAATGGACATGGGGAACCAGGGGTGGAAAGGAGGAGTGTGCTGTCACAGTATGGGGAGAGCAATTAGGGTCATATGACAATGTATGTATAAATTGTTGTATGGGAGACTAACTTGAAATGTAAACTTCATTTAAATTACGACAATAAACAAAACCTTATTTTGCAGGGAACCGTGTGGCTGCAGCTTGGAGAATGGATCAGATGGCGTATGTGATGACACAGGACACCTGTTCTGCCACCATTGCAGTAAGTCAGCCGAGAAGGACCGTAGCCTCCCTGGGCGAAATGGCTATGAGGATACAGAGAATCCTTCAAAACTGAGCCATAACCAGGAGGTAGACATCAATAGGACTTTGTGATTGACCGACCATCAGCAATGAGATATAGGAAATAGTCACTGGGGAAACTGGGTGGATGGTGGCACCCTTCGCAGAGAAAGGGGTAACCCACTGGGTAACCCATTACCCCATGAGCTGTCACTATCACACGCAAATCCTGCCTGGTGTTATATGTATGTTTGCATACCTGTCACCGTATTGAAATACAAGCACCTTGAGAACAAGGAAATGATTGGTATTTCTGCTCACCCAGCATAACACCTCCTACTGCCTTATAGATGCTACCAGAAGAAATAGAAACTCTGGGGTCAAGCAGCCCGGGGTTTAAATCCCAATTCCGCAACCCATAACTATGTGACTTTAGGACATGTGATTTTATTTCCCTGAGCCTCAGTTTTCCCATCTGTGAAATGGGGAGAATAACACATACTTTACTGGATTGCTGTGGAGATTAAGTGAAATCAGGTATATGATAAACCTGGCATATTTAATCATTCATTCACTCTGTGTGTGTGTGTGTGCATGTGTATGTGTGTGTGTGTGTGTGAAGACAGGAGTCTAGAAGGTAGTCAACCCTACTATCCTGAAAGCTTGCACACGGCCTGTGGCCCTGAGCAGGCACAGAAAGAATGACTTTTTAAATTGAGACATCATTTACATACCATAACGGTCATCCCTTTAAAGTAGACAATTCAGTGATTTTTAGGACACTCCCCACGTCTTGTAACCATCACCGCTATCTATTCCAGAACAATGAATGTTTTTATTAATTGAGACGAGATTCAGATAACATATAATTTGCCAATTTCAAGTGTACAATTCCGTGGGTTTTAGTATATTCACAAGGTTGTACAACCATCAAAACCAAAAACCCCACTGCCATCGAGTCAATTCTGGCTCACAGTGACCTTATAGGACAGAGTAAAACTGCCTCATAGGGTTTCCAAGAGTGTAAATCCTTACAGAAGCAGACTGCCACATCTTTCTCCCGAGGAGCACTGGTGGGTTCAAACTGCCAACCTTTCAGTTAGCAGTTAAGCGCTTTCATCACCATTTCATTCAGAAGAATGAATGACTTTTTAAAAAATTGTGTTGTTGTTGTTGTTAGCTGCTGGTAAGTGGCCCCCAACTCACGGTGACCCCATGCGCAATTGAACAAAACACTGCCTGGCCCTGTGCCATCCCCGGGATCAGTCGTGAATCAGACAGTTATGATCCATAGGGTTTTCATTGCCTAATTTTCAGAAGCAGATCTCCAGGCCTTTCTTCCTAGTCTTAGTCTGGAAGCTCTGCTGAAACCTGTTCAGCAGCATAGCAACACACAAGCCTCTACTGACAGATGGTGGTGGTTGTGTACGTGGCACATTGGCCAAGAATCGAACCCACGTTTGAACTCCTGGAAGGCAAGAATTCTATCTCTGAATCACCAACACCCTCTGCAATTTTTTTGATTGAGGAGAAATTCACATAACATAAAAGTAGCCATTTTGAAGTGAAAATTCAGTGCATTTAGTGCATTCAGAACGTTGTGCCACCTCCACCTCTATCTAGTTCCAAAAGATTTCCATCGCCCCGAAAGGAAACCCCACACCCATTAACTAGCCACTCTCCGTTCCCCCTTCCCCTAGCCCCTGGAAACCATCAGTCTGCTTTCTGTCTCTATGGGTTTATCTATTCTGAATATTTCACATAAATGAAATCGTACAGTATGTGACCTATTGTGTCTGGCTTTTTTCACTTAGCGTAACGTTTCTGAGGTTCAGTCACATCGCAGGATGTATCAGAACTTCATTCTTTTTTACGGCTGAGTAATACTCCGTTATATGTATACCACAGGTTGCTCATCCATTCGTTAGTGGGCATTTAGGCTGTTTCCTTTTGGCTATAGATATATAGTGATGCTATTAATATGCATGCACATGTATGTGTTTGAGTACCAGTTTTCAATTCTTTTGGGTATATACCTAGGAGCGGAATTGCTGGTCTATGCATTCTCTTCTAAGCACCTACTATGTGCCAGGTTCTATGCTAGGCTTGAGGATTCAGAAGTTCTATTGCAATAGGGAGAAACAGACAATAACCAATCAACCTATAAACAAAATAATTTCAGACAGTGATGAGTACTATGAAGGCACCAAAACAGGGTAATGCAATAGACAATGGGGATGAGAAGGGGGCATCTCCTTTAGATAAGATCATAATGGAAGGCTTCTCTGACCAGGGTGCATTTTAGTTGACACTGAATGAGCAGGAGCCAGGAAGTAGACGTATGGGGAAAGATCATTCCAGGTAGCGAAAACAGCAAGTGCAAAGGCCCTGAGGTTTGCACTCACTAGTTGTTAGTCCCCTTCTTCCCTTCTTTCCCTTATTGAAATGAATAAAATAATTCAATTCGCTACAAATTCGGTCTCCCGATTACCGCTCTCTAGAAACAGGTCCTTTATCTTCAGCAATTTACATTTTGTAGCAGTGATTCTCAGACTTGCCTAAAGATTCTAATTTAGCCTGAGGTGGACCTAGGCGCACACCTTCTTACTAAGGGCTTCGGCTGATTTCAAAGTTTGAGAGCCACTGTGTCAAAAAGAGGACTGTGAGCCCCAATTTAAAAATGTACTATATTCCTTATAAAATTTCCTCTTTGGAGTTCGCAATTCGATTGTCTCCTTGACAGCTCAGTTGGCTGTATTCAGAGTTAGACGCGGACTTGCTCAATTATGACGCGAGTGCGGATAGCGCCAAGCTAGGGGAAGAAATATGGCCGTGTTTTTGGCACCTTCTCATTGGATACAAATGTTAACATTTTGGAGAAAATCCAAATAGCAATTAGGAGGAGAAAAGCGCTAGCAAAATTCTAAAACTAGAACATGTTGTTTCCAAAAGTCTAACACACTTTGCTTCATAATGTCGGGGGGTGGGGAGGGCGGTACGGAGGGGAAGGCAACGAGGCATCCAAAGGGGAATTCATCAATGCCAAAAAAGAACAGCTCTACAGGAGAAAAGAATTTCCGTTCACCAAGTGGAAACTTCTTGTTTTAAGCAGCAAAACACTGAAGTTCCAAAAGAGGGCAATATTTATAGCCGCCATTAAAACAGAATTCCTAAACTGCAAACAGTTTGGGGTCGAGGAGATTCCTGTCTCATTTTGTGACACAGATGTGTTTTTGAAAAGATATGATTACTCCAAACTCCAAAATGGAGACAAAGAGACAGGGGACGAGAAAGTAAAGCATCTCCCTAAAGAGGTTGAAACAGAAGGGATGTGAGAGAGGGAGGATGGAGATGAGGCGGCCCGAAGTTCAGGAGACACAACGCCACCTTCTTAGCCACCTTCGTAGGGATTAGCGCCGCAGGCACCTGGGTTGGACGAGAAGGATTCCTACTGGCAGTTCCCAGAGAAGTGAGGTTAATGAGATCGGTGGGCGTGGTAAAGTGAAAGCGGGGAGGGGGTACTGGCAGCAGCACAGGGTCACATGTTTTCACTGAAAGAGAAGCTGTCCAGAGTCAGAATCAATGCCAAGGCAACTGGGTGGTTGTTTTTTGTTTGTTTTTTTCTTTTTAAACTTATTCTCAGTTGTTGGACATTGATAAAACGAAGTGTGGGGTTTGGGGGGACATTAACCTTTCCCTTACATCAGAAATAACACTCGTGCAAAGACAGTGGGCTGCAAGTATAGAAAACCCCCCCAAAAAACAAATCCACTGCTGTTAATTCTGACTCATAGTGACTCTATAGGACAGAGTAGAACTGCCGCATAGGGTTTCCAAGGCTATAAATCTTTACGGAAGCAGACTGCTGCATCTTTCTCCCGTGGAGCAGCTGGTGGCTTTGAACCACCGACCTTTCGGTTAGCAGCTGAGCTTTAACCACTGCACCACTGGGTGTGTAGACATCAGGTTAAAAGTCACTGGACTTACCCCCACCAGAAGCAAAGAATCAAATGATGGCTGGAGGCAGCCGAGCACCAAAACCTCACCCGGGATAAGGATACCACGCTGGCTATTTTTCTTTCACTGCCTTAAGGCGCCCTGGCAAGCACCAATGGGAATTACAGGTGGATTTGTTCCAGGAAGCATTTCACCGAAGTGAAACTCAAAGCAACTTTGCCCCCACGACCGTTTCTCCCAGCTGTCTCTGCACTACTTTATATTCCTCGCACAGCTTCTGCACGAAAACAGATTTGCACGGCTGTGGCTTGTACCTATCCGAGCAGCGTAATGGAGCGGGGTATGTTTTCCCCTTATCCTGACTGCGTCTATGAAAGCACAATAAATGGCTGTGAGGAACCCATTTTCTATGGCCCCAATTAACTTCTGCACGGTGACGCGTTTGCTAGCTCTGTGTATCTTGGGCCTCCTTTCCTTAATCACTGCCGGGGGCTAATGGCTGCCTTCACCCAGAGCTTCTCAAAGGCAACTGGTCTGGAGTTACTGGAATCCTCACATCCTTGTACCAGTTAAAAGAGAAGGAATGAAGAAAGGGATAAGGGTCAAGGATGGGATGGTGGTCAGAAGCGCTGGCAGTATCTGTTAAACATGTCATTTGGTAATTTCCAATAGCTGACAATCAAATGGTTTTTTTAACCTGCAACCAACTGTCATTTTCAAAATAGTTGTGTCAAAATATTCATCGCCCCGTTTATAGTTATCATCTAAATATGCCTCCCCTGATATCTTTGGCTATTTATTAAAAACATTAGCATAAATACTGCTTTATTCAAAATCCACATTTCAATTATTTTGAAGCCACCTAGATGGGATGCTTTTACACTGGTGGTCAGAACAGGCTGTTGTGACATGGGGCAGGGGAGGAGGGGAAGGTGGAAGAGGACATTTTAACTAGCCATTTGTCGATAGAGTCAAAACACTGTGTCAAAATTAAGAAACACTGTTTGTTGCCTATTAAAGACAGTTCCAACCCACCAGCCAGTAAAGGAATTTGCCTCCGTAACCACCACACCCCCTGCCTGTACAAAGAGACAGGACACCAAGCTTCTGCTCTAAAATCAATAAGGCAGAACTTCCGGGGGTCAGTTTGGAGTGTGTCAGCACCTCCCCCACCCAGACACTATGGCTGCAAGCCTACTGTGAATTGCCACAGAAGGCCCATGCAGCGGAGTCTGCTCTCATAGTCAACACCCTACGCGTCCCTGCACACCTCACAGCTCAGGCCTCTGAAACCAACAGGACAGACCTCCCAGAGGGTTAGTTTGGGTTTGTCTCCTCCCCCTTCCGGTGGGAGCTGAGCACTGCCGAGTGAGGCTGCTGTGTACGAGGAAGCAGTGTCTTGAGTGGAAGCTACACCCACAGCCAACATACTATGGGGCGGTGGGGGGTGGCTCTGATAGCAATACGACAGACCTCCCTGGGAGTGTGACAACCGCTTCCCCACCCCAACACTGTCACCTGCAAGCCTGCAGTGAATTGCTGCAGGAGGCCCCCTGCGGTGGAGTCCCGCTCTCCTAGTCAGCACTCTATCTGCCTTTCTGGTCACCCCATAGCTCAGGCCTCTGAAATCAACAGAACAAACCTTCCTGGGGATCAGTTTGGGCTAGCTTGCCCCCACTTCCGGTCGGCACTGAGGACTGCTGTCTGAGGCTGCTGTATGCTAGGAGGCAGGCATCTGGCATGGAGGTTGCATTCACAGCCAACAATCTACAGGGGACGTGAAGGTTACTGATAGTAACAAGGCAGACCTTCATGGGGATCTAAGCCCAGATGACACCCCCTCCGCCACCTGGTAACTGTTCCTTGCCAGGGCCTTGCAGACTGCTACAGAAGGCTACTGCAGTGGAGTGCTGGCTCCCGTATCCGGCACTCTACTTCCCTGCCTGTGCACCCCGTAGCTCAGGCCTCTGAAACCAAGAGGACAGACTTCCCTGGAGATGAACGTAGGTCTCTCTGCTTCCCCTTCTGGTGGGCACTGAGGACTGCTGACCGAAGCTGCTGTGTGCTAGGAAGCAGGCATCTCCAGTGGAGGCTGCACCCACAGCCAGCATACTACAGGCAGGCTCTGATAGCCACAAGGCAGACCTCCCCGGGGGTCCACTCAGAGCACAGCAACCCCACCCCCACCCAATAACTGTCGGCCACTAGACTGATATGAACTCCTACAGAAGGTCCCCTATAGTGGAGCCAGGAGGAGGGTCACCTAAGCGGAGACTGCCCCCCGCAACAACCACAGGCCACCGGGGCCCTGAAACCAACAAGACAGATCTCTTGGAGGTTCCTCTGGGGAATGCCAGCCTCTCCTCCTCCTGAAACAGAGGAAAGTCAGCTTGTACTTGCCCTGAAAGGCAGCTCAAATAGAAGCAGCCCCCACAGAGCAAGCAAGGAAGCCTTGGACAAAACCGGAGGGCAACACACAGCCAGGAAGGGGGCTCAATGGGTGTGGGTTCTCTGAGTGGAAACAGGGTTGCAGAAATCGAGAAAGGAAGGGAGTAATAAGGAGAGAGAGGACTGCACCCCCAGTGGACAGACTGATTACCCTACAATATCTTGCCTGAGTGACGGAGCCGGCTGGTGGATGGACTGATCACAGCGTGTTTTCTGTGTGTTTGGGAGACACTGAAAGTTGAGAACCGAGATCTGCAATTTTTGAATCCTAATTAAACCAGGGAGGGAAAAAGAGTTATCACAGAGATGGAGAGGAAATGGTAAGCAAAGCTGAAGGTGCTGCCCACCTAGGGGTTCTTTGCAGAAAGCTGTTGTTAGGTGCCCTCGAGTTGGTCCCAACTCATAGCAACACTATTGTGACCCTAATACTCCCAGCATGTTTTCTCCTTTTCAAAATGGGCGACTGAGAGCTTGACGTAACTAACGCCACGATGAACCTCTAAGCCACCTGTGGCTTACGACCCCCCCAGGGAAGATTGGAGCCCAGATGTCTGATATGTGTATCTGTAGCCTGATAAGGAAATGTCTGGCATGTATCTCTTTAGTATGATAAAAGTGTCTCTTGTAACTACCTTGTAATGAATAACGACAGTTCTAACCTTGTAAAAATCATATATAAACTCTAATGTAAAAATGCCTTTTGGAACTCCATAGAGACAGCCTGCGTTGCTGTCAGATCCCCAGTGGTGGACACCTCCTAAATAAAACTTTCTCGTTCTTTCTGACTTGGAGTACATTTCATTGGCTCGACTGCTCCAGGGTATGAACCCTATTCAGGTAACACTATGTACAACGAACAAAACACTGCTCAGTCCTGCGCCATCCTCACAGTTATTGTTATGCTTGAGCCCATTGTTGCAGCCACTGTGTCAATCCATCTCGTTGAGGGTATCTTCTTTTTTGCTGACCCTCTACTTCACCAAGCATGATGTCCTTCTCCAGCGACTGATCCCTCCTGAAAACGTGTCCAAAGTATGTGAGAAGTAGTCTTACCATTCTTGCTCCTAAGGAGCATTCTAGCTGTACTTCTTCCAGGACAGATTTGCTCGTTCTTTTGGCAGTCCATGGTATATTCGATATTTTTTGCCAACGCCATAATGCAAAAGTGTCAATTCTTCTTCCATCTTCCATATTCATTGTCCAGCTTTCACATGCATATGAGGTGTCTTAGTTATCTAGTGCTGCTGTAACAGAAATACCACAAGTGGATAGCTTTAATAAAGAGAAATTTATTCTCTCACAGTCTAGTAGGCTAGAAGTCCAAATTCAGGGTGAGAGCTCCAGGGGAAGGCTTTCTCTCTCTGTCAGCTCTGGAGGAAGGTCCTTGTCATCAATCTTCCCTTGGTCTAGGAGATTCTCCACACAGGAACCTCAGGTCCAAAGGACACGCTGTGCTCCCAGTGCTGCTTTTTTGGTGGTATGAGGTCCCCATGTCTCTCTGCTGGATTCTCTCTTTAATAGGTCAAAAGAGATTGACTTAAGACAAAATCTAATCTTGTAGATCTCATCAACATAACTGATGCAAATCCATTTCATTAACAACATAGTGATAGGATTTACAACACATAGGAAAATCACAATCAGATGACAAAATGGTGGACAATCACACAATACTGGGAATCATGACCCAGCCAAGTTGATACACATATTTTTTGGGGACACAATTCAATCCATGACATGAGGCGATTGAAAACACCATTGCTTTGGTCAGACACACCTTAGTCTTCAAGGTGACATCTTTGCTTTTTAACATTTTAAAGAGGTCTTTTGCAGCAAATTTGCCAATGCAATGCATCTTTTGATTTCTTGACTGCTGCTTCCATAGGTGTTGATCGTGGATCCTAGTAAAATGAAATCCTTGACAACTTCAATCTTTTCTCCACTTATCATGGTGTTGCTTATTGGTCCAGTTGTGAGGATTTTTTGTTTTCTTTATGTTGAGGTGTAATCCATACTGAAAGCTGTGGTCTTTGATCTTCATCAGTAAGTGCTTCAAGTCCTCTTCACTTTCAGCAAGCAAGGCTGTGTCATCTGCGTATCACAGGTTGTTTATAAGTCTTCTTCCAATCCTGATGCCCCTTCCTCTTCTTATAGTCCAGCATCTCAGATATTTGCTCAGCATACAGATTGAATAGGTATGGTGAAAGGATACAACCCTGACGCACACCTTTCCTGACTTTAAACCACGCAGTATCCCCTTGTTCTGTCTGAACAACTTCCTCTTGATCTATGTACAGGTTCCTCATGAGCATAATGAAGTGTTCTGGAATTCCCATTCTTCACAATGTTATCCATAATTTCTTATGATCCACACAGTCTAATGCCTTTGTGTAGTCAATAAAACACAGATAAACATCTTTCTGGTATTCTCTGCTTTCAGCCAGGATCCATATGACATCAGTAATGATACCCCTGGTTCCACATCCTCTTCTAAATCCTGCTTGAAATTGAAGTCTTCAATTTCCTCATCTTTGGCCTTAGTGGTTGGTGTGTAAATTTGAATAATAGTTGTATCAACTGGTCTTTCTTGTAGGCATATGGATATTATCCTATCACTGACAGTATTGTACTTTAGGATAGATCTTGAAATGCTCTTTTTGATAATGAATGCAAAGCCATTCCTGTTGAAGTTGTCATTCCCAGCATGGTAGATCATATGATTGTCTGATTCAAAATGGCAGTACCAGTCCATTTCAGCTCACTAAATTCCTAAGATATCAATGTTTATGCATTCCATTACATTTTTGACAATTTTCAATTTTCCTCAATCCATACTTTGTATATTCCTTTATACATTTCTTGACTCCATCTACGTCATTAAGGTCAACTCTACTCTAAGGAGGCAGCTGTTCCCCAGTCATCTTTTGAACGCCTTCCAACCTGAGGCACTCATCTTCTGGCACTATATCAGACAATGTTCCACTGCTATTCATAAGGTTTTCACTGACTAATTCTTTTCAGAAGCAGACCACCAGCTCCTTCTTTTTAGTCTGTCTTAGTCTGGAAGGTCAGCTGAAATCTGTCTACCATGGGTGACCCTGCTGGTATTTAAATACCAGTAGCATCGTTTCCAGCATCACAGCAACATGCAAACCTCCACAGTACAACAAACTGACAGGCGCCTGGAGGTTGCAGAAGGTAGCACAAGCAAAACCACCAAATACTGGGGAGAACTGAGAAAGTTAACACCCTTGAGAATTCCAAAGCCCCAACAAAAAAAAAATCACAAGACACTCAAAGAACAGAGAAACAATGGCCTATCCAAATGAACACAACAAAGGGAGTGAGAGCACATCTAAACCTGTTGCCATCGAGTTGATTCCAACTCATAGCAACCCTATAGGACAGTGTAGATTTGCCCCATAGGGTTTCCAAGGAGTGGCTAGTGGATCCGAACTGCCAGGTTTTTGGTTAGCAGCCGAGCTCTTAACCACTGGGCCACCAGGGCTCTGAAAGCGCATCTACAGATGACCAAATAATGAAAAAAATGGAAGAATATGATACAAAAACATTAAACACAATTAAAGAACTAAGGGAAAACATAGACAAAGAGCTAAAAGAAATAAGGAAAACAATGCAAGAACAAAATGAGGATCTGAAAAAAGAGAGAATTCAACTGAAAGGGACAGTAACTAAAATGGGAAACACAATAAAAGGACTTACCAACAGATTTAATCAGGCAGAAGAAAGAATCAGCAAAGTAAAGGATAAAAACAAAGAAAAAACAAAAAAAAAACCTATTGCTGTAGAGTCGATTCTGACTCATAGCAACCCTATAGGACAGAGTAGAACTGCCCCATAGGGTTTCCAAGGAGTGGCTGGTGGATTCGAACTGCCAACCTTTTGGTTAGCAGCCATAGCTCTTAACTACTACGACACCAGGGTTTCCTTTAAAATTACAGGCACCAAAGAGCAACAAGAACAGAGGCTCAAGAAGACTGATCACAATTTAATGGAATTGTGGGAAAACAACAAGAGACCTACCATATGCATCATGGGAATTCCAGAAGGAGATGAGAGAGAGAAAGAGACAGAAAGAATATTTGAAGAAATCATGACAGAAAATTTCCACAAACTAATGAAGGACATGAATCTACAAATCCAAGAAGCTCAAAGAACTCCAAGCAGGATAAACCCAAAGAGATGTACACCAAGGCACATCATAGTTAGACTCTCAAAAATTAAAGATAAAGAGAGAATCCTGAAAGCAGTGAGAGAGAAGCAAACAGTCACATACAAAGGATCCCCAATAAGATTAAGTGCCGATCTTTCCTCGAAACATTGGAAGCCAGAGGGCAATGAAATGATACATTTAAAGTGCTGAAAGAAAAAACCTGTCAATCAAGACTGCTATACCCAGCGAAACTAGCCTTCAAGAATAAGGGTAAAATTAAAACACTCCCAGACAAACAGAAGCTAAGAGAGTTCATATACACTAGATCAGCCGTACAAAAAATGCTAATGGGAGTTCTGTAAATGGAAGGAAAAGACTCTAGAAAGTAATTCAAAGCTGTACACGAAAAGAAAGATCCCTAATAAAGGAAAATGCATGGACAAGTATAAGAGCTAGTAATAAGATATTCATGCTTGATAATTCTAAATGTTTTGTCCTTCCTGTTTTTTTTTAATAAGAAATATATAAAAGGTAAAGATAAAATTACATTACAGAGCACATGAAATATAAAGATGTAACTAGTCATGACAACAACAAAATGTGGGGGAGAGGAATGGTATAAATATAGAATTTCTTGCATGTTACTAAAGTTAAGTTGGTATCAACTTACCCTAGAATGTTAAATGTAATATTCATGGCTTTAACAAACAGATATTTATTTTCCTCACAGTTTAGAAGGTTAGAAGTCTGAACTCAAGGTGCTGGCTCTAGGGGAAGGCTTTCTTTCTTCTTCGGCTCTGAAGGATGGTCTTTGTCTCATTGACCTTCTGCTCCTGGACAATCTTCATGTAGCTTAGAATCTCTCCTCCCCAGTCTTTGCTCTTCTCTTGTTTTTTAATCTCTTTTTTATCTCAAAAGAGATTGACTCAAGACACCCCCTACACTAATCCTGCCTCATTAAAATAACAAAGACAACCCATTCCCAAATGGGATTATAACCACAGGCATAGAGGTTCGGATTTACAACAGATATTTCTAGAGAGAACAATTCAATCCACAACAATGATCATCTGGTTTATTTCCAGGTTTTGTTTTTTTTTTTACATACATTGTTATGAGACCCCAACTGCTCACCCCATTCTGTGACAGCAC
>NW_004444039.1:3396297-3402460 GCF_000243295.1 Trichechus manatus latirostris | reverse complement strand
GATCTCTAACGTCCTGTCACCAGGTAGTTAGTTCTGTAACTAAGTATGTGCACACAGGAGTCCGTTAAATTTTCCTACATGGGTTCAGCTCTGGTGTTCAGGCAGTCGGTCACCAAGAGTGTGATGCAGGCTCTCACCCCCAGTCCTAGAGAGGCATGGGTGATTGGTGCAAGCACTGGACTCTGGCTGTGGTAGGAGATCACACACTGAGCCAGTCAGGGGGCTGACGGCTACCCCTGAGAGTCTGAAAGGAAAGTGTGTCCCTATTCTCTAGGTGAGTAGGTAGGTGAGTTTTGCAGCTGGACTAAGAGCACCCCACTCTGTTGGCTGCAAAGACTCAAGGGCACCACTTTTTCTTGAACTCCTGCAGCAGGTGACTAGGCACTTTAGGTGCTACCACTAGTCCTCAAGACTCTGCTGCAGATTGATAAAAGTGACTACTTAAGGGGCAGGGCTATTTCGAGGGTCACAAATCTGCCAGTTCACAGCTGAAGCAGTTGAAGTTAAACTTCAGATGTTTGCCCTGTTGTACTGTGGCAGTGAGGGCTAACGCTGTTGAGATGGGTTCCCAGAAGTCTATACAGGTATATAAGGCACTCAGAGTCTGCGGACCCCTGATACCTGTGGCCAGCAAAGGAGCTGTGCTGACCCTGTGTTCCTGGCCTAGGGGAGCCAGCAGCTTGTTTGTTCCCTCTCCAAGGCCAGGAGAATGGGTCAGGGCACCTTTTAGGATCTACTTCCAGCCCAGTGGACTCCCGGTGCAGATCACGGAGGGAGGAGGTAAAAGGGAGAGAGGTTTTTCCCAAATAGGCTTTTTTTTTTTTAATCCCTGCAAAAGGGTGCATCCGTGTACTTATCCTAGCCTCTTGGGAGCTGCTCTTCACTGGTTCAGAGTGTCCAAGCAAAATCTCTGCTGCCAGGTCTCTTTCGATGTGGAAACTGCTTCCTGAGCACACACACAGCACAGCTGTTTGCCTGTTTCACCGCAGACCAGTGTGGCTGTGGCTCTGCAGTTTTGCCGCCACGGCTCTAGCCCTCCTCACCTCTTCCAAACAGTCTTCCTCTCCCGTAACACTCAGATGGATTTCTTAACCTTGCCTTGTTCAGGGCTGCCAGATGTTCACATAGAATCAAATCACTTGTTTTTCCAGGTCTTTGTTGTAAGAGGGATATAGGAAGAGTCTAACTACTCCACCATGTTGACCACGCCCCAAAAATATATTTTTTTAAAAATACACAAAAGGAAAGGATAAGGGAACCATAAAGGCTCACTACAATAAACCAACAAAACGCAAAAGAAAGCAGTACTAAAGAGCAAAGACAAAGAAAGCTTAAGG
Organism: Trichechus manatus latirostris; assembly: GCF_000243295.1. Lineage (NCBI taxonomy): Eukaryota > Metazoa > Chordata > Mammalia > Sirenia > Trichechidae > Trichechus > Trichechus manatus. The sequence continues at coordinate 3,401,123 of NW_004444039.1, read as the reverse complement.
CATGCAAAAAACAAAATGGCAGAAGTAAGTCACTTCCTATCAGTAATTACAGTGAATGTAAATGGACTAAATACTCCAATCAAAAGGCAGACAATGACAGAATGGATTTAAGAAAAAGAACATGATCCAGCTATAGGCTGTTTACAAGAGATGCACCTTAAACACAAGGACACAAATAAGTTGAAAGTGAAAGGATGAAAAAAATTCCATCAAATAATAACCAAAAGAGAGCTGGGGTGGCAATCTTAATATCAGACAAAGCAGACTTTAAGACAAAATCTGTAACATAAAGTTGGACATTATACAGTGATAAAAGGGTCAATTAATCAAGAAGATTTAACAATCATAAATATATATGCACCCAGCAACGAGGCACCTAAATATATGAAGCAAACACTAATAGAAATAGGGGGAGAAAGAGATGGTACTACAATAATATTGGAGACTTCAAAACACCACTTTCAGTATTGGACAGAACATCTAGAAAGAAGATCAATAAGGAAACAGAGGACTTGAATGACACTATAAACTAACTAGATTTAACAGATATGTAGAACACGCCACCCAAAAACAGCACAATATACATTCTACTCCAGTGCACATGGGTCATTCTCCAGGGTAGACCACATGTTAGGTCATAAAGCAAGTACTGATAAATTTAAAAAGACTGAAATCATACAAAGTACTTTCTCTGACCACAACAGAATGAAGCTAGAAATCAATAACAGAAAAAAACCTGGAAAATACACAAACAGATAGAAATTAAACAACACACTATTAAAGTACCAATCAGTTAAGGGAGAAATCACAGATTTCCTAGAGTCAAATGAAAATGAAAGCACAACATACGAAAACTTACGGGATGCAATGAAGGCAGTACTCGGAGGGAAACTGATGGCAATAAACACCTACATGAAGAACGAAGAAAGATCTTACATCAACAGCCTAACTTGACAACTCCAGGAACTAGAAACAGAAGCACAAACTAAGCCTAAACCTACCAGAAGAAAGGAAAAGCAAAGATCAGAGAAGAAATAAATAAAATCAAAAAGAGAAAAACAATAAAGAGAATCAATAAAAACAGAATTTGCTTCTTTGAAAAGATCAATAAAATTGACAAACTTTAGCTAGACTGACAAAGAAAACAAGAGAAACGATGCAAATAACCTAAATAAAAAATTAAAGAAGGGACATTACAACTGATCCAATAGAAATAAAGAGAATTACAACAGAATATTATGAACAGCTGTATGGTAACAAACTGGATAACCTAGATGAACTGGACAAATTCTTAGAAGCACACAATCTACCCAACTGACTCAAGAGAAAACAGAAAGTCTCAACAGACCCATAACAAGTGAAGAGATCAAATCAACAATCAAAAACCTCCCAACAAAACAGAAGTCCTGGAGCAGATGGCTTCACTGGGGAATTCTACCAAACATTTAAAGAAGAACTGACACCAATACTGTTTAAACTCTTCTAAAAGATACAGAAGGGAGGAATACTCCCTAATTTATTCCATGAAGCAAACATAACCCTGATACCCAAACCAGACAAAGACACCACAAAAAAAGAAAACTACAGGCCAATATCTCTTGTAAATGTAGATGCAAAAATCCTCAACAAAATATTAGTGAACAGACTCCAACAGCATATTGAAAGTCATACACCATGACCAAGTGGGATTTATTCCAGGAATGCAGGAATGGTTCAACATTAGAAAATCAATCAACATAATACATCACATCAATAGAACAAAAGAAAAGAACCACACGATCATATCTAAGGATGCAGAAAAAGCGTTTGATAAAATCCAACACCCTTTCTTGATGGAGAAAGACTGAGAGCTTTCCCCTTGAAATCAGGAACAAGACAAGGGTGTCTGCTCTCATTACTTCTATTCAATATTGTATTAGAATTCCTAGCCAGAGCAATAACACAAGAAGAAGAAATAAAAGGTATCCAGATCAGAAAAGAAGATGTAAAATTATCTCTATTTGTGGATTATATGATTCTATGTGTAAAAAATTCCAAAGAGTCCACAAGAAAACATCTAGAGTTAATAGTGAAATTTAGCAAAGTTGAAGGGTAAAAAGTCAACAAACAAAAATCAGTTGGGTTTCTATACACCAGCGATGCTTATTCTGAAAGGGAAATTACAGAAACTATTCCATTTACAATAGCGTCTAAGAGAATAAAATACCTAGGAATAAAAATAACCAGGGAAGTGAAGGATTTATACAATGAAAACTATAAAAAACTGCTGAAAGAGATTAAAGAAGAATTAAATAAATGGAAAGATGTTCCACTTTCATGGATTGGAAGACTTAATATTGTTAATATGTCAGTACTACCCAAGGTGATCTATAGATTCAATGCAATCCTGATCAAAATTCCAACAGCCTTCTTTACAGAAATAGAAAACCAATCCTCAACTTTATATGGAATAGCAAGGGGCCTTGAATAGCTAAAACAATGTTGAAAGAGAAGAATAAAGTAAGAGGACTCACAATTCCTAATTTTAAAACATACTATACAGCTACAGTAATCAAAACAGCCTGGTACTGGTATAACAATAGACACATAGACCAATGGAATAAAATTGAGAGACTAGAAATAAACCCACACAGCTATGGTCAATTGATTTTCAACAAGGTTGCTAAGTCCATTCAGTGGGGAAAGAAAAGTCTCTTCAATGGATGTTGTTGTTGTTGTCAAGCCAGTTCTGACTCATAGCGACCCTATGCACCAAAGAACAAAACACTGCCAGTTCCTGTGCCATGCTCACAATTGTTGTTATGCTTTAGACCATCATTGCAGCCACTGTGTCCATCCATCTCATTGAGGGTCTCCTCTTTTTCGCTGACCCTGTACTTTTCCAAGCTTGCTGTCCTTCTCCAGGTACTGATCTCTCCTGAAAACATGCCCAAAGCACGTAAAACATAGTCTCACCATCCTTCCTTCTAAGGAGCGTTCTGGTTGTGCTTCTTCCAAGACAGATTTGTTAGTTCTTTTGGCAGTCCATGGTATATTCAATATTCTTTACCAACACCATAATTCAAAAGCGTCAATTCTTCTTCAGTCTTCCTTATTCATCGTCCAGCTTTCACATGCATATGATGCAATTGAAAACACCATGGCTTGGGTCAGGAGCACCTTAGTCTTCATGGTGACATCTTTGCTTTTCAACACTTTAAAGAGGTCTTTTGCAGCAGATTCGCCTAATGCAATGTGTCTTGATTTCCTGACTGCTGCTTCCATGGGTGTTGATTGTGGAACCAAGTAAAATGAAATCCTTGACAACTTCACTCTTTTCTCCGTTTATCATGATGTTGCTTATTAGTCCACTTGTGAGGATTTGTGTTTCCTTTATCTTGAGGCGTAATCCATACTGAAGGTTATAGTCTTTGATCTTCATCAGTAAGTGCTTCAAGTCCTCTTCACTTTCAGCAAGCAAGGTTGTGTCAGCTGCATATCGCAGGTTGTTATTGCATCTTCCTCCAGTCCTGATGCCCCTTTCTTCTTCATATAGTCCAGCTTCTTGGATTATTTGCTCAGCATACAGATTGAATAGGTATGGTGAAAGGATGCAACCCTGAACACACCTTTCTTGACTTTAAACCACGCAGTATCCCCCTGTTCTGTTCAAACAACTGCCTCTTGATTTGTGTACAGTTTCCTCATGAGCACAAGTGTTCTGGAATTCCCATTCTTTGCAACGCCATCCATAATTTGTTATGATCCACACAATCAAATGCCTTTGCATAGTCAATAAAACACAAGTAAACTTCTTTCTGGTATTCTCTGCTTTCAGCCAGGATCCATCTGACATCAACGATGGTATCCCTGGTTCCATGTCCTCTTCTGAATCCGGCCTTAATTTCTGACAGTTCCATGTCAACATACTGCTGCAGCCGCTTTTGAATGATCTTCAGCAAAAGTTTACTTCGTGTGATATTAATGATATTGTTCGATAATTTCAACATTCGGTTGGATCACCTTTCTTGGAATAGGCATAAATATGAATCTCTTCCAGTCAGTTGGCCAGGCAGCTGTTTTCCGAATTTCTTGGCATAGATGAGTGAGCACTTTCAGTGCTCCATCCGTTTGTTGAAACATCGCAACTGATATTCAGTCAGTTCCTGGAGCCTTGTTTTTAGCCAATGCCTTCAGTGCATCTTGGACTTCTTCCTTCAGTACCATCAGTTCCTGATTATATGCTACGTCTTGAAATGGTTGAACATCGACCAATTCTTTTTGGTATAATGACTCCGTGTATTTCTTCCATCTGCTTTTGATGCTTCCTGCATCGTTTAATATTTTCCCCATAGAATCCTTCACTATTGCAACTCAAGGCTTGAATTTTTTCTTCAGTTCTTTCAGCTTGAGAAATGCTGAGCGTGTTCTTCCCTTTTGGTTTTCTATCTCCAGCTCATTGCACATGTCATTATAATACTTTGTCTTCTCAAGCTGCCCTTTGAAATTATCTGTTCAGTTCTTTTACTTCATCATTTCTTCCTTTTGCTTCAGCTATTCGACATTCAAGAGGAAGTTTCAGAGTCTCTTCTGACATCCATTTTGTCTTTTCTTTCTTTCCTGTCTTTTTAATTACCTCTTGCTTTCTTCATGTATGATGTCCTTGATGTCATTCCACAACTTGTCTGGTCTTCAGTCATTAGTGTTCAACCCGTCAAATCTATTCTTGAGATGGTCTCTAACTTCAGGTGGGATATACTCAAGGTCGTACTTTGGCTCTCGTGGACTTGTTCTAATTTTTTTCAGTTTCAACTTGAACTTTCATATGAGCAATTGATGGTCTGTTC
>NW_004444039.1:3369264-3395725 GCF_000243295.1 Trichechus manatus latirostris | reverse complement strand
AGGTGAAGGTTTACAGAACAAATAGTTTCTCATTAAACAGTTAGTACACATGTTGCCCTGTGACAATGGTTAACAACCCCACTACATGTCAACACTGTCCTTACTCAGCCTTGGGTTCCCTATCACCAGCTTCCCTGTCCCCCTCTGCCTTCTAGTCTTTGTCGCTGGAGGATATCAATGTTTATGCATTCCATTTCATTTTTGACAATTTTCAATTTTCCTAGATTCATACTTCGTACATCCCACATTCTGATTATTAATGAATGTTTGTAGCTGTTTCTTCTCATTTTGAGTCATGCCACATCAGCAAATGAAAGTCCCGAAAGCTTGACTCCATCCACGACATTAAGGTCAACTCTACTTTGAGGAGGCAGCTTTTCCCCAGTTGTCTTTTGAGTGACTTCCAACCTGGGGGGCTCATCTTCCGGCACTATATCAGACAATGTTCTGCTGCTATTCATAAGGTTTTCACTGGCTAATTCTTTTCAGAAGTAGACTGTCGGGTTGTTCTTCCTAGTCTGTCTTAGTCTGGAGGCTCAGCTGAAACCTGTCCGCCATGGGCGACCCTGCTGGATCTGAATACCAGTGGCATAGCTTCCAGTATCACGGCAATATGCAAGCCCCCACAGTACAACAAACTGACATACACATGGGGGCTTCAATAAATGGTGCTAAGGAAAAAAATCTAATTTTTTTTCCTTCAATAAATGGTGCTAGGAAAATTGGATTTCCATAGGCAGAAAAATGAAACAGGATCCATGGCTCACACTATACATAAAAATAAATTCAAAATGGATTTAAAACCTAAATGTGCAAACTTAAAACTATAAAATTTTTACAAGAGCAAGCAAGGGTAACACTGTTAGGCCTAGCTTTCAACAAGTGATTGCCTAATATAATAACAAAAACATAGCAGCAAAAGACAAAATAAATAAACGAGACCTCATAAAAATTTAAAACTTTTGTTCATCAAAAGACTTTACCAAAAAAATGAAAAGACTAGCTACCAACTGGGAGAATATCTTCAGAAACCATATATCTGACAAGTGTCTAAGAACAAAAATATATATAAAACTTCAACAACTTAACAACAAAACGACAAATAACCCAGTCATAAAATAGGCAATGGACTTGAATATACATTTCACCAAAGAAGATATTCAAATACCCACCAAACACATGAATTAGCGATCAGAGAGATGCAAATCAAAACCACAGTGAGATACCATTTCACTCCTACTAGGATGGCTGAGATTAAAAAAAAAACAGAAAATAATAAATGTTGGCGAGGATGTGGGGAAATTGGAACCCTCATCCATTGCTGGTGAGAATGCAAAATAGTACAGCCATTGTGGAAAACAGTGTGGCAGGTCCTTAAAAAACTAAAAATAGAACCAGCAATTCCATCCTAGGTGTATACCCAAGTGACTTGAAAGCAGAGACTCAAAAGAGACTTACTTGTACACCAGTGTTCATTGCAGCACTATTCACAATAGTCAAAAGGTGGAAACAACTTAAATGCCCATCAACAGATGAGCAGGTAAACAAAATGTGGTACATACACAGAATGGGATAATACTCAGCCAGTAAGAGAAATGAAGTCTTTTTCTTCTTCTTCTTCTTGTCTCTTTTTTTTAAATTGTTGTGCTTGAGAAGTGAAAGTTTACAATTCAAGTTAGTCTCTCATACAAAAATTTATACATACATTGTTATGTGACCCTAATTGCTCTCCCTATGCCAGCACACTCCTCCTTTCCACCCCTGATTTCCCGCGTCCATTCAACCAGCTCCTCACCCTCTCTGCCTTCTCATCTCACCTCTGGACAGGAGCTGCCCATTTAGTCTCATGTATCTACTTGAGCTAAGAAGCACACTCTTCACAAGTATCATTTTAAGTCCCTTTGACCAGTCTAATCTTTGTCTGAAGAGTTGGCCTCGGGAATGGTTTTAGTTTTGGGCTAAGAGAGAGTCCGGAGGCCATGTCTTCTGGGGACTCTACAGTCTCAAAGAAACCATTAAGTCTGGTCTTTTTACTAGAATTTGAGTTCTGCACCCCACTTTTCTCCTGCTCTGTCAGGGACCCTCTGTAGAAATGAAGTCTTGATATATGTTACAGTATGGATGGAGCTTGAAGACATTATGCTGAGAAAAATAAGCCAATCACAAATGGAGAAATATTGTTTGATCTCACTCATGTAAAAAGTCAGGAAAAGGCAAATGTATAGACACCAAAGTTCATTAGTGGTTACCAGGGGCGGGGTGGGAGGGAAGGGGGTTAACAGTAATGGAAAAATCATGTTGATCAAGGGCATTGCACAGCTAGTTATTGTAATTGCTGTCAACATGTTGTACACCCGTAAAAAGTTGAATTAGCAAAAGTTGTGTGATAAATATACTTACAACGAAAAAAAAGAGTAGCTGTTGAGGTTGCTTATGTACAATCAAACACCTCATGGGATTTCGTTCCTTGGTATGGAGATTTGGGGTTATGGTTTCATGGGACATCCCAGTTAATTGGCCTTCTAACGTGTTTGGTGCTTCTGTTTTACCTCCTAGTTCATTGCATAGCAGTTGGGGGGTCTTAAACGCTTGCAAGCGGCCATCCAAGGCACAATTGGTCTCTATTCACCTAGAGCGACAGAGGAAGGAGAGTCAGGAATAGGAGGAGGATATGGAACGTATGGCTAATTGCCTCCATGAACAACTACCTCCTTTGCCATGAGACCAGAAGAACTGGATGGTGTCTGGCTACCATTACTGAACATCTTGGTCAAAGATTCCATAGAAGAATCCTGATCAAAAGGGGAAGATGCAGAAAGATTTCAAATTCTCATGGACTCTAGACTTTCTGGAGCCATGGAGGGTGGGTGCTACAAGCACACACTATTGTTTTTGTTGCTGCTGGTGTTTTTATAGTCGCCGATTTTGTCAAATTTTCTGCTGTTTTAGCTACAGTATTGTGGTAATTAGCATTTGTGAACCTGTATCAACTTTTTTGAGAATAAAGTAGTAATTAAAGGAAAAGGAGAAAAAATTAAAAAGGCTTCTTCTTAGTTACTAATAATGTTGTAACTAATAATGTTGTAATTCAATGTAGACAGATTTTACAAAACAATTTTGTTGTTAACATTCATATAATCTAAGAAATACTACATTTAAGCAATTTACAATGATATTTACATCATATTAGTCTATAATTAAAATTGATTACTAAGGAAAAAAAATCCTGTGGAGCTCAATTCTACTCTGACACACATGGGGTTGCCAAGGACTCCATGGCAACTAGTTTAGGTTGGGTTTGCTGATACGCTATTTAAGAGTCCAGGTGTAATTGAGCCACCATGACCTGGATGTTGACCCATACGTTGGCTTTGCTGCCTTCCTGGTCTCATTCCCTCCATTCCTTCATTCCTGTTTCCAGTGATCACCTTCCACTCCTCCCCGCAACCCCAAATCTTTGATTCAGGCTCAACTTTCAAGAGAAGCCAAACTATGATGTTAATTTTTTTTTTTTTAAACCCTGCATGTTTAGTGTAAGCTGTTTTTATTTCTTAATAGTGTTAATTTTTAAGACGGTGTCAAAATAAATCCACACAAAAATGGCCAGGCTGAACGGGCTTGTCGAAATGTTATGCACTCATAATGAAAGGTCTTATTTTTAAGATGTTGGATTTGTGTGTGTGTGTGTGTGTGTGTGTGTGTGTGTGTTAAGCTAAAGAAGACTAGTCATTTTCTGCAGTATAGGATCACTGTGACCTGAAAGAGAGTCCTTACAATTTCTGTTTTGCTCAATGATTCCTCATCAGCCTAGGGAAGTGGGAAGCAAATCCTATGATAAGCGATGTGTGTGTGTGTGTGTGTGTGTGTGTGTGTGTGTGTGTGTAGATATTACTAGTGTAGGTCCAGTACTAGGATAGGTTGTTTTTTGTGTGTATGGTGAAAATATTCACAACAAAACATATACCAGTTCAACAATTTGCACACGTGCAATTCAGTAACACTGATTACATTCTTCAAGTTGTACCACCATTCTCGCTCTCCTTTTCGAAATTATTCCACCGCCATTAACATATTAACAAAAACTCACTGACCCTAACCAAAAATCCCTTTTCCTCCTCCCTCCTACCCCTAGTAACCACAAATAATTTTTTGTTTCCATAAATTTGCTAATTTCATATGAGATCATACAGCATTTGTTCTTTTATAACTTATCCTGCCTGCATAATATTTTCAAGATTCGTCCATGTTGTGGCATGCATCAGGACTTCATTTCTCGTTATGGCAGAGTAATATTCCATTTTGTGTATAGACGACGTTTTGTTTATCCATTCAGTTGTTGATGGACAGTTCTGTTGTTTCCACCTTTTGGCTGTTGTGAAAAGTGCTGCAGTGAGCATTGGTGTACAGGTTTCTGTTTGCGTTCCTGCCTTCACTTCTTCTGAGTATAGATCTAGACTCGGGATTGCTGGGTCATAGGGTAGTTCTATGTTCAACTTTCTGGGGAACCCCCAAACTGTTTTCCACGGTGGCTGTACCATCTGACATTCCCACCAGCAGTGGATGAGGGTTCCTGTTTCTTCACAATCTTGCCAATACCTATTTTTTCCAGTTTTTTTTTTTCATTGCCATTCTAATGAGGTGAGAGGGTATCTCACTGTGATTTTAATTTGCATCTCTGTAAGCACTTGGCTGCTAACTGAAAGGTCTGAGGTTCTAATCCACCAGCAACTCTGTGGGAGAAAGATGTGACAGTCTGCTTCCATAAAGATTACAGCCTTAGAAACCATAACAGGCAGTTCTACAGGGTTGCTATGAGTAGGAATTGACTACATGGCACACAGCAACAACGGTTAATGATGGTTGAACATCTTTTCACGTGCTCGTTGGCCATTTGAATATCCTCTTTGGTGAAATGTCTGTTCAAGTCCTTTACCCATTTTTTTATCACGTCGCTTGTCTTTTTTGTTGTTGTTGTTAAATTGTAGAAGTATTTTATAAATTTTGGATATAAGACCTTTATCAGATATGTGGTTCCCAAAGATTTTTCTCCCAATCTGTAGGTTGTCTTTTCACTTTGTTGATAAAACCCTTTGATGAACAAAAGTATTTAATTTTTATGAGGCCGTATTTATCTGTTTTGTCTTTTTCTGCTTGTGCTTCTCATAGTTCATTGCTAAAAACCAGGTCCCACAGGTTTGCCCCCACATTTTTCTCTAAGAATTTATCATTTTAGTTTTCACACTTAGGTCTTCGATCCGTTTTGAATGGTTTTTGTGTATGCTGTGAGCAATGGATCCTGATTCATTCTTCTGCATGTGGAAGTCCAATTTTCCCAACACCATTTATCGAAGAGATCCTTCCTTCCCCATTGAATGAACTTAGCACCTTTGTGAAAAATTAGTTGACCATAGACTTATGGATTTATTTCTGGACTCTCAATTCTATGCCATTGGTCTATACGTCTGTTATTATACCAGTACCACCAAGCTGTTTTAATTACTGTGGCTTTAAAGTATGTTTTGAAATCAGGAAGTGTAAGTCCTCCTACATATTTTTCTTTAAAATTGCTTTAGCTATTTGGGATAGAATGGGCTTTTTAAAGATAACTGCAAGTTTTAAAAGAAGTCTTAAAAAAGAGGCGAATATTTGTGTTGAAAGAGACTTAGACATCTTTTCATCCCATTTTATAAGTGAGGAAACTTAGGCTCAGAGAGGTTAAGCAGCTTGCTCAAGGTATCACAGAGGAATAATTGTAAAATTGGGACCAAAACAGAAGTTTGGAGTCATTCTGACTCTAAGTCCAGTGATCTTTCCATTACGTCACACACTGAAATATTGTGAACATAATAAAGGAGACCATTATTAAAAGACTGATCATGATGATGTTGATGATAATCATAATTATAGCATTTGTTGAATGTTTACTGTGTGCTCTAAGTGCTTTCTCTCCTCAGTTTTATTTAGTCTCCACAGCCATGAAGTAGGTACTGTTACTATAATCATTTTGCAGATGGGGACACTGAGGCACAGAAGGATTTCATAACTGGACCAGAGTTGCAGATCTGGTAAGGCCTCAACCTCAGGCAGTCTCTCTCTAGAACTTGCCCTTCTAGTCCCTATGATAAAGTGAAAATTCATCACATAATTCCTCAGTTTTATAAATGTATAGTTTTCCATATATAATCAAAGTCATCGTCTTTGAGAGAACAGAAAAAAGTTTGAAAGTGTAATTATCTTGTCTGATTCCACAGGGAACTCTGGCGGTGATGTTACTTTCTTGGGAAAAGGCCAGAAGTGAACTGCCACGACAGACGGTGCCTTCTCTTGCCACCAGGGCTGGGTACAGCAATTTTGGTCATAGTCACACCCTCCATCTGGGAAAAGCACTGGTACTCCTTCTTCCTTTTTCTTCCCACTGACTCCAAAAATTCCCGATGTCCATTAGAAGAGATGATGCCTCATTTAATACAGAGTTCATGTCTGATGCCTACCATGGCTACGTCACAGAGATCTCCCTGGATGAACAATTGCCTAAAATGGCATTTTATCAAGACGAAACAGTCAAATTTAAAATGAAACGTGATTCAGTATCATCAGTATCAAACAATTATGTGACTATATCAGGTCCAAAAAAAAAAAAACAAACCAATTGCCATCAAATTGACTGGACTCATAGCAACCCCACATGTGTCAGAGTAAAATGGTGCTCCATAGGGTTTCAAATGGCTGATTTTTTCAGAAGTAGATCACCAGGTCTTTCTTTTGAGGCAAGTCTGAGTAGATTTGAACCGCCAACCTTTTAGTTAGTAGCCGAGCACTTAACCATTTGTGCTACCCGTAGGTCCATGTGGATTTTAATCTCAAAGTACAAGAATTATTTCAGATTCTATATAGTTCTTTAAATCATCCATCTGAAAGAAAGAATTCACAAACATCTCTGGAGTCTATTGTAAACACATGTTGATTTAAGAGAGGAAAGTATAATTCATTACCCATTGCTGTTGAGTCAATTCAGACTCATAGCAGCCCTCAAGGACAGAATAGAACTGCCACACCTTTCTCCCACGGAGCAGCTGGTGGCTTTGAACCACCGACCTTTTGGTTATCAGTCAAACACTTTAACCGCTGTGCCATCAAGTCTCCTTAGAAAAAGCAATGTATGATCTATTTTTCTAACTATATTCTAACTATATTACCAAACTACTGAAAGAATGCAACTAATAATGGAGACAATAGTAATAATTATAAAAAAATTTTTATTGTATATGAAGAAGAAAAAGTTCATCTATATCAAAAAAAATGATTATTTCCAACTCAATACAGAAAACAAAATCACTAGGTTAGTCAGAGAAGCTGCCTTGTTTTGAGAAGCCCAATATTGCGGCGGTTAAGGACAGAGAATAACACGTCAGGTTTCATCCTAGTTTTAATTTCCTAGTGAAAAAAACCCTCGCCTATAAGAACAACAAGATGGTGATAACAATTTAACACCTTCCCTTAAAAGAAAAAAAAACTGCTGAGTGAGCAATACAATTACTTTCAAGTGTCTATATTTTATTTATCATAAGACGGAGTGATAACTGTGAAAAAGGTGACTGTTGTCTATAACGCAAGTTTTCATAAAGAAATCGGCCGTAACACAGTTAATTATGAAAAACAATTTGCTGTAATCATACCAATGCTGATTACAACTATAACCCTATGACGCTGTGGGAGCCTCATAATCTGGTTTCAGGAGGGTTACAAATCTGCAGAAAAAATCCGGCAACCAGAACTAATTTAAAATAATTCCAGATGTTATTTTTTTATAGCTCCAAGACCAATAAAGAGGTTCCATTTCCTCTTCTTTCTAATTCTCTCAAATTCCACACTTGCTCGTGTGCCTGTAGCCCTCAATTCTCTCTCAAAACTCTGCCAGGCACCTCTCTTTACCAGACACCTCTCTTTAAAAGTCCTGCCCTTCTCTCCATTCCTTAGAAGCTCCTTCCCTCCTGGTCAAACCGTACTCTCCTTAGTAAAAAATATTCTTCTCTTGTGAGAATTTCCTGGTGGATCAAATTCTCCACGTCCTTTTTCAACAACATTGTAACAAATAACATTTTTGCTTAAAAACAAAAAACTCTTGAGTGAGCAATACAGTTAATTTACTCCAAAGTGTTTATACTGGGAAGTGACAAATGGGAAAAAGGTGGAAACAATGTGTAAGGAGAGTGTTCCTAATGATAACAAACAAACAAATCCCCCCAAAAAAACCAAACCCGTTGCCGTGGAGTCGATTCCGACTCATAGCGACTCTATAGGACAGAGTAGAACTGCCCCATAGGGTTTCCAAGGAGCTCTTAACCACTACACCACCATGGTTTCCTCCTAATGATAGAGGAGAGGAAATAATGGGAAGAACAAAAGCTTTTTTTTTTTAACCAAAAACTAGATATAATCAAACATTAGATCTGTTCAGTGGTAGTTTGGCTATATGAAAAGTAGCCCTTGTGGTGCAATGGTTAAGTGCTCAGCTGCTAACGGAAAGGTTGCTGGTTGGAATCCGCCAGCCGCTCCGCAGGAGAAAATACCTAACCATCTGTTCCCAAAAGGATTTAAAAAATAAATCCACTGCTGTGGAGTTGGTTGGGACTCATAGCGACCCCGCAGGGTTTCCAAGGCTGTAAATCTCTACAGAAGCAACTGCCACATCTTTCTCCCGTGGAGCCGGTGGTGATTTCAAACCGTCGACTCTTGGGTTAGCAGGTCATGGCTTTAACCGCTGCCTCCCCAGGACTCCTTCCCATAAGAATTACAACCTAGGAAACCTTACAGGACAGTTCTGTTCTTTAACACGCGGGACCGCTATGAGTCAGAATTCACTGAACAACACACAGCATTTTGGTTTTACAGCTATGCACTTAGAATAAAAGAAGAACCTTTATATTGAAATGCCAATAGGGCAGTTCTACTCTGTCCTATAGGGTCACTATGAGGCGGAATCAACTCTATGGCAATGGGTTTGGTTTTGGTTTTATAAGAAAAATAACTTTTTAAAAATTGCAGTTCTGTAACTTTCTAACTCTTAACTTTTCCTTTTCTCATTAGAACAATTATTGGGTGAGCCTTCTCTGTTTGTGAGCCTTCTCTGCTTCCCATCCTAAAAAAACTAAAACTGCTGCCGTGGAGTGGATTCCGATTCATAGGGCCCTACTGCCATAGAAAACTAGACAGAACATCATTTTATCACCACGTGGGTCTGTTGGATGTGAGGGCCATGCAGCCTGGGGGTACTTCAGATGAAGAAATATTATAGATTTTGAAGTTTCATATTATATTTTTAGCACTTAAATTAAGATGGTAGTAATGCAGTAAAATGACCTAGGACCTCCTTGTCAATTTTTACATTTATCTATTACTGGGAACTATATCTCTAGATGACTTATCTCTAGCAATACTCTTTCTTAATTAGTACCAAATCCTCACGCATCTCTGGCTCTTCAGATGCCCCCAGTATAACACAGCTGCCTGCAGATGATTTATTGCTGAGCTGCTCACTTTCTACCTTCCCTTCAGTAACTCTGCTCCTCAGGATTTTTCTTCCTAGGTTTTTGTAACTTCCCTCACAAAGTGAGACAGCTCTGTCGCTTAGCATCACTGAATTTTCAAAATAAACCAGATCCATCAGCTACAAGGAAAAATTAGGAGCCTGAGTTACAATAACTTGTAGTTGGCTTCTCTATCAGTTTCCTCTAACTACCACAAAAGTACTGCCACCACCACCTGTACTACCAATGTCACCTATACTGTCACCTTCACCTACACTGCCACCACCTGTACTGTCACCATCACCTACACTGCCACCACCTGTACTGCCAGCACCTGTACTGTCACCACCACCTGTACTACCAATGTCACCTATACTGTCACCTTCACCTACACTGCCACCACCTGTACTGCCAGCACCACCTGTACTGCCACCACCTATACTGTCACCATCACCTACACTGCCACCACCTGTACTGCCAGCACCTGTACTGTCACCACCACCTGTACTGCCACCACCTGTACTGCCACCACCACCTGTACTGCCACCGTCACCTATACCGCCACCATCACCTATACTGCCACCCATAATATTTCCCCCTCCTCCTGTGTCAGGTTAACTCCCTTCCTTTAGGGTTGGAAAACCGGAGTCAAGAGGTATAGGATGTACTTCAATCTGTCCATGGTAAGCCACAATTATCACCACCACCATCAATCCCCTATTCCACATTGTAGTCAATGGTGGAACCGGACTGATACAGCTAACACGTTGCATTGCTTACACAGGCTACAAGGGGTCCAGTCAACTGGGTCTAGAGAGAGGCCGCTGACCGGAGGAAGTTTTGGAAGACATTCAAATTGAATAGCGAGCATGGCACATTTCCCCTCTGGGTGTGGCTTTGTGCACACAGATAGAAGGTTCTTACGGAAGAAAACCTGTTACCGTCAAGTTGATTGTCTTACAGGAGAGATGTGCAGAAAAGGAAATATGGAGAAATGAACAGTGGGGCAAGGAATCAAGTGAAAGAGTGAGCATTTTTAGAGGAAGCATGAAGGGAAGTATATCCCAGGGAGACCCCGGACAAGTGAACAAAATCCAGAATTTCACCATGCTGGCACAGTATTTTCTCCTTAGTCAAATATTTGAGTTGTTTAATTTTTGAACTTGAGTTCAATATAAAATTTATTGGTGAATATGATGAATAATTACTTGAGAAAATATTTTAAATAGGATATCATTTGTAGAATGAGAAAAGAAAGTGATGTTTTCGAGTACATGGCGATCCTGGGGCCGGAACAGACAGATAGATATATCAGTGCAATAGAACAAAAATCGTAGAAATGAACCCAGGTTCATATGGGAATTTAATACATGATGTTGTTGCTGTTGTTAGATACTGTTGAGTCACTTCCAACTCATAGCACCCCTATGAACCACAGAACGAAAACACTGCCAGGTCCTGAGCCATCCTCACAATCCTTGCTATGCTTGAGCCCATTTTGCAGCCACTGTGTCAATCCATCTTGTTGAGGGTCTTCCTCTTTTTCACTGACCCTCTTCTTTACCAAGCATGATACCCTTCTCCAGGGGCTGGTCTCTCCTGACAACATGTCCAAAGTACGTAAGACAAAGTCTCATCATCCTTGCTTCTAAGGAGCATTCTGGCTGTACTTCTTCCAAGACAGATTTGTTCGTACTTCTGGCAGTCCGTGATATATTCAATAATTTTAGCCAACACCATAATTCAAAGGCGTCAATTCTTCTTCCATCTTCCTTATTCATCGTCCAGCTTTCCCATGCAATAAGATTGATGACCCATGGGTTGAGTCAGACACGTTAGTCATCAAAGTGATATCTTTGCTTTTTAACACTTTAAGGAGATCTTTTGCAGCAGACGATACACTGGCATTTCAAATCAGTGACGTATAAAATAAATGGGGTTGAGACAACTAGCCAGCCATCTGGGGGACATTTTTTAATTGAATTCTTACTATACGCTTTAAAAAAAAAAAAAAAAAAAAACCAAACGAATCAAGGAATTAAACACTAGAAATGAAAGTACTAGAAGACCACGATGAGACATTACTTCACACCCACGCGTTGGCAAGAACATGGAGAAATTGCCACTGTGGAAGCAGCTCGGGAGTTTCCTGAAAGGCTAAACATACAATTACCATATGACCCAGCAATTCCACTCCTAGGTATGTGTCCAAAAGAATTGAAAACAGAGACTCAGATACATGTATATCAATGTTCATAGCAGCGTGATTCACAGTAGCCAACAATAGAAACAACCCAAGTGTCCATCAACAGATGAATGGATAAACAAAATATGGTATATACATACAATGGAATATTATTCAGCCATAAAGAGGAGTGAAGTTCTGATCCGTGCTATGAATGGATGCCCCTTAAAAACATTAAAAAAACCCATTGCCGTTGAGTCAATTCTGACTCATAGTGACCGTATAGGACAGAGTAGAACTGCCCCATAGGGTTTCCAAGGAGCACCTGGTGAATTCGAACTGCTGACCTTTTGGTTAGCAGCCAAACTCTTAACCACTACGCCACCTGGGTTTCTGAAAAACATTATGATGAATTAAATAAGTCAGCCACAAAAGGATAACAATTGTATGATCCCACTTACATGAAATTTCTAGAACAGGTAAATACATAGAAATAAGTGCTTCTTGGTGGTTACCAGGGGCTGGAGGGAGGGGAGAATGGGGATTTCTTGCTTAAGAGGTATTGAGTTTCTGTTTGGGGTGATAAAAAGTTTTAGAACTAGATAGTGGGGATGGTTGTACAACCTGGTGAATGTAATTAATCTTAGTGAATTTTACACTTAAAAATGATTAAAATAGAAAAATTTTTGTTAAATATATTTTATCACAATAAAATTTAAAAGGAAGTTCTAGGACAAAGTTAGTTCTACATTTAAAAAAAAAAACAGTCTGGTTTCTGGATGTTCCAAAACCCTGGGGAATGCGTGTGGGACTAGACTCTGAGGAGGCTTGGCCTGGAGGGAAGAACGTGATAGATGGAACTGAAGTCGTCTACATGGTGTGCTTACACAAGATTGTGGCTACACTGTGCTACGCCAGTCCATGAGACTAGGAGGGATTCTTGCCGCTCGCTCACTTGTCTGACTAAAACCTGGACCCAGCGGTGGTCTCAACCAAATGAAAGTGAGGAGATTGTAGCCACACTGTGCTACACCAGTGCATGAGACTAGGAGGGATTCTTACTGCTTGCTCGCTTGTCTGACTAAAACCTGGGCCCAGTGGTGTTCTCAACCAAATGAAGTTGAGAGGCTAGAAATTCCTTGGTGTAATGTAGAGGAGGGAATCTGAGAACTCAGGGAGATAGGAATGTGAAGCGAGTTTATCATGTGTAGTCTGCTCACCCACCCTAACCATGGCTCTCAGTGGGCTGAGAGGATGTGCCCTTTGCCAGAGTTTTCAGAAATTAGATCAGTGAGGGCAGTGCCAGCATCTTTGAAAAGCATAGAAGAGACTGTCCTCTGCAGGCGTGTGGATGAATGCGGAAGGACCTGGATTCAGATTGCAATTCCACAACTCACCAACTTGAGCAAATCCTGAACCACTTTGAGGTTCGGTTTCCTCATCTTTAAATGGGAATAGTAAAACCTCTGACAGGACTATTGTGAAGTTGAAATGACATGATGTTTGTAATGATAAAGGTAAAATAAAGACTGCTAGAGGCCAAAGACTGAGCCCTGTGTGAAAAAGTCCTGTATTCCCATCTGGTTGCTAGACATTGAATCTCCTTTGTTCTAAGAACTTGCTTCCCGAGACTGCAGGCCCTCTCTCACCTCTTGCAGGGCACTCCTGGATTAACCCAGGGAACGTCTGGATATTTTCCCATGCCACTGTCCAGGAAGCCCAGAACATTTTCTCTGATCCTCTCCTGCACCCACCTCATTTCTGCCACCACCAAATTGGGGGCGGAGAACAGGCAAGGCCCACCTGGGAATGCAGCCCAGGTGTCTTGTCTGCCCTCTGATTCTCAAACATCTTTACAGAGTCTACTTTCTTTGCGTTGGGCAAATCTGCTGCAAAAGACCTCTTTCAAGTGTTTAAAAGCAAAGATGTCACTTTGATGACTAAGGTGTCTCTGACTCAAGCCATGACCTTGTCAATTGCCTCGTATGCATACAAAAGTTGAATAAAGGAAAAGGAAGACAGAAGAAGAACTGATGCGTTCGAACTGTGGTGTTGGTGAAGAATAGTCAATAAATAAACTGTGAACTGCCAGAAGAATGAACAAATCAAAAGAAATGCTATCAGAATGTTCCTTGGGAGAGAAGATGACAAGACTTGGGCTTCCTCACTTTGGACATGGCATCAGAGAAGACCAATCACTAAAAAAAGACATCATGTTTGGTAAAGGGTCAGCAAAAACAAGCAATACCCTCTATGAGATGGATTGACACAATAGCAGCAAGCGTAGACTCAAACATACCAACGATCATGAAGATAAGGTCACCATGAGTCAGAGTCAACTCAACAGCAGCTAAGAACCACCACCAGAACTTCCACACACTGCTTCCACTGGTGGTCATGGCAGAGAGGGGTAGGGTCGGGCATGGCCATCCTCAGAGCCACTCACTTGTGTCTAACTCAATTGTCCTTCCATACAGCTCTGACCTTCTCCCAGCTCAAAGACGTTGTTCAATTTCTCTGTGGCAGGAATAAAAAAAACTAGCTCAGCAAATATTTTTTTCACGTCTGCTGTCTATGGTACGAAGAGTATACTCTGAATCCTTAAAAAAAATCCTTCAAAAGTTAAGATTCAAAACACTTTTCTCTTGACTATCTCTGCGATGAGATTTTAAAATCTATTTTGAAACTCATAAGCTGAGATGTGACTCTTAGCTGTTTTTATACGACTACTGTAATGTCCCTAAGGAGAAGACTTTAGAATTAAAAAAGACATACGTGATAGATCACTTGTATGGACCTTGTATGGACCTTGTATGGACCCTGTTTGTGTCCTGACTGGAACAAACAAACTTTTAAAAATATTATCAGGCAATTGAGGAAATTTGAATGTTGACAGTGTTATGGTTGAACTGTGTTCCCCCAAAATGTGTTGTAAATCCTAACCCCTGTGTCTGTGGTTATAATCCCATTTGGGAATGGGTTTTCTTTGTTATGTTAATGACTGAGTATTAGTGTAGGGCGTGTCTTAAACTAATTTCTTCTGAGATATAAGTGAGATGAAACAAGCAAGGGAACAAGCATAGGTGGGGGAAGATACATACCACCCACATGAAGGTCACAAAGGAAGCCAGGAGTAGAAGCTGAAAATATACAAGGACCTTCCCTTAGGCCCGACTGAGAGAGAGAGCCTTCGCCCCAGAGTCTGGGCCCTGAATTCAAACTTCTAGCCTCCTAAACTTTGAAGGAAATTAATTTCTGTTTGTTAAAGCCACCCACGTGTGGTATTTCTGTTATAGCAGCACTGGGTAACTAAGACAGCTAGATATTTGATGATGGTAAAGAATTATTGTTGATTTTCATGTATGATAATAGTGTCCTGGATGGGTTTTGAAAAAGAGGCACTTTCTTTTAGAAAACAGTCCAGTGGTTGTAGACAAAATAGGACAACTGGGATGTGTTTCAACACAATCCAGTGGTGAAGAAGATGGGAAGAGTAGGCAGGGGCTGGATGAAACAAGATTTGTTGATAATTATTGAAGTTGGAAGACAGATAAATGGGGGTTCATTAAACTATTTTCTCTATTTTTGTCTCAGATTAAATGTTTCCATAATAAAGAAAATCTAAAGTCTATTTTGAAACTCAAAAGTTAAGATTGACTTTTTTATTTCTTTCTTTCTTTACTTTTTGCTACTATAACAACTTTTCCCTAAGGGAGTATATTTGGAATGCCCTATGACCTGAGTGGTAGCCTTGGTGGTGCAGTGGTTAAGAGCTAGGACTGCTGACCATACGGTCGGCAGTTCGAATCCACCAGCAGCTCCTTGGAAACCCTATGGGGCAGTTCTACTCTGCCCGAAAGGGTTTGGTTTGGTCTATAACCTGAGTAGGGCCCTAGGTGGCGCAAATGGTTTACACTCAACTGCTAACCTAAAACTTGATTCGAACCCATTGAGCAGTATCTCTCTTGGTAGATAGGCCTGGTGATCTGCTTCCGTTGAGATCACAGTCAAGAAAACCCTGTCGCACAGTTCTGCTCCGTAACCCACTCGAATGCAACTAACAACAACAAGACACAGCCTGAGTTGGGTGAAGCAAGTTTGAGAGAAAAAACTCCCTTTGGTAACTACCTCATGACGATGGTAATTATCTTGTCCTAAGCACAGAGTAAGCACTCAATATGTATTGTTAATTAACCAGTTTTGTTGATTGACCAAGTAAACTTAAGTACACTTAATTAATGGATAAAAGTAAATATGTTCTTATTTCTCTTCCTTCCCGCCACTGATTAGGTGCCCCAGTGTATTTTTAGCAAATTGCAATTTATTTTGATCCACTTATTGCTATGGCATTTTGCAGATTCCTTCCCCACCCTCTATAAATGGATTCTCACCACCCACCTGTCAGTTTGTTGCACTGTGGTGACTTGTGTGTTGCTATGATGCTGGAAGCTATGCCACCAATATTTCATATACCATCAGAGTCACCCATGGTGGACAGGTTTCAGCAGAGCTTCCAGACTAAAACAGACTAGGCAGAAAGCCCCAGCGATCTACTTCCCAAAATTAGCCAATATAAACCTTATGGATCACAACAAAGCATTGTCTGACTCACTTGCCTTGGACATGTCATCCGGAGAGATCGATTGCTGGAGGAGGACATCATGTTTGGTGAAGTCAAGGGCCGACGATGATGAAGGAGACCCTTGGTGAGACAGATTAGCACAACAGCTGCAAAGATGGACTCAAACATGCTGGCAATTGTGAGGACCAGGCAATGTGTCATACTGTTTTACATAAGGTCACCATGAATTAGAGTTGACTCAACCGCAGCTATCTCTCTATCTGTGTCTCTCTCTCTGTGTGTCTCTGTCTATGACTTCACTGATTCCTCAGGAGAGAAAATATTTATACTGTTCAGCCAAGCCTCCCAAAAGACCAGGAGGCCATTGTCAATGGGGTCCTAGAAATCATTCTCCTAAAGTCACACCCATCTCACTACATAGTCAACTATACCCCTGATTGGTTCTTTTACTATTACCAGGAGAGATCAGTAGTTTAAAAAAAAAAAAAAAAGAGGTAGATAAACAGAGAAAGAGAACAGATTCCCTGTTCTGAACCTGGCACAGTATTTGGAGGAGTTGGTAAGTCAAGTAGAGAAGGTAATTGGGAGAATGACGTGGGGTGCACCTGGCAGACCTGCTGTGTTGGGTCCCCTGTGGGCCTTGTAATGGAGCCAATGACTTATTGCACGTCTCAGACAAGTCATCCATCCTGAGGTAGTTGAAATGTAGTGAAATGAAATAAATACATAATCTTTGAAACAATATAGCAAGATAGCACCAATGATATTATACGAAATGGTGCTTGGAATCTAAATATTGAACCCAAATTACGTCCCTTGCAATCATGTAAAGTGATTGCACCAGGGTTTCAGGGTGACTCGGTTGGAATTGCAGGAGATTTGGTAAATCCCCACTTGGGGCCAGTGTCATCACTAAGGGGGTGCAGGGGGCGTGGACTGCACCAAGTGACACTGTCAGAGGGGTTGACACCAAAAAAACTGTCTATGAAATTTTTACGCAGTATTTCAGAAGAAATTTATTATTTTTTGTAAAAGTATCCCTGTAGTTATTTATAACAACCGAAACATTTTTTGTAAGCTCAGCTTACATGTATCAATATACCTAGGAGGCTAAAACTCTATGCTAATTTACTTTTTGAACCTCCTAATGCACTCTGGTCAGAGCTGTCATCATGACCCAATTACAATGACGCTTCCAACCACGTCGTTTCATCTGCATGCCCTACAAGGTGCTGCTGTGGTTTTCATTTCTGCCAGTGTTTTCATAGTCAATGAGTTTGTCAAATTTTCTGATGTTTTAGCTACAATATCTGGGTAATTAGTATTTGTGAACCTATATCAGTGACTTCTTTTGAGAATGAGGTAGTAATTAAAGGAAGAGAAGGAGTGATATATGGGAATTACAATTTACGAGTAACATTAATACAAAAAACATTACTAAGGATTCTGTATGGTCTGGTACAGGAGTAGGTCCATGGGAGGAGGTGACACCACGAGTTACCACACTGGATGACACCAACCCTAGTGACGCCACTGTTTGGGGGCTTTCTGACTTGAAGGACTTGCCCTTGTTAGGCAGAATTGCCTGATGTGCAGCCTAGTGTAATCTTCCATGAGAACACTGGGGATTGGAGAAGCCAGACTCACAAAACATACTCCAGCCTGAGGTCTTCTGAGCTCTTTGCTAAAAATATATATTTTGAGCTTGTCGTGTTAACTTTACCGTTTATAAGATGCGTTGTTGGATGCTCACTCTCTCAGGCTTCAAAGCCCATAGGTGTGACACCTGGGAAATCAGGCTCTGGGTAAAGCTCCAGCTTAGAACTACTTGAATCTGGAAGTAAGGCAACAGAATTAATCAGGGCCTGGAGGCAGCAATGAGATATCCAAACTCAAAATTTCCAAAATTACAAGCATTACAATAAATAGCCTGTGTGGAGAAGATGAAAAACAAGATTGGGAGAAAATATTTGCAAACCACATATCTGATAAAAGGACTAGTATCTTGACTATCCAAATAATTCAAAAAACTCACAGTAAAAAAAAAATCTGTTAGGAAATGGGAAAAACACATGAGCAGATATTTTACTGAAGAGATTCTACAGATGATAAATATGCACGTGAAAAGATGTTCAGCATCGTTAGCCATCAGGGAAATGCAGATTAAAACCAGGATGAGATATCACGACACATGTGTCAGAATGGATAATGTTAAAAAATAGTGACACCACCAATACTGGCCAGCAGGAACTGGATCATGCATTCACTGCTGGTGGGAATGTAAAATGGTACAACCACTCTGGAAAAGTGCATGTCTGGCTTTTTACAAAACTGAACATGAAATTAACACACAACCCATCAATGGCACCCCTGGACATTTATTCCAGAGAAACGAAACCTTGTGTTAATGCCAAAACCTTTACATCAATGTTCATAGCAGCTCTATTCTTAATAGCCAAAAATTGGAAATAGGCCAGATGTTTGATTCAGTTGTGAATGGTTAGATAAATTGTGGTATATTCATACCATGGAATACTACTTATCAATAAAAAGGAAGAAGCTATTGATACACGCAGCAACTTGGATGAATCCTCAGGGAATTATGCTGAGTTTAAAAAAAAATCCCCAAAGAGTACATATTGTATGATTCCATTTATATAACATTTTGAAATGACAAAATTTTAGAAATGGAGAAGTGACTAGTTGTTTCCAGGGGTTAGGGATGTGGGTGGGGCATGTAGGAGGAGGAAGAGGTGGTCGTGGAGGGCAACTAAAGGATCCTTGTGTTGACGAAACTGTGTGTGGTAGATACGCAAACCTACAAGTATGATAAAATTATATGGAACTAAACATATAGACACACACAAATGAGTGAAAGTAAAACTGGGTAAATCTGAATCAGATTGGTAGATTGTATCAATGTCTAGATCTGGTTGTGATATTGTGCTATAGTTTTGAAAAAGTAGATTGCAATATTGTTTACTGAGAAACCAAGTATGCTTTTTTTATTTTTCTGAAAATATAAAATCTTTCACACACACACAAAAAATACATACAAATACTTCCAATTTAGAATATACCTTCTCTGAGGTAAAATAGTCTTCCAGATTTCACAGATCATTATAGGGAGGTTCAGTTGGATTCCTATACACCAATAAGGAGAACAATGAAAAGGAAATCAGGAAAACAGTACCATTTATGCTAGCCCCCAAAACAAGTAAAAAAGTTAGGAATAAATCTAACCAGGAATGTAAAAGACCTACACAAAGAAAACTATGAAACATTGCTGCAAGAAACCCAAAGAGATCTACAGAAATGGAAAAACATACCATGCTCATGGATAGGTAGACTCAACATTGTGAAAATGACAATTCTACCCAAAGCAATTTACAAACACAATGCCATCCCCATCCAAATACCAACAACATTCTTTAAAGAGATGGAAAAACTAATCATTAA
Source organism: Trichechus manatus latirostris (assembly GCF_000243295.1). NCBI lineage: Eukaryota > Metazoa > Chordata > Mammalia > Sirenia > Trichechidae > Trichechus > Trichechus manatus. The sequence continues at coordinate 3,375,972 of NW_004444039.1, read as the reverse complement.
CTCTATATGGAAAGGGAAGACGTCCCAGATAAGTAAAGCACTACTGAAGAAGAAGAATAAAGTAGGAGGACTTGCACTACCTGACCTCAGAACATGTCATACAGCTACAGTAGTCAAAACAGCCTGGTCCTGGTACAACAACAGATACTTTGACCAATGGAACAGAATTGAGAACCCAGATGTCAATCCATCCACCTACGGTCACCTGATCTTCGACAAGGGCCCAAAGTCCATCAAATGGGGAACAGTCTTTTTAACAAATGGTGCTGGCAAAACTGGATGTCCATCTGCAAAAAAATGAAACAGGACTCATACCTCACACTGTATACAAAAACTAGCTCCAAATGGATCAAAGGCCTAAATATAAAGCCAAAAACTATAAAGTTCATAGAAGAAAAAATAGGATCAATGCTAGAGGCCCTAACACATGGCATGAACAGGATACAAACCATAACCAATAACACACAAACTCCAGAAGATAAGCTAGATAACTGGGATCTTCTAAAAATTAAACACTTACGCTCATCAAAAGATTTCACCAAAAGAGTAAAAAGAGAACCTACAGACTGGGAAAAAAGTTTTTGGACAGTACAAGTCAGACAAAGCTCTAATCTCCACAATCTACAAGAAAATCTAACACCTCTACAACAAAAAGACAAATAATCCAATTTAAAAATGGGCAAAGGAAATGAACAGACACTTCACCAAAGAAGACACTCAAGCGGTCAACAGACACATGAGGAAAAGCTTGCAATCACTAGCCATTAGAGAAATGCAAATCAAAACCACAGTGAGATACCATCTCATCCCGGCCTTACTGGCACGAATCAAAAACACTGGAAATAACAAATGTTGGAGAGGCTGAGAGGAGATCGGAACTCTTATGCACTGCTGGTTGGAATGCAAAATGATGCAACCATTTTGGAAAATGATACAGCACTTCCTCAGAAAGTTAGAAATAGAAATACCATATGACCCAGCAATCCCACTCCTAGGAATATATCCTAGAGAAATAACAGCCATCACAGGAATAGACATATGCACACCCGTGTTCATTGCAGCATTGTTCACAATAGCAAAAATATGGAAACAACCTAGATGCCTATCAACAGATGAATGGATAAACAAACAATGTACATACACACAATGGAGTACTATGCAACGAGAAAGAACAATGATGAATCTGCCAAGCATCTCACAACATGGATGAATCTGGAGGACATTATGCTGAGTGAAATAAGTCAATCACAGAACGACAAATGTTGTATGAGACCTCTACTGTAAAAACTCATGAAAAAGTTTAGACACAAAAACAAACAATCTTTGTTGGTTAGGAGGAATGAGAGGGGTGGGGGGTGTCGGAAATACTAAACAGGTAATAGATAAGTGGTAACTTTGGTGAAGGGTAAGATAGTACACAATACTGGGGAAGCCAGCACAACTTGTACAAGGCAAGGTCATGGAAGCTCCATAGACACATCCAAACTCCCTGAGGGACTGAATTGCTGGGCTGAGGGCTGTGGGGACTATGGTCTCAGGGAACATCTGGCTCAACTGGCGTAACACAGTTTATAAAGAAAATGTTCTGCATTCTACCTTGGTGAGTAGCATCTGGGGTCTTAAAATCCTGTGAGCAGCCATCTAAGATACTCCACTGGTCTCACCCATTCAGGAGCAAGGGAGAATGAAGAAAACAAGATACAAGGGAAAGATTAGTCCAAAGGACTAATGGACCACAACTACCACAGCCTCCACCAGACTGAGTCCAGTACAACTAGATGGTGCCCGGCTACCACCACTGACTGCTCTGACAGGGCTCCCACAACAGAGGGTCCCGGTCAGAGATGGAGAAAAATGTAGAACAAAATTCTAACTCACAAAAAAGGACCAGACTTACTGGCCTGACAGAGACTGGAGAAACCCCGAGAGTATGGCCCCTGGACACCCTTTTAGCTCAGTAATGAAGTCACTCCCAAGGTTCACCCTTCAGCCAAAGATTAGACAACCCCATAAAACAAAATGAGACTAATGGGGCACAACAGTCCAGGGACAAGGACTAGAAGGCAGGAGGGGACAGAAAAGCTGGTAATAGGGAACCCAATGTCGAGAAGGGAGAGTGTGGACATGTCATGGGTTTGTTAACCATTATCACAAAACAATATGTGTACTAACTAGTTAATGAGAAACTATTTCTTCTGTAAACCTTCATCTAAAATACAATTCAAAACAGGAAAAATAAAATAAAATAAGGGGGATAATTAAGTAAACGAACCCACTATATAACAACTTGTTGCCACTGAGTTGATTTCAATTCATGGTGACCCCATGTGTTACAGAGTAGAACTGCTCCATACAGTTTTCTTGGCTGTAGTTTTTACAGAAGTAGATTGCCAGGCCTTTCTTCCACAACACCACCGGGTAGGTTTAAACTGCCAGCCTTTACCGAGCACAAACCATTTGTGCCATTCAGGGACATACTATACATTTCACTCTTTTTATTATAAAGTTCTATGCATTTTTATATTTTAAAAAAGGATATCAAGAGTAAAAAATTAAGAGGTCCACAGTGTCTGTTTAAAAAACAATGAAAAAATTGATCTGATCATGAAAAACTTACTATACATACTTATCTTTCATAAGTATAAGTATTTACCCATAAACCTGAAAAAGTATTTGAAGGTAGGGGAGTGTTTGGCACCAGATCCAAACTTAGCCTTCTCAATTTGGCCTCCCAAAGTACCTGTAAATCCGTTGCTGTGGAATCAGTTCCAACTCACAGCAACCCTACAGAACAGAATAGAACTGCCCCATAGGGTTTCCAAGGCTGTAAATCTTCACAGAAGTAGATCGCCACATCTTTCTCCCGGGAAATGGCTGTTGGGTTCAAACGGCCAGCCGACCTTTCCGTTAGCAGGTGAGCGCTTTAACTACTGTGCCACCAAAGTTCCTTCCAAAGGGCCCAGTAACCACCAAATCATGACTCTGCCCATCATCCACAGCAAGCCTGAGAGTTATTATTAGTCAGCTGTAGGGACAGTGGGTGGGTTTGGATCTGCTCTAAGAAAAGACGGTACCTAGAGATTCCTAGGGGCCCTGGAATAGCTAAAAATAACTCATAGATGTTTACGAGGCTGGTTGCACTCGTTCGAAAAGAAAGGCATTGTTTCATTAGGAACCAATAGCCGAAGAGGTGCAGTGATTAAGAGCTCGGCTGCTAACCAAAAGGTGGCCAATTGGAACCCACCAGCTGCTCCTTGGAAACCTACCGGGCAGTTCTACTCTGTCCTGTGGGGTTGCTGTGAGTCGGAATTGACTTAACGGCAATGGGTTTTTTTTTTTCCCTCAAGACCATGAGTTCCCAGCAACAAATAAATAAATAAGTTCATACAACTTCTTAAAGCGATTTTCTAATTTTAGAAAACTTCACAAATTTTTAGAAAATGTAGTATAATGGAAAAAGACTTGGAGTCAGGAAACTCAGATTAGAATCCTGGTTCCATAACTTTCAAATTCCCTGACCTTAGAAAGTCATTTAAGTTCTCTGAGTCTTCATTTGCTCATCTGTATAGAATGATGGGGAGTTAACGTACAAAGAGTTAGCCAATTGCCCTCCAAGTCAGTTCAAACTCACGCGACTCCCTGTGTGTTGGAGTAGAACTGTGCTCTATGGGGTCAAGCGCTGATTTTTCAGAACTAGATCACCAGGCCTTTCTTCTGAGGTGCCTCTGGGTAGACTCGAACCTCCAGCCTTTCAGGTGGGGGTAATGAAAGTATCTAGCATAATGACTGGCATAACATTAGAGTTAAAACATGCAATTGTTATTTAAAACACAGAACTGGAAAGACAAGTCCTACTTGTGTTGGTGGAAAGAATTGCTACCTTCTGTTCGTGCCTAATTGTCCTTCTGACAGGTCAGGATAACCGTCTGGGTCCAGACAGTGTATTTCCAGAAAGCCAAATCACTTAATAAAGTTACTGGTGTGGATATTTATCGTCTTTTCTGGATACCCAGTATCTTTTGAACATGCTTTTTATGCTTGAGGAGTTAACTCAGAAAACTTGCTTCTCCAAGCTTCTCTGCAGACATGTAACAACCTCAGCCCCACCAAACAGACACCTGAGTGAGACACTGATTCGGCGGTGGACAGTGTGAGGACATTGGGTCTGTGTAGAAACCCCTTTGCAGTTGGCAGAGGCATACAACTTTTAGGAACAGTAGTGTCTGCAAGCTTGGATTCCCCAGGTGCAGAAAAGACCTCAGTGCTGATATCGGTAGACTTTTCAGTTCCATTGACTTGCTGGCAGCAGGGCAAACTGTAGCAGCTAGTGCTTGATAATGACTGACAGTGGAAGGAAGGTTTCTTCATCAAGCCCATTCTGCCAGGTGGCTTGAGAGATTGTGGGAGCTGAGCCTCAAAGCAGGTTCCCCATAATTCTGTGACCCAATGTTATTTTCATTAAATCTTTTTTCTGCCTAATCTGTGAGAATCAGTTTCTGTTTCTTGCAAGAACCTAGAGATGATGGAACTATAATGACGTTTCTAAAATGCAAATGTGACCAAGTCTTGCCTTTGCTTAAAATGATCTTTTGGCCCCCATGTGACCATGATAAAGTCCAAAATCCTTATCCCAGTATACAAGTTCCTGCTTACCTCTCTAACGTCACCTGTCACCAGTGCCTCTCCCCACCCCAGACTCCGTGATCTATTTGTCAGCACTCACTGTCTTAGGCTGGGTTCTCTAGAGCAGCAAAACCAGTAAAGCATATAAATATAGAGAGAGAGATTTATATCAAGGAAACGGCTCATGCGATTGTAGAGGCTGGAACATCCCAAGTTTGTGAATTAGGATAGAGGCTTCTCCTGATTCACATAGCCACAGGGGCTGGTGAACCCCCAACTGGCAGGTCAGAGAGCAGGGTTCTTGCTCACAGGCTATGAAGATCGACAAATCCCAAGATTGGCAGGCAAGACTGCAAGGCTTCTCTTGATTCATGTAGCTGCAGGGTGTGGGGAACCCAAGATTGGCAGTTCGGGGAGCAAGGCTCTTGCTCACAGGCTGTAAAGATTGAAGAATCCCAAGACTGGCGGGTAAGCTGCTAGCTCAAGTCCCAAGAACTAGAGGTCAAATGAACAGGAGCGAGCTGCAGGATCCAGTGCAGGCAAAAGTCAGAATGTCTTCTTATATTCAGATGCAGACCACACGCCCAAGGAAACTCCCTTTCAACTGATTGGCTACTCATAGCAGATTCCATTATGGGGGTGATCTTTTATAAACACTGAGAATCATGGCCCAGCCAAGCTGACACACAATCTTAACCATCACACTCACAGGTTTCATATTCTTCCATACCTTGGGACTTTTGCAAATTCTATCTCTAGAAGGAATGTATGATGGTTAATATTATGGGTCAACTTGGCTAGGCCATGATTCTCAGTGGTTTGGCAGATATTTACGTAAACAGCCTCCATTTTGTGAACTGATATGAGCAGCCAATCAGTTGAAAGTGGTATTTCCTTGGGGGTGTGGCCTGCATCCAATGTATATGGATGGTCTAGGAAGGTCACTCTCTCTCGATCCTGCATCCAACTGATAGTCCTTGGACCTTGGGTTCTTGAGGCATGAGCCAGCAGCCTGCTGCCTGACCTGCAGATTTTGGGTTTGTCAGCCCCTACAACTATGTGAGTCAGGAGAAGCCTGCAGCCTGATTTCTGGCCCATGGATCTGGAACTCGCCAGACTCCACAACTGCATGAGTGATATCTTTGAAATAAATCTCTCTGTATATATTTATATATATGCTTCACTTGTTTTGCTTTTCTAAAGAACCCAGCTTAAGACATTTGGTAACGAAAGTGGTTTTAGAGAAACAAAATTCTAAGGATGAGTCTTCTAAATTGGTTCTCAAGTCTGGTTAATCTTAAAGACGTTGATGACTCTGCCTCCAATAATAAAGAGGGCACTGCTAATCCATGGCATGAAGTGGCAATTCAAATACACAAAATATCACCACCGTCAGATCAAATATTTGTGAGAGACAAGGCTCTGGATGATTGCCTTTATGATACTTTTCCACAATTTTGTCAGAATGAGAAGTATAAGGAAGCTGGTTGGTTGGTCCCACTTTCACTAGACAAAGTGATGAAAGAAAGAGATGACCTCAGCAAGGGAGAATGAAGAAAACCAAAGACACAAGGGGAAGATTAGTCCAAAGGACTAATGGACCACAACCACCACAGCCTCCACCATACTGAGTCCAGCACAACTAGATGGTACCTGGCTACCACCACTGACTGCTGTAATAGGGGTCACAATAGAGGGTCCTTGACAGAGCAGGAGAAAAATGTAGAACAAAATTCTAACTCACAAAAAAAGAAGAGACTGACAGAGACTGGAGAAACCCTGAAAGTGTTGCCCCCAGACACCCTTTTAACTCAGTACTGAAGTCACTACTGAGACTCACCCTTCAGCCAAAGATTAGACAGACCCATAAAACAAAACAAGGCTAAACGGGCACATCTGCCCAGGGGCAAGGACAAGAAGGCAGAAGAGGACAGGAAAGCTGGTGTCATGGTTTAAATTATGTCCCCCAAAAAATGTGTGTATCAGTTTGGCTGGGCCATGATTCCCAGAATTGTGTGGTTGGCCTCCATTTTGTGATTGTAATTTTATGTTAAAGAGGATTAGGGTGGGATTGCAACATCACCC
>NW_004444039.1:3345194-3368916 GCF_000243295.1 Trichechus manatus latirostris | reverse complement strand
AGAGTGGTTCTAGAGAAACAAAATCGTAAGGATGAGTTTTCTAAATTGGTTCTCAAGTCTGGTTAGTCTTAAAGATGTTGATCACTCTGCTTCCAGCAGTAAAGAGGGCACTGCTAGCCCATGGAGTGAGGTGGCACTACAAATATTGAAAATATCACCACCAGTAGATCAGGTATTGGTGGAAGGTGAGCCTCTGGGTGAAGACGTGTGGTATCTTTCTACAGCTTTGTCAGAATGAGAAGTATAGGGAAGCTGGTTGATTGGTCCTACTTTCACTAGACAAACTGGTGAAAGAAAGAGATGTGCTCAGGGCTTCAAAGTTAAAGCTCAAGTGCTGCATAAATGACCTCAAGGCTTCCACTTGTGCTTTGAAGGAAAGCCTTAATTCTTGTAGTAACAGAGCTGAAATTGCTGAAAGCCAAACCCAGACTCTTATTGTAAGAGTGCCTGAATTACAATGCCAGCTCAATTGCCAGCCTCAAGAGGTGTCTGAAATTAAAGTAAGAGCATTGATTGGGAAGAAATGGTGTCCTGAAACTTGGGATGGGGACATATGGGCAGATAATCAGGGAGCTGGAGATGCTGAGCCCCTAAATTCTGTTGAATCGCTCCTGCCAACAGAACCCCTCCCACCTAGAGCTTACTTCATGTTTGTCTGTTACACCACCCTGCCCAGGAAAACCATTAGCCCCTCCACTCCCATCTAATGAGATTAGCCCTAGCCCAGCTGCCTCTAAAGAGCCCTTGCCTGAGTCATTGCTTGGGGCATCGCCTGAGGCAGATGCTTTACAAGATAATGCTGAATGTTTTCAAAACAATTCCACACTACCGATTCTAGCTTCTAGACCTATAACTAGACTTAAGTTCCAGCGAGCCCCAAAAGGTGAAGTACAGAGTGTGACCAGGCGGAGGTACGCTACACTCCAAAAGAACTACTTGAGTTTTCTAATATGTACAAACAGAAACCTGGGGAATATGTGTGGGAATGGCTATTAAGGGTATGGGATAATGGTGCAAGGAACATAAAGATGGATCAATCTGAGTTTATTGATATGGGTCCACTAAGCACAGATTCTTCATTCAATGTTTCAGCTCAGGAAGTTAGGAAAGGATCTAACAGTTTGGTTGGTTGGGTTGCTGAAGCATGGATTACGAGGTGGCCTACATTGAATCAAGTTGAAGTGCCAGACCTGCCTTGGTATACTATAGAAGAAGGTATCCATAGCCTTAGGGAAATTGGCATGCTAGAGTGGATTTATCAAGTTAGACCCACAGACCCACACATGGAATGCCCAGAGGACACACCTTTTACCTCAACTGTGAGGAACAAATTTGTGAAGGGAGCTCCAGCATCCTTGAAGACTGCTGTGATTGGTATTTTGTGTAAATCAGATTTGACAGTGGGAACTGCCCTAACTGAATTAAGACACCTAACTACAATGGGGCCAATTGGACCCCGTGGTAGTAGGGGCGAAGTGGCTGCACTCAATCAACAAAGACAAGGTGGGCGTGGTTACAGTAATGGACAGCGGAGTCAAGGCAGTGATCAAAATAGTCTAACTCATATAGATTTATGGCATTGACTACTTAGTCATGGTGTCCCTAGGAGTGAAATAGATGGGAAATCTACTAAATATTTACTTAATCTATACAAACAGATGAATCCTAGGTCAGGCGAACAGCAGTCTAACTCGAATTGCTAGAATAGAGAGTTACGGTCCCTCAATCAATTCCCAGATTTGAGCGAGTTTAAAGACCCACAACCCTTTGAATGAAGGGGAGGCCAGGTCCCCTTGAGGAAGGACTCCAATACACTGCTAAAAATTTTTACTGTTAATCTTTCTCCCAGCCTTCCCCAAAGGGATCTAAGGCCTTTTATGAGAGTGACTGTTCACTGGGGAAAAGGAAATAATCAGACTTTTTGGGGATTACTGGATACTGGCTCTGAACTGACACTAATTCCAGAAGACCCAAAACGTCACTGTAGCCCACCAGTCAGAGTGGGGACCTATGGAGGTCAGGTTATTAATGGAGTCTTGGCTCGTGTCCATCTCATAGTAGGTCCAGTGGGTCCCTGAACCCATCCTGTAGTGATTTCCCCAGTTCCAGAATGCATAATCAGAATAGATATACTCAGCAACTGGCAGAACCCCCACATTGGATCCCTGACACATACATTAAGGGCTATTATGGTAGGGAAAGCCAAGTGGAAGCCATTAGAACTGCCCCTACCTAGGAAAATAGTAAACCAAAAGCAGTACTGCATTCCTGGAGGGATTGCAGAGATTACTGCCACCATCAAGGACTTGAAGGATGCAGAGGTGGTGATTCCCACCACATCCCCATTCAACTCGCCTATTTGACCTGTGCAAAAAACAGATGGAACTTGGAGAATGACAGTAGATTATCAAAAACTTAACCAAGTGGTGACTCCGATTGCAGTTGCTGTTCCAGATGTAGTTTCATTGCTTGAGCAAATTAATACATCTCCTGGTACTTGGTATGTAGCTATTGACCTGGCTAACGCCTTTTTCTCCGTACCTGTTTCAAAGGACCACCAAAAGCTGTTTGCCTTCAGCTGGCAAGGCCAACAATACACCTTCACTTGTCTACCTCAAGGCTACATCAATTCTCCAGTCCTATGTCATAATTTAGTCTGCAGGGACCTTGATCACCTTTCCCTCCCATAAGACGTCACACTGGTCCATTACGTTGATGACATTATGCTGATTGGACCTTGTAAGGAAGAAGTGTCAATAACTCTGGACTTATTGGTAAAACATTTGCCTGCTAGAGGGTGGGAGATTAATCCCACAAAAATTCAGGCAGCTTCCACTTCACTGAAATTTCTAGGGGTCAAGTGGTGTGGGGCATGTCAAGACATTCCTTCTAAAGTGAAGGATAAGTTATTGCATCTTGCTGCTCCCACAACTAGAAAGGAGGTACAATGCCTAGTGGGCCTCTTTGGATTTTGGGGACAACATAGTCCTCATTTGGGTGGGATACTCCAGCCTATTTATCAAGTGACTTGAAAAGCTGCTAGTTTTGAGTGGGGACCAGAACAAGAGAAGGCTCTGCAACAGGTTCAGGCTGCTGTGCAAGCCACTCTGCCACTTGGACCATATGATCCAGCTGATCCAATGATGCATGAAGTGTCAGTGGCAGATACAGACGCTGTTTGAAGTCTTTGGCAGGCCCCTATCAGTGAATCACAGTGCAGACCCTTAGGATTTTGGAGCAAAGCTCTGCCATCCTCTGCAGATAACTACTCTTCTTTTGAGAAACAGCTTTTGGCTTGTTACTGGGCCTTAGTAGAGACTGAACGCTTAACCATGGGACACCAAGTCACCATGAGGCCTGAGCTGCCCATCATGAACTGGGTATTGTCTGACCCACAGAACCATAAAGTTGGATGTGCACAGCAGCACTCCATCATTAAATGGAAGTGGTATATTCGAGATCAGGCCCTAGCAGGACCAGAAGGCACAAGTAAGTTGCATGAGGAAGTGGCCCAAATGCCCATGGTCTCCACTCCTGTCATGTTACCTTCCATCTCCCAGTCTGCACCTATGGCGTCATGGGGAGTTCCTTATGATCAGTTGACTGAGGAAGAGAAAACTCGTGCCTGGTTTGCAGATGGTTCTGCGCGATATGCAGGCACCACTTGAAAGTGGACAGCGACAGCACTACAGCCCCTTTCTGGGACCTCCCTGAAGGACAGTGGTGAAGGGAAATCCTCTCAATGGGCAGAACTTAGAGCAGTGCACCTGGTTGTTCACTTTGCTTGGAAGGAGAAATGGCCAGATGTGCAATTATATACAGATTCATGGGCTTTGGCCAATGGTTTGGCTGGATGGTCAGGGACTTGGAAGGAACATGATTGGAAAAGTGGAGACAAGGATTTATGGGGAAGAGGTATGTGGATAGACCTCTCCGAATGGGCTAAAGACGTGAAGATATTTGTGTCTCATGTGAATGCTCACCAAAGGATGACCTCAGCAGAGGATGATTTTAACAATCAAGTGGATAGGATGACGTGTTCTGTGGAAACCAGTTATCCTCTTTCCCAGCTACTCCTGTCATTGCTCAATGGGCTCACGAACAAAGTGGCCATGGTGGCAGAGATAGAGGTTATGCATGGGCCTAGCAGCATGGACATCCACTCACCAAGGCTGACTTGGCTACAGTCACTGCTGAGTGCCCAATCTGCCAGCAGCAGAGATCAACACTGAGTCCCCAATATGGCACCATCCCTCGAGGTGATCAGCCAGCAATCTGGTGGCAGGTTGATTACATAGGACCACTTCCATCATGGAAAGGGCAGTATTTTGTCCTTACGGTAATAGACACTTACTCTGGATATGGATTTGCCTTCCCTGCACACAATGCTTCTGCCAAAACTACCATCCGTGGACTTACAGAATGCCTTATCCACCGTCATGATATCCCACACAGCATTGCCTCAGATCAAGGGACTCACTTCACAGCAAATGAACTGTGGCAGTGGGCCCATGCTCATGGAATTCACTGGTTTTACCATGTCCCCCATCATCCTGAAGCAACTGGCTTGATAGAACAACGGAATGGCCTTCTAAAAACACAATTACAGTGCCAGCTATGTGGCAATATGTTGCAGGGTTGGGGCAATGTTCTCCAGGAGGCTGTATATGCTTTAAACCAGCGTCCAATATATGGCGCTGTGTCTCCCATAGCCAGGACTCACGGGTCCAGGAATCAAGGGGTCGAAATGGGAGTGGCACCACTCACTATTACCCCTAGTGACCCACTTGCAAGATTTTTGCTCCCTGTTCCCTCGACTTTATGCTCTGCAGGCCTAGAGGTCTTAGTTCCAAAGGGAGGAATGCTCCCACCTGGAGACACATCACTGATTCCATTGAACTGGAAGTTAAGAATGCCACCTGGCCACTTTGGCTTCTTATGCCTCTGGATCAACAGGCAAAGAAGGGAGTTACCATACTGGCTGGTGTGATTGATCCTGATTAGCAAGAGGAAATCAGATTGATATTACATAATGGAGGTAAAGAAGAGTATGTCTGGAATGCAGGAGATTCCTTAGGGCATCTCTTAGTACTACCATGCCCTGTGATTAAAGTCAATGGAAAACTACAGCAACCTAATTCCGACATGACTACTAATGACCCAGACCCTTCAGGAATGAAGGTTTGGGTCACCCCACCAGGCAAAGAACCACGACCAGCTGAGGTGCTTGCTGAGGGCAAAGGGAATACAGAATGGGTGGTGGAAGAAGGTAGCTCTAAATACCAGTTACGGCCACGTGACCAGTTGCAGAAACAGGGACTGTAATTGCCATGAGTATTTCTGTTTTGTATGTGTGCATCTAATATTTTTGTTTCCTTCACTTATAAAATATAAGATGTAAACAGGGCTAGTGCATTTTCGATTGTAGGCATATTCGTTGTATCATGTTAGTTGCAAGTATGACTTTGTAATCATCTTTATTCAGAGATTATGTATGGTTTCAAAAGATGTATACAGGTGCCAAGTTGACAAGGGGTGGACTGTGATGGTTAAGATTGTATGTTGACTTGGCTAGGCAATTATTCTCAGTGTTTTAGCAGTTGTATAATGTTGTGATCACCCCCATGATGGAATCTGCTGAGTGGTACTGGCAGAGGCGGGGTCTGTGGCAGCTCACCAGCCCCTCAGTTTCATCTCTCTGCCTTCTGCTGGTTAGTTTCTGCCTGCTATCCTTGCCAAGGTTTTTGGCTTTTTCCAGACTCAGCAGCTGCCTCTTGTTGTCTCACCTCCAGTTCGTGGGACTTGAGCTAGCAGCTTACCTGTTGATCTTGGAATTTGTTGACTTCTCAGCCTGAGAGCAAGAGTCCAGTTCCCCGACCTGCTGATCTTGGGTTCACCAGCCCCTGCAGCTACATGAATCAGGAGAAACCTTGCAGTCTTGCCTGCTGATCTTGGAATTCATTGACCTTCACAGCCTGTGAGCAGGAGCCCCTCTCCAAGCTGCTGACCTTGGGTTCACCAGCTTCTGCGGCTACGTGAACTGGGAGAGACCTCTACCCTGATCTGTAGACTTGGGAAGTTTTAGCCTCTACAATTGCGTGAGCTATTTCCTTGATATAAATCTCTCTCTATATATATATTTATACACTTTACCAGTTTTGCTTCTGTAGAGAAGCCAGCCTAAGACAGCTGGTAATGGAGAACCCAAGATTGAGAAGGGCAGGGTGTTGACACATTGTGAGGTTGGCAACCAATGTCACAAAACAATATGTGTATGAATTGTTTAATGAGAAACTAATTTGCTCTGTAAACCTTCGTCTAAAGTACAATTAAAAAAAGAAAGGGATGACCCTAAAGTTTCAGAGTAATAACTCAAGTGTCGTATACAAGACCTGAAAGTTGCCACTTGTGCCCTGAAGGAAAGCCTTATTTCTTGTGGTAACAGCTGATATTTCCAAAAATCAAACCTGGAGTCTTATTGTAAGAGTGGCTGAATTACAACGCTAACTGAATTCCCAGCCTCGAATGGTGTCTGAAGTTAAAGTGACAACATTGATTGGGAAGGAATAGGATCCTGAAACTTGGAATGGGGACATATGGGCAGATAATCAAGAAGCTGGGGACATTGATCCCCTAAATTCCAATGAATCACTCCTGCCAACAGAACCAGCCCTCTCAATCACATCTGAAGAGATTACTTCATCTTGTCTGCTAAGCCACCCTCCACAGTAAAACCATTATCCCTTCCACGCCCATCTCATGAGATTAATCTAGCTGTATCTGAAGAGTCTTTGTCTGATATATCATCTGGGGCAGTGCCTGGGACATTGCCTGAGGTAAATGCCTTACAAGACATTGCTGAATGTCCCCAGGACATACCCAAACCACGCATTTTGGTTTCTAGGCCTATAACTATACTTAAATCCCAGCATGACCCACGAGGAGGTACAGTAGGTACACTACAAAAGAACTGCTTGGTTTTTCTAATATATACAAACAAAAACCTGGGGAATATTCATGGGAATGACTATTAAAGGTTAAGGATAATTTTGCAAGGAACATAAAGAAAGTTGGATCAGTCTGAATTTATTGATATGGGCCCATTAAGCACAAATTCTTATTTCTCAAGAGGTTAGAAAAGGGTCTAAGAGTTTATTTGGTTGGTTCACTGAAGCATGGATTAAGCAGTGCCCTACACTAAATCAAAGTGAAATGCCATAACTGCCTTGGTAGACTGTAGAAGAAGGTATCCAAAGGCTTAGGGAAATTGGCTTGTCAGAGTGGATTTATCAGGTTGGACCCACAGACCCACTCATGGAGTGCCTAGAGGCCACAACTTTTACCACAATAGCGAGTGTCTTAGACATCTAGTGCTGCCGTAACAGAAATACCACAAGTGGATGGCTTTAACAAACAAGTTTATTCTCTTACAGTCTAGTAGGCTAGAAGTCCAGATTCAGGGCATCAGCTCCAGGGGAAGGCTTTCTCTGTTGGCTCTGGAGGAAGGTCCTTGTCATTAATCTTCCCCTGGACTAGGAGCTTCTCCACGCAGAAACCCCAGGTCCAAAGGACACACTCTGCTCCCAGTGCTGCTTTCTTGGTGGTATGACGTCTCCATGTCTCTCTGCTCGCTTTTCTCTTTTATATCTCAAAAGAGATTGACTCAAGATAAAATCTAATCTTGTAGATTGAGTCCTACCTTATTAACATAACTGCCGCTAATTCCACCTCATTAACATCATAGAAATAGGATTTACAACACATAGGAAAATCACATCAGATGACAAAATGGTAGACAATCACACAATATTAGGAATCATGTACTAACCAAGTTGACAGATATTTTAGGGGGACACAATTCAATCCATGACAGTGAGGAACAAATTTGTGAAGTGAGCCCCAGCATCTTTGAAGACTGCTGTGATTGCTATTTTATGTAAGTCTGATCTGACGGTGGGAACTACCCTAACTGAATTAAGAAACCTAACTACAATGGGGCTGATGGGACCCCAGGGTGGTAGGGGCTAAGGGCGGCACTTAATTGCCAAAGACAAGGTGGGCATGGTTATCATAATGGATAACAGAGTCAAAGCAGTAATCAAAATTATCTGACTCGTATGGATTTATGGCATTGACTACTTAGCCACAGTGTCCCTAGTAGTGAAATAGATGGTAATTCTATTAAATATCTACTTGATCTGTACAAGTGGAAGAATTCTAGGTCAAGTAAATGGCAGTATAACTTGAATCATCAGAATAGAGAGTCACAGCCCCTCAATCAATTCCCAGACTTGAGTGAGTTTAAAGACCCACAAACCGCTTGAATGAAGGAGAGACCAGGTCCCCTTGAGGAAGGACCCCACTACACTGCCAAAAATTTATACTGCTAATCTTTCTCCCAGCCTTCCCCAAAGGGATCTATGGTCTTTTACGAGAGTGACTGTTCAATAGGGAAAAGGAAATAATTGGACTTTTCAGAGATTACTGGACAATGGCTCTGAATTGACACTAATTCCAGGTGACCCAAAACATCACTGTGGCCCAGCAGTCAGAGTAGGGGAATACAGAGGTCAGGTTATTAATGGTGTCTTAGCTTAAGTCTGTCTCACAATGGGTTCAGTGAGTCACTGAACCCATCCTGTATTGATTTCCTCAGTTCCAGAATGCATAATTGGAATAGATATACTCAGCAACTGGCAGAACCCCCACATTGGATCCCTGACATGTGGAGTAAGGGCTATTACGATAGAAAAAGCCAAGTGGAAGCCATTAGAACTGTCCCTACCTAGGAAAATAGTAAAACAAAAGCAATACCATATTCCTGGAGGGACTGCAGGGATTACTGCCACCATCAAGGACTTTAAGGATGCAGGAGTGGTAATTCCCACCATATCCCCATTTAATTCACCAATTTTGCCTGTGCAAAAAACAGATGAATCTTGGAAAATGACAGTAGGTTATCATAAACTTAAGTAGGTGGTGATTCCAATTGCAGCTGCTGTTTCAGATGTGGTTTTGTTGCTTAAACGAATTAACACATCTTCTAGTACCTGGTATGCAGCTATTGATGTGGCCAGTGCCTTTTTCTTGATTCCAGTTTTGAAGGAACACCAGAAGCAGCTTACCTTTAGCTGGTAATGCCAGCAATACACCTTCAATGTCCTACCACAGAGGTATATCAACTCTCCAGCCCTATGTCATCATTCAGTCCACAGAGACCTTGATCTCATTTCCCTTCCACAAGACATCACACTGGTTTATTACATTGATGACATTATGTTGATTGGACCTAGTAAGGAAGAAGTATCAGTAATTCTAGACTTATTGGTAAGACATTTGCATGCTAAAGGGTGGGAAATTAACCCAACAAAAATTCAAGCACCTTCCACCTTGGTGCAATTTCTAAGGGTTCATTGGTGTGAGGCATGTTGAGATATTCCTCCTAAAATGAAGGATACGTTGTTACATCTAACCCCTTCTATAACGAAAAAGGAGACACAATCCTGCTGGGCCTCCTTGGATTTTAGAGGCAACATATCCCTCATTTGGGTATGCTAATCCAGCCTATTTGTCAATTGCCTCAAAAAGCTGCTAGTTTTGAGTAGGGCCCAGAACAAGAGAAGGCTCTGCAACAGGTTCAGGCTTCCAGGCAAGCAGCTCTGCCACTTGGGCCATATCATCTGGCTGATCCAATGGTGCCTGAAGTGTCAGTGGCAGATAGACATGCTGTTTGTAGTCTTTGTCAGGCCCCATTGGTGAATCCTAGTGCAGATCCTTAGGAATTTGGAGCAAAGCCCTGCCATCCTCTGCAGATAACTACTCTCTTTTTGAGAAACAACTTTTGGCTTGTTACCAGGCCTTAGTAGAGACTGAATGCTTAACCATGGGTCACCAAGTCACCATGTGGATGATGCTTTCTGTGGATACTAGTCAGCCTCTTTCCCCAGACACTCTTGTCACTGGTTTTATGCATACACACACACACACACACACACACACACACACACCCCTATATATAGTAATAATGGTGTGGCAGAGGTGTCTAACCTCTAACTTTTCCTTAAACCATACTTAATAAAGACAGTAACAAAGTCTTACTTCTGCCTAACATGATACAACTATCCTTCGTACAACCAAAAATGCACTAACCCTTTTCCAAAGGATGCCAAGTTAATACATCTTATGTTTTATGATAAGTAATGGGATGAGAGAAGGAAGAACACAGATATTTGCTATTCCCACTCTAAAAATGGTATGAAGGAGACATCTGAACATCTTTAACTTCACAAGGGGGAAGGAGAATCAAGATCAATAGCCCAAGGCTGATTCCTATGAGGTGGAGGTCAGACATGCCTCCACCCTCCAACCTTTTTACCAATTCTGACACCAACTGTCCCTCCCATGGCAGTTTCTACTTCTCTGTTGGGTTCAGTAATTCATTGCAATGGCCACACAGAACTCACAGACCATACTCACAGTTACGGGGTTTATTAGGGAAGTAACAGGTTACAATTCAGGATACAGTTCTTGAATCAGGACAGCCTCTTCTCAGCCAGACCCACAGGCAGGCCTCTCTCTGAACCTTAGCCCCTTGACCCAGCCTCTGCCCTGCTCGGGCAAGTGTTACAAGGTTCTTCAGCTCTGCCAATAAGTGTCCAGAGGCACCCCACTCCTTCAGTAAGCCTCAGCCTAAAAGTGCTCAGCTCTCTCACTCCGTGGGCTGGGAAGCTCACCATGCCATCACCTGCTGGTCTCCTGGTTCTGCCGCCCCTGCTGCCACTGTTTCTTTGCTGCTGCTTCTTGCTGCCTTGCCATCTCCAGCATTACAGCTCTCTGTCTCCTGGGTCTAGGGGTATCTCAGCACAGGAATTCCAGATCCACAGGACGTGATTTGCCCCCATCTCTTCTTCTTGGTGGTAGTTAGGTCTCCCTCTGCTCTGGGATTGGCTCTCTTTGAAGACTAGCGGGATGGCAAAACTGACCAATCCCTTCATTAGGGTTCCATACACCTTATTTGCATGGTCCTGCCACCCCAAGGGTGCCATGTACCTTATCTGCATTATCAGCAAGCTATCTGATCCCCTTGATGGGCCGCAAGCAACTTATTGCATAGTCTCACCCAATCATTTGGTGGGAGTTACAAGACCGTGGTGAAAAAGGCCATATAAAAGCAATCCATCACACTGCGTATCTTTGTTTTCTACCCTGCTTTATTGCATTACTTATTACAAAAAATAAGATATAAACTAGGCTAATACATTTTCAGTTGTATGCATATTAGTTGTATCATGTTAGGCACAGGTATGACTTTATAATTGCCTTTATTTAGAGATTATGTATGGTTTAAGGAGATGTGTACAGGTGCCAAGTTAACGAGGGGTGGACTGTGATGGTTAATGTTCTGTGTCAGCTTGGCTAGGCCACAATTCTCAGTGGTTTGGCAGATATTATGTAATCAGCCTCCATTTTGTGATCTGATGTGAGCAGCCAATCAGTTGAAAGGGAACTCTCCTTTGGGGTGTGGCCTACATCCAATATATAGAGATGTTCTGGCATAGCTATCTCTCTCTCTGAATCCTGCATCTGACTTATCATCCTCAGACCTCCAGTTCTTGGGACATGAGCCAGCAGCCTGCTGCCTGACCTGTAGATTTTGGGATTTTTCCAGCTCCCACAACCCCGAGAGAGAGCAGCCTTCCAGCTTACCTGCCATTTTTGGGTTCATCAGCCGCTGCAACAATGTGAGTCAGGAGAAACCTCCAGCCTGATGCCTAACCCATGGATTTGGGACTTGTCAGACTCTACAACTGCGTGAGCCATTCCCTTGAAATGAATCTCTCTATATATATTCATATATATGTTGTTGTCATTGGTAGGTGTACAATGGAACGAAACCCTGCCTGGTCCTGTACCAGCCTCACAACTGTTGCTATGTTTGAATCCATTGTTGCAGCCACTGTGTCAATCCATCTCATTGAGGGTCTTCCTCTTTTTCACTGACCCTCTACTTTTTTTATGTATTTACATATATAGGTATATAGATATTATATATCAATATTATGTATAAATATATATATATACATACACACACATACTTCACTGGTTTTGCTCCTCTAGAGAACCCAGCCTAAGACAGAATGGAAAGCCACTGAAGGTTCATAAACATGGTTGAAAATAAGGTGATTAGAGCTACAATTCAAGAAAATTAATAAAGCAGAAATATGTAGAGTAAATTGAAGAAGAGAGAAATTGAACTTATTTAATAATCCTAATTAAATTATTTTGGTTTGGCCTGCTTCTTCTCTGATTATGACTGATTATTAAAAGTAATATTATTAAAAGAAAAAATAGGTCTAAGAGTTTAGATTAGTTATATAGTTTAACAAAATCCCCAAATGGTCTTTGTTTTAGGCTGGGTTTTCTGGAGAAACAAAATCAGTAAAGCATATAAATATATATAGGGAGAGATTTATATCAAGGAAATGGCTCACAAGGTTGTAGAGGCTAGAATATCCCAAGTCCATGGGTCAGGATAGAGGCTTCTCCTGAATCACGTAGGTGCAGGGGCTGGTGAACCCAAGATTAGCAGGTCGGCGAGCAGGGCTCTTGCTCACAGGCTGTGAAGCTTAACGAATCCCAAGATCAACAGGCAAGACTGCAGGTAAGCTGCTAGCTCAAGTCCCAAGAATTGGAAGTCAGACCAACAGGAGCCAGCTGCAGGATCCAGAGCAAACAAAAGCCCATGAGCCTTGACAAAACGTCCACATATATTCGATGCAGGCCACACCCCCAAGGAAACTCCCTTTTAATTGATTGGCTACTCAAGGCAGATCTCATCATGGAGGTGATCACATGTCAAATCTCATCATGGACGTGATCGCAACATCATACGACTGCCAAACTACATCGTAACTGTCAAACCACTGAGAATCATAGCCAAGTCAAATTGACATACAACCTTAACCATCACAGTCTTTAACTGGTAATGGCTCTTAGCTGCAAAGAATGGGACACACTTCTAGTAGAAACTTCTAATTTCCCTCCAGCATCATTCTTTCTTTCTCCCTCATTGCAATAAAATCCCCAATTTTTAGCTGGATTATGGCCACCCAAAATAAGACTACATTTCCCATAGTCTCTTGCAGCTAAGTTTGGCCATATAACTATGTTCTTTCCAATGTGAAGTGATGTGTTCAAATTCTGGGTCATGGCCTTAGAAGGAAGGAGCACACCCTTCCCTTCTCCTCTTACCAACTGGCTAGAATGCCAGCATGTTGGTGGATTATCTTGGCAGATAATGGCAACACTCTAAGATGGTGAGTCAACAACATGGAGTCACTATATCAACCTTGTACTGTTATAGGAGAGAGAAAAAATGTCTACCTTGTGTTTGATACTTCTGTTTTAGATGCTGAATCCATATCCTAGCTAATACACCAACTTAGCTAGCTACACAGAAAATTAATTTAATGAAGACTTTTTAGTAACGTGTAGAATTTGCAGGAAGATCAGAGTTAGACTACCCAGCCAGGAGCAAAGCCGTAACCATACTATAGTACTGCACTCACAAAGACCCTGCAGATTGCACCTGGTACTGTGCTCCAGACACCAAAACTGATGCCACAGATGCCTGGAAGTCTAGATGCCTCTATCATCGTCATTACCAGAAAAAGACAGCGCTTGCTTCTCACGTTGCTCACTTCCCAGTCAAAGTCTCACTCTGGCACCTACGTATCTGATGAGCAGAAGTTAGGTCACAGGTGTGACCTGACTCCAAAGGATGCTGGGAAAGTGAGTTTCTGGCTTCCCCCTTGGGGAGGCAAGTAGGGCCCCCGTGTGCAGCCTCGCAGGCTGTGCACTGCACGACTCTGAGTGGCACCACTCACATCTCGGTTCTGTGAGTGGCTCCCACTGGAGGTGACAGTGTGTTCTAGCCAGAGTAGGCTAACATTTATACAAATACCCCCAAATTGCAGTGGCTGGACATACTCAAGACTTATCTCTCACTCACGTCACATACCAATCAGGCATTCGGCAACAGCCTTCCACCTGGTGATTCAGGAAGCGTGGTTCCTTCCATGGGGTGAGTTTCTCATTCACGTATGCAGAGCAAACTCTCTCCCTCATCCCGTAACTTAGCATTTTCCTTGGGGTAGAAAATAAAAGACATGCATCCCAGGCTTCAGGAGAGACACTATCGGCAAGAAGTGAGTCAAAGCTCACACAGACCTATTTGCCAGAGGCATGACTGAAATCAGAGGGGAGGCTGGGAGGATGTGAGACGGTACTCGAGAAGCATCGGACACAGCAGTTTCCACATCACTGTTACCTTCAAAGGACCATAATTAAACCTAGCTCTAAATCCATGAAGGAGTCCCTGGGTGGTGCAAATGGTTAAGCACTCAACTACTAGCTGAAAGGTTGGCACTTCGAACCCATCCAGAGGCACCTCAGAAGAAAGGCCTGGCAATCTGCTTCTGAAAGATCGCAGCCTTGAAAACCCTATGGAGCAGTCCTACCCTGCACAAATGGGGTCAACATGAGGCAGAATTGACTAGACAGCAACTAACAACAACAACTAAATCTGTGAATCCTTTGATTTTTGTCAAGTACGTAATTGACCCATGATTGGGCTGTATAGGGGCAACAAAATATATATAAAGGATATATAAACCCAAAAAAAAACAAACCCGTTGCCGTTGTGTTGATTCTGACTCATAGCTACCCTGCAGGACAGAGTAGAACTGCCCCATAGGGTTTACGAGGAACAGCTGGTGGATTCAAACTGTCATCCTTTTGCTTAGCAGCCGAGCTCTTCACCACTGCACCACCAGGGCTCCAAGGGATATATAGGATTGCAAAAGTGACCTCAAAAGGTTCCAGTCAATCTTAAACCAGTCACAAGCCTCCACCCATTTCCCCTTAAGTGTTATATGTTGCTACTAAATTTAGCACAACCATGCAGACATTTCATACCGTCTCTACACCAGGAAGTGTCCTCCCACGCGGGCCCCCTAGAGTTGCTCTCTGCAAGCAGGAACCACTCACAGGCTCACTCATTCCGAGAAAGTGTACCACCAAGTACTTTTGTGCCCAACCCTGAGATCCCCAGTGAAAAACCCTCATGCTTCCGGAAACTGAACATGTGACAGCAAGCTGGGAAAGGGGAAATTAGTCACCTCCTAAGTGTATTTTCGCCCTCTCAATGGTGAATTTTATGTGGCAGCTTGGCTAGGCAGGGGTGCCCAGTTGTCTGGCCAAACACTAGTCTAGATGCTGCTGTGAAGGTATTTACATGTACTTATAACTTGTACAATCAATTGACTTTGAGTACCCTCAATAATGTGGATGGAACTCATTCAATCAATTGAAAGCCTTAAAAGCAAAAAACTGAGGTTTCCTAGAGAAGAAGGAATTCTGCCTCAGGCTGTAACGTAGACATTCTGCCTGAGTGCTGGATGCACAGGTGTGCTATATTGTAGTTGCCCCCTCACCGCCTCCATAGCTGCTAATGGGGCCATAATAACTACCAATGACATAAAGTAAAGTATGTGCTTTAGGGGAAGATGATTGCCCTCTAGAGAAACTCAGAACTCTGTTAAGCGATCTTAGTGGGGTAAAGGAGGAAGGGCTGTTCCCTGACCCCACTAAATCTAGGCCACTCTGAACAGGGGCAATAAATGATGTTCATTGCCTGCAAGAGGCTTTCCATGCTTATTACCACCTCTTATTGGAGCCCTGGTGGTTAAGAGCTCAGTTGCTAACCAAAAGGTTGGCAGTTCGAGTCAAGCCCATCATCTTTCCTCAAGAATTACCCTGCTCCTCCTCAGTAGTTCTGTCTCACGATGAGGCACCATGTCTACCCAGCTGCCCAAGCCAGAAACTTGACGTCATTCCTAACTCTACCTTCCAATCCATTATCAAGTCCTATTGATTTTACCTCTCCAGTGTCTCCCAAATCTCCCAACCCTCCAACACCACCTTGGTTATAACCCTCAATGTTTCTCCCTGATTCTTTCAATCACCTTCTAGTTATTCTGATTCTAATCTCTTTCCCTCTTCCTCATTCCCTCTTCCTCCAGTCTATCCTCTACATTACCTGCTAAAGCTGTTTTGAATGTAAGCTTAATCATATTATTCTATGACCTAAAGTCCTTCAATGACTCCACATAAATTTCTTGAGTTGGCCCTTGCCTATCTCTCTAGTCCTACTTCTTATTAAACCCTCACATTGGCCCTAAGCTCCAGTCCTACTAACCCCCTCAGGGTTTGTTATGGATTGAATTGTGTCACCTCAAAATATGTGTTAACTTGGCTAGGCCATGATTGCCAGTATTGTGTGGTTGTCCTCCATTTTGTGATCTGATGTGATTTTCCTATGTGTTGTAAATTCTAACATCTATGATGTTAATGAGGCAGGGTTAAAGGCAGTTATGTTAATGAGGTAGGACACAATCTACAGGATTAGGTTGTATCTTGAGTCAATCTCTTTTGAAATATAAAAGAGAGAAGTGAGCAGAGAGGGACCTCATTACCACCAAGCAAGAAGAGCCAGGAGTGGAGTGCATCCTTTGGACCCAGGGTCCCTGAGCTGAGAAGCTCCTAGACCAGGGGAAGATTGATAACAAGGACCTTCCTTCTGAGCTGACAGAGAGAGAAAGACTTCCCATGGAACTGGTGCCCTGAATTCAGACTTCTAGCCTCCTAAATTGTGAGAGAATAAATTTCTGATTCTTAAAGTCATCATCTCGTGGTATTTCTGTTATAGCAGCACTAGATAACTAAGACAGGTTTCTTTGAATCTCTGTGTGGTCTCCTTACCTCCAGGCCTTTGCATTTGCTTCCTCTACCTGTACTAGTACTAGCTGTACTGTTCCTCTGCCTGTGCTTTTCCACCCCTTGTTTACCTTCCCCAGTTTTTATCATCTTTCACAACATAACTCCAGTGTCACCTCCTTTGGCAGCCTTCTCTAATTCGCCAATCTCAGCCTAATACTCCCTCTTCTATGTTTCCCCCATAGCATAATGTGCATATCTCTAAGTGCTTAATACCATACAGTTTTATAAGTACATGTATACTTACATGTCCCTCCAACTTTGAAGACAGTGACTGTGTCAGTATTATTCCATTGTGCACTTGCAGTCACTTGATGAATTTTACTGAAAAGAAAAAGAAGCGGAGTCCCTGGTCCTCTCCCAGGGGCTTGGCATGTAGTAAAATCTTCTGCATGGATGCATACCTTGCAGCTCTAGTTTCCCTACCAAAAACAAACAAGCAAACCAAACCTGTTGCCATTGAGTTGATTCTGACTCATAGCAATCCTATAGAACAGAGTAGAATTACCGCGTGGGGCTTCCAAGGAGCTGCTAGTAGACTTGAACTGCCAACCTTTTGGTTAGCAGCCGAGCTCTTAACCACTATGCCACTAGGGCTCCTCTAGTTTCCCTAGGGGTGGGGAAATGATGCCACCCTCTTAGAAGCTGGCCATCCCTGCCCTCCAAATTATACTAGCTCCTTGTAACAATGATATAGGTTGTATGATTATCCATTCCCAACTTTTGCCTTCCTTTCTTTTTCTATTGAAGCAGAAAACCTAAACACAGTCGAGTCTTGTTATTCGTGGTGCTCTATAAAGCCTCTGTGGGCACTGAGTTAGTGAACATGGAACCGTTGCTCCTAAGGGAACTTCCAGGTTAGATTCCTGCAAGCCTCTGCTCACATTTTCATCAACCGATCAATACATAACTTTGTTTTATGTGTGTTTCTGTTTAAAGAACACCTTATTTACTATCTATTATTGATTCATTAACATTGAATTCATGGCCAACAGCACTGTAACTCATGTCTGAATGAAGCTTATCTAACACACGTGTTTGCTCCGTAAGGCACAGCACAGCCTTCTAGCACTTAGAACGCTAGACGGCACTTCAGCTCTACACATGGAGGCATCTTAAACAGCAAAATTACCAACAAAAAGCACAAAAAATGTGAAAAATGTGGCATTAAATAGACTGTGAAAGGACACATGTTTACAGTATGACAGCTGAAACAAGAAGGGAGAGTGTTGCCTTGTTCCCCTCACCTGGGAATGTGCACATCAGGAGACTCTAAATTTTCACCACTGAGCATAGGTCCATGAATGGCTGCAGACATGCCACAGGTGTTGATTTTGGAGTTACAAATCAAGTTTAGCTAGTAGGCAAATTGCAAATACAGAATGTGTGAATAATGAGGATCAACTGTACTTGACGTTGCAGCCTTCCATACAGCCAGGGCTGGCCAGGTGGCACAGTTCTGGTTAATGAGACATAAGCAGAAGGTCCCAGGGAGGACATCTCTTCTAGAAATAAAAGGCAAATTTTTAGTGGTAGAAAGCCCCTTCACCTTCCTCTTTTGTTTCAGCCTGGAATGTGATTGTGAGGCTTGGTGGTACAGCAGCCATCTTGTGACCGTAAGAATGAAAACCACAGACCGAGCAGGGAAGAGCAGAAAGACAGAAAGAGGCTGGTCTTTCATGACATTATTGAGCACTAGATCAGCCCTGAATTGCTAACCTCCAATCTTATATTGTAAGATAAATAAACCCTAATTATTTAAGCTACTGTAGGTCAAGTCTCTCTGTTATTTTCAATCAAAAGCATTTCTAATATTCACTCTGTGGAGGTATACAACTATTGCCATAAGCTCCTTGGATTCATACACAGCATTGATAAACAAAATAGATATTATCAATTGAACACAGTAGTAAGTTTTGACCATTCATTATCTCGTTTTAATCCTTACCTACGAGGTAGATGGTATTATTATTACTGAGTCCTCTTCAAAAATGGGGTAATTGTGAGAAAGATAAAGAGATTTGCTTAAGCCCTCAGATTTAGTGTCAGAACTGACACCTATTCTATTAACCACTGTGCCATTCTGCATATAACTCCAACCACTCAATCTTAATTTGTGGAAGGCTGCACAGCATTGGAACATTCCGCACAGCATGTGGAAGGTAAACAGCATTCGGAGTCTAAAATCCTTTCTGCTGCCTGAGAACTAGCAAGCGGACAAAGCGTGGCTCATAATGAGTCTCATACCATCTGTCCATAAACAAAACTAGTAAAACCAAATGAAGTGATGTTATCATAAAGAGCTGATGAAAATTTGAGCAGGTTCACCTTTTGGAAAACCCCAAAAGGGGCATATTTGGCTTTGAAATGCAAGATAGACTAAGCAGAGTCTATATGGGATATATTAAAGTGACTGTCTTTTCCCCAATTAACAGACTTCGGGCCTTTGTCAAATATCAACTGCTCATAGGTGGATGAATTTATGTCTGGATTCTCAATTCTGTTCCATTGGTCTATGTATCTGTTGTTGTACAAGTACCAGGCTGTTTTGACTACCGTGGCGGTACAATAGGTTCTAAAATCAGGTAGTGTGAGGCCTCCCACTTTGTTCTTCTTGAGTAATGCTTTACTTATCCAGGTCCTCTTCCCTTTGCATATGAAGTTGGTGATTTGTTCCTCCATCGCATTAAAAAATGCTGTTGGAATTTGGATTGGATTGCATTGTATCTGTAGATCGCTTTGGGTAGAATTGACATTTTCTCAACGTTGAGTCTACCTATCCATAAGCAAGGTATGTTTTTCCACTTATGCAGGTCTCTTTTGGTTTCTTGCAGTAGTGTCTTGTAGTTTTCATGGTATAGGTCTTTTATGTCTCTGGTTAGATTTATTCCTAACTAAATATTTTATTTTCTTGGGGGCTATTGTAAATGGTATTGATTTGGTGATTTCCTCTTCAAAGTTCTCTTTGGTGGTGGAGAGGAAGCCAACTGATTTTTGTATGTTTATCTTGTATCCCGAAACTTTGCTGAAATCTTCTATTAGTTCCAGTAGTTTTCCTGTGGATCCTTTGGGGTTTTCTGTATATAAGATCATATCATCTGCAAATAGAGATACTTTTACTTCTTCCCTACCAGTCTGGATGCCCTTTATTTCTTTTTCTAGCCTGATTGCTCTGGCTAGGACCTCCAGCACAGTGTTGAATAAGAGTGGTGATAAAGGGCATCCTTGTCTAATTCTATATGGGAAATATTTAGACAAAATGCTGTGGCAAAATGAGTTCTTTTATGTGGCCTTTTGCCTTGGTTCTTTGGAAAAATAGCCTGAGAGATTTTCCCCTAAGCCCTGAGGAGTTACCTTTGCCCTAGTTTTCCACCCTAGAGGGTTTGTTACTTTTGTCCAGGTTGACTGATATTTCCTGGGTAAGCTGTAAACAAGGATGGTTTGATACTTTCTGCCTGGCCCTCAGCTGCAGCCTGCCCTGTGATTGGTATGCACCTTCCAGGGATTGGTCAATAGACTATGCAAATGAGATGAGTTTCAGCCTAGTATGCAAATTAAGTGTCTGTTGCCTACAGAGAGGGGATTGGTCGATTCCTTCGGGTGGGAGTGCCATGCCTTAAAATTGACAAAGAGTTTGTATATTTAAGCACCCAGCCCCAAAGAGATTTTAAAGAAACAGGAAGAGAAGCAACGGGAAGAAGCAAAAGGGAAAAAGAAGAGGAGAAGTAAAGAGAGAGAGAGGAGAGAAAGAACCTCTTAAAAGAGTTGTAACACAGGTCAAGGGCTGTAACACTGAAGACAGCCACAGGCCCAGAAGGGGCCCAGCGGCAGAGCTGGCAGCGACAGATGGCAGGGCCAAGAAGAGCCTGTCCTGAGGAGGCCGAGAGGAGCCTGTCCTCAGGGGGCCAAGAGTAGGCCTGCATGGTTGAGAGGAGCTGAGAGAGCTGTCCTGCACTGAAGACAGGAGACTTTGCCTGCATACTTCCTAATCCTGAGTTGTTGAACCTGATCCCAAGTTGTACCCTGTTCCTTAATAAACCACTTAACTGTAAGTATGGTCTGTGAGTTCTGTGTGGCCATTGCCATGGATTGTCAAACCCAGAAGAGAAGTAAAGAGTACCCTGGGAAAGATGGCTGGTGTTAGAATTGGTAAAAAGTTTCAAGGGTGGAGGTATGTCTGACCTCCACCTCATAGGGATCAATATTGGGCTGGTCTTCATCCCTCCTGAAGTTACACAGGTTCTGACGTTGCTATCATTACTACTAATACCCTTTTACAATGCTCTACATCATAAAGATACAAGAAATTTGGGAGTTGTCGGTTGAACTCTGGAAGAAAGAGGGGAGGGGAGGAAGGGACAGCAACACAGTGGTTGCCGTGCTTATTGAAGGAGGGAGAAATACCCTCTAACAGAGAATGCCAGGCAAATGTATGCTGCTGCTGCTGTTGTATGGCATTGAATCAATTCCGACTCATAATGACCCTTACAGGATAGAGTAGAACTGCCTCATTGGGTTTCCAAGGCTATAATCTGTATGGAAGCAGACTGCCACATCTTTCTCCTTTGGGAGGGCTGGTGGATTACAACTGCCAATCTTTCAGTTAGCAGCCAAGCTCTTAACCAATGCTTCACCAGGGATCCTTGAAAAATGTAAAGAGAGAGTTATTGATGAGCCACATACCTTTACTTTTAACTAAACTTTACCGTTATATTTGAAGTCAGTTTTTTGTAGACAGCATATAGTCAGGTCATGTTTTCTTCTTTCTTTTATTTTTTAATCCATTCTGATAATCTCTGTCTTTTAACTGGGGTATTTAGGCCAGAGCTTGGCAAACTACCACCACGAGCCAAATTCAGCACATCGTACAGCTATGAGCTATGAATAGTTTTTACATTTTTAAAGAATTGTAAAAAAAGAAAACAAAGGAGAGTATGTGAGAGAGATTATATGTGGCCCACAAAGTCAAAAATATTTGTTATCTGACCTTTTACAAAAGTCTATCTACACTGAACGAAGATGAAGTAGACATAGCTTGATGAAGGTAAACAATGTCACTAAAAAGTACGCAAGAAAAAAGCACCTGTTGGTAATGGCTATGGCATAGAATTTTTTTTTTTATTGTACTTTAGATGAAGGTTTACAGAACAAATAGTTTCTCTTTAAACAGTCAGTACACATATGGTTTTATAACACTGGTTAACAATCCAACAACATGTCAACACTCTCCCTTCTCGACCTTCGAGAACTTTTTTTTTTCTTTCAGTGAAAATATACATAGTCAAAGATACACCATTGCAAAATTTTCTACATGTACAATTCAGTGACATCAATTACATTCTTCCAGTTGTGCTGCTATTCTTACTATACTTTTCTAAATTATTCCATCACCATTATCTTCAACTCACTGTCCCCTAGGCTTCCCATCAAAACTTTTTTTTTTTATTGTACTTTAGGCGAAGGTTTACAGAACAAATATTTTGTCATTAAACAGTCAGTACACATATTGTTTTATGACATTGGTTAACAACCCCACGATATGTCAACCCTCCCCCTTCTCGACTTTTTTTTGTGTGTGTGAAAATATACATAGCCAAATATACACCTTTTCAAAAATTTCTACATGCACAATTCAGTGACATCGATTACGTTCTTCCAGTTGTGCTGCTATCCTCACTTAGATGAAGGTTTACAGAACAAAACAGTTTCTCATTAAACAGTACACATGTTGCCCTATGACAATGGTTAACAACCCCACTACATGTCAACACTGTCCTTACTCAACCTTGGGTTCCCTATCACCAGCTTTCCTGTCCCCTTCTGCCTTCTAGTCCTTGTCCCTGGACTGCTTGGCCTCATTAGTCCCATTTTGTTTTATGGGGCTGTCCAATCCCTGGCTGAACAGTGAACCTCATAAGTGACTTCACCACTGAGCTAAAGGGTGTCTGGGGGCCATACTCTCGGGGTTTCTCCAGTCTCTTTGAGGCCAGTAAATCTGGTCCTTTTTTGTGTGTGTTAGAATTTTGTTCTAGATCCTTCTCCAGCTCTATCCAGAACCCTCTGTTGTGAGCCCAGTCGGAGCAGTAAGTGGTGGTAGCTAGGCACCATCTAGCTGTACTGGACTCAGTCTGGTGGAGGCCTTGGTAGCTGTGGTCCATTAGTCCTTTGGACTAATCTTTTCCTTGTATCCAGTTCTCATCATTCTCCCTTGCTCCCGAATGGGTGAGACCAGTGGAGTATCTTAGATGGCTGCTCACAGGCCTTTAAGACCCCAAACACTATTCACCAAGGTATAATGTAGAATATAGTCTTTATGAACTGTGTTATGCCAATTGAGCTAGATGTTCCCCGAGACAATGGTCCTCACAGCCCACCGCCCAGCAATTCAGTCCCTGAGGGAGTCTGGATGTGTCTATGGAGCTTCCATGACCTTTCCTTGTACAAGTTGTGCTGGTTTCCCCAGTATTGTGTACTGTCTCACCCTTCACCAAAGATACCACTTATCTATTGCCTATTTAGTAGTTCCCCCCCCCCCGACCCCTTCCATCCCTCCTAACCAACAAAGATTGTTACTTTTTGTGTGTAAACTTTTTCATGAGTTTTTACAATAGAGGTCTCATACAATATTTGTCCTCTTGTGATTGACTTATTCCACTCAGCATAATGTCCTACAGTTTCATCCATGTTATGAGATGCTTCACAGAGTCATCATTGTTCTTTCTCGTTGCATAGTATTCCACTGTGTGTATGTACCATAGTTTGTTTATCCATTCATCTGTTGATGGACATCTAGGTTGTTTCCATCTTTTTGCTATTGTGAACAATGCTGCAATGAACATGGGTGTGTATATGTCTATTCGAGTGACGGCTCTTATTTCTCTAGGAT